>NC_056737.1:847573406-847898406 GCF_019279795.1 Protopterus annectens | reverse complement strand
AAGTAGAGGGTATGACTGCCATTCTCATAGCATAGTCAAAAGGTAAACAAAACAGTTCTGGCACATAAAAATCAAATGAGAGTAGTTAATAATAGTAAAAATCTGAAGTCACAAGATTGACATGTATGTATTTTCTTTTCATCTAAAGTACATCCATTAAAATGCGCAAGAGAAAAGGCAGACAACAGCAAATGTAAATATGTAAATATAAACATGTGCTAGTTAAGCTAATATCTGTTTTGTTTTTTTACAGTTTTTTATAATTGTATAGCGACACCACACCAAGCAGTTAAAGTTCTGAATTTTAAAAAGAAATAATATCGTAGATGGTATTAGTCAAGCAGTCTTTGTAAAATGAATGGCAAGGCAGTTAAATAAATAAAAAATACTGAAATCCAAGTTGCAAAAATATGTAAGCTAATTGTAAAATAATGTTTATTTATGTAGTATAAATGCATAGTTAAGCAAATCACAAATACTTATTATACTTCTAAGTGTTTTATAACTGTATTTTACTATCAAACTGCAAGTGTATTAACAGATGATTAAAGGAAAAATGCTAAAAGGGTTAACTATAGTCTACAGAGTCTAAAATGTGAGCACAGACCTTCCTAGACTGGATAAATAGTTACAGGAAATATTGAGCAGATAAGGTAAAAAACAAGACTGATTGCCAGACAAGTGGCTTGAGTTTTTCTAAAACATCATTGTTATTAAAATAAATTGTTAAATGTTCACATGCAACACTGTTTGGTAATTGTAATAAAACATCACAATTGTGCATATATGTCACTGAGAATCTGTTTGCAGGTAAATGTAAAAAGTAAAAAAAACTCAGTTACATCAAGCATAGGCAGCAAATGGGCCATAATATACATACAGTTCTACTCAATTATGCAGTAGGGTAAACAACAAAAACTTTATATCAAATCAGATAAAGGTTCATAGTTTGTTAGTAACATAATAAAGCAAATGCTTAATCAAAGTGTTGGGCTGACATACATTCTATTCTCACAGCATAAAGCAAATAAACAGTACTGCAATACTACAGGGGAGGGATACTTTCTCGGTTTACACTGACTGTGTGAGCAGTATTGCAAAAAGGTCTAAAAAAACTACAGGAAGAAATAAGCTCTCATTCCTTCTTAACAATACTCTTTATTTGGGGGGGGGCAGGTATTAGTGCATTAGAAATACTGGTAAACAGATTAAACCTGACAGGATGTGATATTTTACAAGTTATTATAAAATAATTCCTGGATTTCAGCAAACTAGTACGAAACCAACTGGAAGCCAACAAAGAAAAAAATCCAGGCGAGGATCCAAACACAGCTCACGTATTTTATTGTACAAATAACCAGCAGTTGTTGAGCGCTTTCATCCATATACATATGGACTTCATCAGAACAGCATTACTATGCCCTCACATTCATTAAATACATAAATTTCCCGCCTAAAACCCCAATTATTCCATCAAAAATTCAATTAAAAGGTATATTGATTAAAAACACTACATAGAAGTACTTTACAATACACATCTTATTTTTAATAAAACAAATTACCATAAAGTTAAAAAACTTCATATGTATACTGGCCATATCCATATCATATGTGAATAATTATGTTTTATCCATATATAAATGCCATAATAAAGTAGAAATTGTAAACAGTAATAGCTTGTGCTGAATGCAACAGTACAAATATAAAATTACAATATCTTATGTATATGATTATACTAACTAGTGAACTAATATAGTGTCTTACACCACCCATTCTTATAACCAGATTTAATAAATATCAAAGATGAGAAATAATAAATAATGATAAAATTAGTAGGAATGCATATATTACACCACCTTCAGTTATATCGTATATCAGTGTGTGTTTACTGGTATAAAGATAAAGTTGTAAAATATCTTATAAACCTTAAGTTGTATATCCTAAATTATACCATAGTTGTTATCTAATCTCTTAACAAAGGTTTTGTGGGGATCACTTCATTAAGTCCTGGTGGCACTCCAGCATTTAGTCTAATCTGCCACTTCACCTCTTTGTCACTCACTAATGCCTTTATATTACCCCCTCGTGGGTTTGGTCTCACTATTTCCAATATGGCAAACTTGAACCCTGTGCAACTTGTGTTATTCATAAGGTGTCTTGATAGAGCATTATTTGTATCTGATTTTTTAATACAATATAGATGGTCGTATATTCTGTTTTTCAAATGTCTATCTGTTTTCCCTACATAATAATTCATGCATGTATTACACAGGGCTAAATATATAACATGTTGGCTCAAACAGTTGCCATTACAGAACCTAACTTTGCTTTTAACATTATTACAAAGGGAAATTGACACCTCCTCGAAAATAAAGCTACAGTAATTACAGTTGCCACATTTTCTGGTACCCGTCTTTTTATAATTAATACTATTATTAGAATTATACTTTAACTCTATAATTCTCTTAATATTATTTCCTGTTTTATACACATAACACGGATGAGTTGGTATTTTTACCTCTTTAAATGCTAAAAACATAACTAACATCAACAAGACATCCCGAATGGGCAGAGGAGGTTATCCCTACCGCTCTCGTTAGACTGCACACCGAGGAAAGGTGAAATTCAACCATTGAGAAAACCAGAGAGTGTTTTCAACTTTTCTACAACAACTGGAAACAAGGATGAGGATATCTATTTGATATCACATTACGGACATATGCTACAACTGAGAAAACCAAAACAAACACCAGCCATAAGCAAAAAGGTACTGTCTATCAATCTTCCCCTAGGGGAAACAATGATAACTTTAATAGTGACAGAATTTTACATATGCCTTTTGAATTCAATGTAAAAAACGATGTGGCAACATTATGCAGGGAAGAAGATGATAAACCTGCATCGCTTAAACATATGATTTATTCTTTTGGCGACAAACTAAATAAGATTAAATCTTTGCAATTAGAAAACATGTATCTTCGCAAATGTATTGAAAGTAATGTGATACCTATGGGCTTACGGTTTTTTAAAGAACCCATAGGTATTGAAATGAATGAAGAGAATGTTAAAGCTTGTAATAATATGTTTGATGAGTTTGGAAAGAGGTTCATGAAATTTATAATAACCAATAATGACACTAAATTGAGCAGATTTTTGTGTGAGGCTGAAGAAATGAGCAATAATATAACAAAGGATTTGTTATTTCCACAGTGGGAAGCACTTTATAGTAAACAATATGAATATGCTGACAAAAACTGTAAAAAAGTTTTTGAACGTAAAAATAAGAAGCTACAGAGGGACATACTTCAGTACAAACAAGGGAAAGCCTATAGATGGAATATTAGAAATGATAGACCTAACAAGAAAACTACAGTCAGAGAGAGACAATATTTCCCTAAACCAAATACATATGAAGAAGATTTTTTATGGGAGGAACAGATACAGGAATTAGTGGGACTAGGGAATGATGTAGCTTACAGTGAGGGTAATGTAGACGTGAGATCTATAGATGAGCAGACAGATGATCTAACAACCCTCAATATACAACAAGTTAGTGGGGATGTCAAAATATATAATTATACGGTCCATAGTGTTGAACCTGAATTGTTATATGTTCTGACTAAAGGAATGAAATGTATTCCAGACAAGTCAATGGACCTCATAGATACACTAGTTGAGACTAAACTGTTTCTTAGGAAACTTAATCTTGGGATATTCTTTCAAAATGATATAGAATATAGATCTAGAGGAGAATTAAAAAAGAAGAGCACCTTTACCCCCCCTTTAGCTAAAACTTTACTTTCTTTTGAGAATGTTATTAATAAAGAAATATACACTTTATATAATAAAAACAAATATAATACTAAGCATAGAGCAGCCAGTAAACAGGCTGCACTAGCAGTAGAAAAACTCAGTGACAATAATATCAGAATAATGACAGCAGATAAGGGGGGAGGGATAGTATTATATGATAAGGTCAAATATAATACTAAGATATTTGAAATACTTAACAACACAGCCTACTATGAGGAATCATCACTAAATCAAGTAAATATTGCATATAGAAGAATTGACTCATATCTAGAAGAATTCTTACTTGACAACAGAATAGATGAGGAATTATATAAATACTTAAAGGTGGATTTTCCTATATTGGCAACAATTAAAGGGATTCCCAAGATTCATAAAAATTTATTGGACCCCCCATTCAGACCCATAATATCGGGAAGTGATAGTAAGGTATTCCCTTTTGGGAAATATATAGACTATAAACTCAAACACATGTATGGTGCTATTAAACACATAATCAAAGACTCTTGGGAATTTTTGGGACTGTTTACACACGAACTATGGCATCCAGAACTGATGTTTGTCACCATAGACATCCAAGATTTGTTTTCATGTATCCCTAAAAATGATGGCTTAGAAAGATTTATGAGTAGTCTATACAAACATAGTGGACTTCCTACTGATGATATCTCCCTACTTGCAGCCTTCATGGACTTTGGATTTTAATTACATCTACTATGAAGGCGAATATTATAGACAAGTAACAGGAGTGGCTATGGGTGCATCTTGTGCTCCCATATACGCAAACCTAGTACTACTAGACTGGGAAGAGGAATTCATACTTAATTCCATTTGGATGAAATGTATTAAAACATATGTCCGTTATTTGGACGACATATTCATCCTATGGAATGGAAGCAAGGATGAACTGTCAAAATTTATGAGGTTTATAAATCAGACTACAGAGTATCTAAGGTTCACACATAAAGTGGACAAAGAGGGGATTAAATTTTTAGATACTTATATTTTTAATGATGGTACATCATTTCAGTCAAAAATATATAGGAAAGACACATATAGTAATGGATATCTACACTTTGACAGCGCCCACTCATATAGTACCAAAAGGGGAATAATAAAAGGGCAGTGTATAAGAGCAGCGAGAATGACAACTACAAAGGAAGGATTGCTATCTGAACTAAACTTTATTAGCCAAGCCTTTAAGGAAAAGGGATATCCCATAGATATGATAACAGATATCACAACATATGTGGCAAAAGAATGGGGCCAGAAATATCCCCCTCTACTTGGTATAGGACTTGAAAGCAATAAAGGAATGCAAAGGACAAATGGAAACAGTAACAAAGTGGGAAATATAGATAAAAGACACCAAAAAGCATGTATATTGAAATATGGAGCTTATAGTAATGAAATAAAAGGTATAATAAATTCAAACTGGAATATTTTAACAAGTGACAGTAGTATAAAAGACAAAATGCCAACTCATCCGTGTTATGTGTATAAAACAGGAAATAATATTAAGAGAATTATAGAGTTAAAGTATAATTCTAATAATAGTATTAATTATAAAAAGACGGGTACCAGAAAATGTGGCAACTGTAATTACTGTAGCTTTATTTTGTAATAATGTTAAAAGCAAAGTTAGGTTCTGTAATGGCAACTGTTTGAGCCAACATGTTATATATTTAGCCCTGTGTAATACATGCATGAATTATTATGTAGGGAAAACAGATAGACATTTGAAAAACAGAATATCTGACCCATCATATGTATTTAAAATCAGATACAAATAATGCTCTATCAAGACACCTTATGAATAACACAAGTTGCACAGGGTTCAAGTTTGCCATATTGGAAATAGTGAGAGGTAATATAAAGGCATTAGTGAGTGACAAGAGGGTGAGTGGCAGATTAGACTAAATGCTGGAGTGCCACCAGGACTTATAAAGTGATCCCCACAAAACCTTTTGTTAAGAGATTAGATAACAACTATGGTATAATTTAGGATATACAACTTAAGGTTTATAAGATATTTTACAACTTTATCTTTATACCAGTAAACACACACTGATATATACCATATAACTGAAGGTGGTGTAATATATGTATTCCTACTAATTTTATCATTATTTATTATTTCTCATCTTTGATATTTATTAAATCTGGTTATAAGAATGGGTGGTGTAAGACACTATATTAGTTCACTAGTTAGTATAATCATATACATAAGATATTGTAATTTTATATTTGTACTGTTGCATTCAGCACAAGCTATTACTGTTTACAATTTCTACTTTATTATGGCATTTATATATGGATAAAACATAATTATTCACATATGATATGGATATGGCCAGTATACATATGAAGTTTTTTAACTTTATGGTAATTTGTTTTATTAAAAATAAGATGTGTATTGTAAAGTACTTCTATGTAGTGTTTTTAATCAATATACCTTTTAATTGAATTTTTGATGGAATAATTGGGGTTTTAGGCGGGAAATTTATGTATTTAATGAATGTGAGGGCATAGTAATGCTGTTCTGATGAAGTCCATATGTATTTGGATGAACTGCTGGTTATTTGTACAATAAAATTTTTTCTTTGCTGGCTTCCAGTTGGTTTCGTACTAATATTTTACAAGTTGCTAATAGCTATTATGCTAGTTATTGTTGTATTATTCAGTATTAATTTGTATTTCTAACCTGTTAAACTGTAAAGCTATGCAAGATATGGTTTAACATTGCTTTATTAAAGCTGTACAAGAGAGAGTAACGCTATATAGAAAATGAGCAATACTAGTCACTATTTTAATATGCTTTTGGCAAGACAATGTTGGTATGCAAAAAGCATGAATGTTTCTCATTGCTGGGTATGTAGTTGCCTCTGGTGGCAATTCCACTAGATACTTCTAAAGAGACAAAATAAGTTTCAAAGATTTTGCTTGATGTTAATGTTACTAAATTTGAAGATTGGACTAAATGTACTTTATAGTCTTTGTATGTACAAATACAGAAGGATTCAGTACAAATGAAATTAATGTCTAGCAATGAATATGTGTGGAGAACCATGTTTAAAAAAATGGGTCCAGGGTACTTTCTAGATTGAAATGCATGAGTAGCAAACAGTCTGTGTAGATATATACTGTATAGGACACATTGTAAGGTAACAAATTCAAAATAATTTGTCAAGTTGTAATTTTATCACTGGTTTCAACTTGCAGTTTTATCACTGGTTTTGGACCATCTTTTTATCAGTACCAGTACTGGTTATCCCAATTAGAGGAAAATTATATTAAAATATTGTACTCATACAGCTAATGGACTAATATGTACATAGCATTATTTACTGTATAAATCATGCTTTTTTATATATCCTGAAGTATTAAATATACTAAAATAATTAGAATCAAATATTTATTATCTAAGCCCAGTTCAGTACTTTACCAAGGTGATTAATATGTTCACTTCAGTGTCAACTGATGTATTAATGGGCAGTTCAGAAATATGACCACAATGTTATGGTTAAATGGCATTGAAACTGTATATTTTCACCAGTGTATAAATACTTGTAGTAGCACATAGTTTTTGTATCTTTTAGAAATTAGTCTATCTCTAATCTTTTGGTATAAAATGATTAATAAAAGTAAATAGTTAATTCAACAGCTGCAAAGAGTTAATGGAGCAGTTTTAATTCATAAATTTGGTTCTGTGATCACAAAAAAATAAATCAAGTTAAAAAATAAAACTAAAGCAGACATAGACAATAACTGATGGAATATTTTCACAGAATGGTCTGCAAAAGAAAAAGTTGTTAGGTACATTCAGTTTTGGTAGTAATACTTGATATCATTGTTTCTTAATGTGTTTTCTATATAATCTGATCAAAAATATATACCAGTATAAAGTGTTCTGAGTAAGTTTTAAAATAAAAAGAGGGAATTGTTAGAGTATACTCAACAAGGTGTTAAGGTTGAAAGTACAACTGTGTAAAATAAATAAGGTATACAATAAAGCTTGCTTAAATGTAGAAATAGAGTTTAGCAATATGTGATTAGCATCCATACTAAACTGAATGTGGCCTGAAAAATAAGGAATTTGCATAATGGACATGTTTTCCTACAAAGTTAGCAAGAATGTATGCATTTCACACTGTCAGCAAGAAAGATAGCCTCTTACAGACTTAGCAAAAATGTAAAAAAACAGGATGTAAAGACTGGGCAACATGAAAACAATCTGTATGTGTTTCTATCTTATGACACTGCTAAGCAAGACAGTTTGAATGGATGTGCTTTCATCAAGTCAGCATTTTCACAAGATCAGCATTGTTTCTCTACTGGATTAAAACATATTTTTCTGCAAACACCAGCAAACAGATGTTTTCATACAAAAAAACAGAATAGAATACCAGGGAGAAAAACAGGCTGTAAAACCACTATAAAGAGACTACAGCAAATGACATTCTTGGGAGACGTATTTTGTACAAGAAAGATATCTTCTATGCTGATCAGGAAGTAAAGTGGTTCAGTGTAACTAAAGCTGCAACAGTAGTACATGGTGGGTTGTTATAAAAAGTTATTTATTAATTACTGCATCAGTGCATAAGTGACAGTTTGGTGCTGCATCAGTGTATATTCTGTAAGTTTCTGTGGGCAACAGACTGTAAATGCAATGATAACTAGACTTTGATTTCAGCAGAATCCAGCCAGCAAGACCTTAGTGTCTTAAGAAGACTTCGGATCCATCACAGTAAGCAGCACCTTGATAATTAATTTTTCAGTACTCATTAGACAAAGAATTATTTTTTGGGGGAAACCGGATAAAAAAGGAAAGCAAATTAAAACTTCATAGGAATTGTACTTGTCTCAGATGCCAACATACAGTAGGAATTACCCTTCAAACCCTTGGTCTTTACTCCCTAGACAAGACAAGGGGAGGCCTCCTTATGGAAATAGACACAGGCAATCCAGAACCAGGCAACCAAAACAATCATACAGAACAGCAAGTTCCAAAGAGCCCATCCAGGCCACAGACCAACTGTGACTATGCTCAAACCCAGCCTCCCAGCCCCCTGTTCACCCTCCCATCCAAGCCCTTGATTGGAAAACTCTCCATCTCCCTAACCCAATGGAAAATCATCACCAGGGACCAATGGGTCCCCAGCATTATATTGAAGGGGTTCTTTATCCAGTTCAGAGAAATATTACACTTGTTGGGCATTTCAAAACCACCAAAAGAGCAGGGAAGCCTCTAACCTCATATCCTTGGGGAACTACTTCTATGTCTCAAAATAATGGCACCTGGAGGCCCATCTTGGACCTCTCAAAGCTAAACAAGTTTCTCAACATCTCAAAATTCAAAACACTTATGCTGCAAAAACTACTGCACATGATCTTCCAAGATGCCTTTGTGGCTACTCTAGACCTAAAATATGCTTATCTTCATGTCCCTATAGCAGATAGTCACAGAAAGAACATACAATTTGTAAAAACAAGTTCTCACTTCCAGTTCTGTTCTTTACCATTTGTGCTATTTACTGCTCACAGAGTTTTCACAAAATATCTAGCTCCTCTGATAGAACATTGTAGAACTCTGGGTTCATATTTATGACTGTTTCATTTAAGGAAAATCCACATCAGAGACCTTAGATGCCTTACAGATAACAGTAGACTTCTTTCAGAAGGTAAATATTATCTTAAATCTTCAAAAATCACAAACTTTTCCTCAGACAAGCATCTTTTTTCTGGGAGCCCTCACAGATTTGGTTCAACAGAAAGCCTTCTTTCCCCAGGACAACATTAATTTCTTGATAGGCTATTTGACCATTTTGGTTCTAAAGCAACACATCTCAGCAATAGAATTCCTGAGGATACTGGAGTACATGGCACCCACATGAGAAAGCTTCAATGGTTCCTAAAAAAATGCTTGGGAACAGCATTCCCAGCCCCTGGAAGCCCAACTGCATCTCCTTCCATGCCTGAAAATGGAACTCCTATGGTGAAAGTACACCATACAGCAGGACCGAGTGGCAAATTTCTCTTTACCAGAAGCAGACAAAACCATCAGTGCAAACAGTTCAAACATATTTTGCAGGGCCTACTTAGATTCCCTAAAAGTGCAGGGCATTTGATTTCCTCAGCAGAGAAAATTATGTATAAATGAGATTAAGCTATTAGCAGTCTACCTGGCCATAAAAGCTTTCCAACAGAATGTAAAGGAGAACCGCACTCACAAACTGAAAAAAAACATGTTTATTTTTAAATGTAATTCCAGAGTCTGTCCACATGGGGTCTGGCTTCTTGATTTTTTTTTACTTTAAAATATTACATCATAGCCCCTAAGCTCATGCCAATGCAGTGACTTTACATGTGTTTCCTTGTATACCCTGCTTTCTTTTAGTCAGTCAGGTTTAATTACCATTTCTTGCTTTTCAAAGACAAATAGGGATAATCACACAGAACGGTATTTTTAGAGCCTGTTACTACTTTTTCTTTCTAAAGTGTCCAATTTTCATTCTTTTGTTATGACTGAGTTGTAGTCATTAAATTCATCTCTACTACCCCTAACCCCCCCTTCATATCAGTCAAAGTGGCAAAGGTAATTAGAACTGTTTGCTGCTGTGATTGATAGCTCACAGCAGGATAAAAATGGATAGGCATGACAAACAAGTAAACATGAAACAAAACCAAAACTGGGAACTGAGACAGCACACTGGACTTTAATAAGATAAAAATAAATAAAATGCACAGTACGATGAAGCGCTTTTCGTCTAGTCAGTGACTAGACTTCACCAGATAACAATATGCAACATATTTTCTCTTAAATACTTTTTCCTTACTCCAGATAATTGATTAATTTAAAGGTCAATTACTAATTAGTTAATAAGCTGGTTATCTCAACACAGTAAGACTGGTACATGGTGTATAAGCACAATGTATAAATTAATACAATGACCATAATGATTTTTTACCTACTTATCCATCTGTACTAGTCAACTTTGATTTGCTTAGAATAAAAATAAAAGAATAAATAAAAAGTAAAAATATTTGCATATGCTGATTGTGGTATGTATAGAAAAGGAAGTCAAACCATAAGATTCAAATTTAGCTTACTGCTACTGCAGGCTTAATAATCAAAGTTAATAAATGAAGGTTAATACTTAATGAAATAGTAAATGACAAATATCTTAATAAATGTATCACTATTAATAAATTGATAAGAGTATATGAATATGTGTAAATATATATATGTATATATGTATTTATTATCAAAAAACAAACATTAAGTGCTACATTTTATACTTGCCTAAAGCTTTTTGTAAAGTTGGCTACTTTTTGGGTCCCTCTCAACCATCCTACTGGTGTATAATGAATAGTATTGCACCTAGCTGCAACTAAGGGATCTATCTCCTAGGATTTATCTAGTATTTATCTGGTCAAGTTCTTAAGTCTTAAAAGCCACTGAATAGAACACATTTCATTGAGAAATGGAAAGTGGCATGCATCTAAGTGAATTTGCCACATTAATTCTAGTTTCTCCAACACTAATGACCTTGGTCCCCCTCTAGGGTCTTTAGTAGCATGGTCAATTATCCTAAATTTGAAGATGTGAGTGGGGATTAACTTTATGTGGTTCACTAGTACATTTTCAGTTTTCATTTTCCTGCTTTTATAGAGGTGCTCGTATACATGTTCCCTCAATTTTTGATCCGTCTTCCCAACATAGAAGGTGGCACATAATTGACATTGAGCAAGGTACACTACAAAAGTCGAGTTGCAATTAAACCTTCCAGTTGTTGTGGTGTAACGTTTATCTCGACTGTTAAAATTGTGGCCTACATCCATAAACTCACAGTAATTGCATGACTCACACTTAGTCATCCCAGGGTGTCTGACTAACCTTGTGTTAGAATTTTCCAATAAGTTCTTCAACTTATTCCCTCTCCTAAAAATAAAAAAGGGTACGGCCTCTGTCTTTGTTTGAAAGTTTTAATCATTGTTGAATAACTTCCAATTTTTCTTGATTATAGCCTATATATCTTTACTCTCCATGCTAAAGTTGAGTATAAAACTAATCGGAGACATGGTGGGTGCTTAATATATACCTGTACCCAAGTTGTTATCCAAATTATTACCCAGATTGGTACTTGTAACTGGGGTGGTGCCCAATAAAGGAATGTAGAACCCATTACTCCTTTTATATTGGATCTCAATAGTGATTTCAGAAATAAGTTCTTCTGGCAACCCCTTGTGATAAACATTTTACCAATTTTTTTGGCATTCCTTAAGAAAATTGCTGTCTATTGATACCATCCTGGCAGCTTGAACTAGTTGGCCCTTAATTACTGACTGTTTCTGGTGGAACAGATGTGAGCTACTATAGTGAAGGTATGAAATCTGAAACTTAAATGTCTGTCATTAATCCTCAAATATTTGCCAGAAAACCACAAATTTTCTGAGGAACAGGCAAAAATAATGAAACAAAAAACTGGAAATTCTGTGAAAATCTGGACAGTTGAGAGGTATGATGCATCTGATTTTTAAATGACTGTAAATTTCTTTGCAGTTAATTCAAATTGAAGTAGGAAATCATTGAAAAGGAGTGTCATTGAAATGACGTTCCCCTGTGCATGATCTAGAAGTCTCCTGTTCAATAAGTCTTCAGGACTGCAGCCAATACTGGCACAAGAGGTTACATATTGCTGAGGCAAGAATTTTGTCAGCATTAGGTCCCAGTCACCATCAGCAACCATTTTGGGATCATCTGTACTGGTTTGCAACATGCTTTTAGCTTGGCCATTAGAAGCTATATTGAAAGGAGCCATCTTAGTATAACAAATATTATTATACTGCAAGAATACCTGGAAGTTCTTTGAAGTCAGCTGTGAGCTGCTGTCCAATACAGTTGTATCTGGCAGGCAAAACAGGACAAACAACTTCCTCAGTATTAGCGTAATAGTATTTGATGTTGTTAAGGCAATTAGGCTGACTCCAGTAACTCATGGAAAAATTCAGCAATAAAGAGGACCAATTGTTCTTGAAAGGGCCCACGTGGTCAAGGATGGGTTCTTGGGCACTTCCCACAGGTGAGCTTTGCTCCTTCTTGGGACATGCTGAGTAGATTTTACTGAAGGATATTTAGTGGCCCGCATTTCAATGTTTTTATCCAATTTAGGCCACCATCTGGCAAGTGCCTTCATGCTGGCAATTCCTAGATGCTCCTCATACTAGGTTGTATTATGTCTTATTTTTCCTTTGGAATTATGTCTCCATTTCAATGGAAGAATAGCTCCTGCATGTAGATAACTTATGTTGGTACATTTTTTGAATTCCTCACTTAATTTTTCCTTTACCCATCCTCTCCATAACCAGTTGAATATACAAGTTAGTATTTGGTCTACAGAGGTCATATGAGCAATGCTGGATGCTTGCAGTGAGTTTTTTTAGACAGATGGCAGCATAAGAACATCTGATGCAGGTGTAACTTGAAATTCTGGAATCTCCACTTCTAGGACAATTAACTTTATGCATCTGGTTGGAGAATCTCTCTGCCAGGGTGATACTGTTGCTCAAATCATATGCATTTAGGATTAATGACTGCTTGAGCCTGCAAGGTGAAATAATTTGAGGTGTTAGGCCACTAGTTTTGAACAGTCCTAATAATGGATCATGGTCTTTTATAATACTATAACATATGCCATACAAATACTTGTAACATTTCTTTAACCTGGCCACAATGGCCAGAGATTCCTTGTCAAACTGAGCATAATTTCTTTTAGTAGTAGGTATAGTCCTTGAATAATAAGTAATTGGAACTCCACAACTACCATTGAGCTTATGGCTTAAGACAACTGCAGTGCCATAAGGTGAGGTATGACACATTAGATTTTGTGTTTCTTCTAGGTACTGTCTGTCAGTCTCTTGAGTACATGTCTACATGTCTACGTGGACAACTCTACTTTAATATGTACCACCTCCTCCTCAACTGAGCTTATGACCCTAGCCTTTCAATGATACAGAAAAATGGTTTGCAAACCGTCAGCGTCTATTAAACCCCAACTGTTCATCTTTTCACCCACCTGCAAATCTTCCTCAACATTCTTTACTGTAAGTTACAACAATGGCACTACTATATCCCCAGATACTCACACAAAACTCCTGGGCATCACAGTCGATAACATCCTAAAATATGATATCCATGTCAATCAAACCATCAAATCTGACAACAAAAAAATGGGTTCCCTATACAGGATCAAACCCTTCCTCACTCATTTTGCAAGAACCACTATCGCTCGGTCCCACCTACTATCTACCCTCCTCTATGCCTCCCCCCTCTTCACTAACCTGAACCAAGCCAGCCTTACTAAACTTGCTAGTTGTTACAACCATATTGGTAGATTTGCTACAGGTGCTACCTCTAGGACCCACCATTGTGTCAACTTATCTCAACTAGGATGGCTGGAGTGGCCCAGTCTTCTCCGATACAACTAACTTATAATAACCCACAAAATACTATGTCAACATGAAAAAACACCAGTGCTAAATAAGATTATCAAACCATACAGCAACCTGAGGTCACTATGCTCTGCTGACAAACTGCTGGTACAAACAACTAAGAGCATAAATGTGGCTGGGGACTCTCTATTCGTCAACTCAATATGCAAAACTTGGTTTATACTACCTGCCGAACGTACTCACCAATCCTCCTTAACCCAGTTCAAAAAAAGCCATAAACTACACTTCCAACAGCATTGGCAGTGTCCCTGCTTAAACCCCGACTAATCACCACCCGCTGTTCCTCAAACTCTCCCTAAGCATTTCAGTCATATACTCTAATAAGTGTATGAATTATTGATGGAACTTTGCCCATAACTGAGTATATTATTGTGTGATATTGAAACCGCATGAATTTGATGTTATCTACTATGTTTTATCTATGTAACCATACTGAAAACTCCATATTATACTTATCTTTAAATGTTTCTAGTGTTCCTAATGTATTTATACTCTGTTTTCTGGAGCTTTTCTCTCGAGGCCTCCACTGAAATGTATATGTATCCAGTCGGACTTCCCGGTAAACAAATGTAAAGTAAAATAAAATAATAAAATACTTCCAGGTAGCATTTTCATCTAGAAGTCTGTGGAGACGCTCAGTTGTAGTGGCTTTAATATTTAGGAAGGAAGGAAAAGTTCAATATTCCCAGGAATGTCTGCAATTACTGTTTGTCTTTTGTTTTTTGTGCATCATGGATAGCTTTGATGTTCATGTCAGCAGGTTGGATTTCTTCTGCATCATCGTTGAAACTAAGGAACTTGATATCTAATGTACCAAACACATACTTATCTACTTTAATCTCAGCCTGGCATCTGGAGACTTTTGGAGCACTTTATGCAGCTATTCACACAACAGCTTGCATAAAACCTGCCCCATTCAAAATAACTTCCAGGTAAGGTACCGCTCCCTGGAGACTAAATAGGTAGTCATCCATTGATTTTTGGAAGACTCTGGTGCATTGCAAACTCCATACTTTATGTAAGTAGCTTTACTGGCATCCTTATTTGTGATCATTGTCTCTGCCTCTGAAGCTTCATTATCCACTGGTAATTTTGATAAGCAATTTGTACAGTGACACAGCAGATAGCATTGTTGCATTACAGCAAGAGGTTCCCAGATTTGATACTCAGCTGGGGAACCTCCTGTGCAGATTCTGCATGTCCTCCATGTATTTGTGTGGTTTTCTACAAGTGCTGTGGTTTTCCTCCACATCCCAAAGACATGCACTAGGTAAATTGCACACACAAAATTTGTTATCAGTGTGAGTGTGCATGTGAGTGTGTGATATGGAAGAATAATGACCGCATGGCTAATCACCTGGCAGTGTGAACATTGGTTCTAGATGATTGTAACTGTTGAGGTGACACACAACCCCATGTGCAAAAATGGGAAAAAGAGGTTGTGGCTAGATGGATGGACAGATTTGCCAAGGTATATGACTGAGAGCAATAGTTTGATATGGGTGAACCTGTAATGCTTTGTTTATTGTCCACTTGTAGTCATCACATATCCTTATTCCCCCATTTGGTTAAAGGGTAGGAACTGCAGGCTTAACCCATGTGAGGTGTGTCAGTGGAAGTAATGCACATTGTTCACACCAAGTGGTTTATATCTGTCTCTAATTTTAGGCAAGTCTTGATTTCAGAAATGTGGATGCTATGTCAAGGTTCAAGGGTAATAAAATAGGTACTCCATTAGATTTGGTTCTGCCTTCCTCAAATGCATTTTGGAAGCATGCAGTGTAGTGAAGCTGTCAAGTACTGTTAGCCAAATACCCAGGAGTTCAAACCATTCCCCTCATTCACCCCAATAACCTTCAGTAATGACGAAATGCAATTCGCCACATTTCTTCCTATGATGGACATTGACAATGCAGGCAACTAACAGCTTAACATCATAATTTTCAAAGTGAACAAGGTGCATATCATATAATACAACAGGTGGAATGCTCACTGTCCACAGTGTGTCATTTGTTTCTCCCTAAATTAGCAAATCATCACATCCTGAATCCACCTCCATTGTGCACTGGACTCTATACAGCATTGCATTGATATAATGCTTAAATCTAACTGTGAAGATTCCCACACTTTTATGACTTTTGACAAATTAACATTTTTATCTGTTTTTTCCCCCATGAACCTACAAAGTTTGCATTGGGTTGTTGCTCTGCTATACTGGAAAGAACTTCCCTTCATTAGCTTGTCCTTTTCCAGTTGTACTTCCTAGTGGCACACCCTCGATCAATGTCCCTGGTGTTTGCCTTCATAAACAAACTACTGCATCTGTGGTTTCCTTCACAGCTATTATAATTTCCTTGGCCTAAGTCTGAAATGTCTGAATGCACAAACTGCAGTTTTATATTAACATCTTTATTTTGTAGTTGACGGTTTTGTGATGGTGGACTCCTGAATGCAAAGATGTAGCCATATATGTTCGAGCTTCCTCCTGATCTATGGCAAAAGTCAAATTCATGTTTGCCAGGAGTCACCTTTGTAAAGCCTCAACCCTAATCTTACACAAAAGTCTGTACCTCAGAAGACAGTCCTAACAGTCTCCTAAGTTCTGCATTATAAGCCACGATATCTTCATCTGGATTTTGATTGTGTCTATTAAAGTATAAATGCTGTACTTTCTCTAAGGGTCTTGGTGTAAAATGTTTCTTTAACAGCATGCTATTTCTTGAATTGGCTGGTCACTTGGTTTAGCTGGAAAGATAAATAACTTTAAAATGTCATGTTTTACTGTCAAAAATACTTACCAACACTCCATGTTCCCAGCCATCATCCATCACCTGTTTTATTAAAAAAAAGGTTTACTCTGTGTGCACAAGTCCTATCAACCTGGGTTGGCAGTATCAAACTCCTCAGTGTGGCCTAAAACATCATCTAAAGTACGGATGTAGATACCTTGGACCTAAGCTGTTGCATATTTACTGATCAGTTATAATAGAACCTACTAAGTATTCCAAATTTATCACCACTGTTTTTATTGACATAGTTGCACAACATCAAGGCTTAATTTTCTTGTGCAACAGCACTGTGAGTGCATCTGTAGAAATGAAGGAAAAAAGGAGCAACATTACACAAGAAAAAACAATTTGAAGGCTAACTCTCACACAAGCAACACCACCACCTCTTTGTCCTGGAAGGTTACAACAATATATACCATTGTGTCACCAGGTTAATGAACTAATGTATTTATTGCATAGGCAGGCAGTGCTATGCTATTTGGATCACAGTAGAAGTATGTCGCAGTTGCAGGATGCGCTGTACATTGAATCAGAGTTTCCATGAATTTCACTCAACCGTTGTTTGATTTTGTACGATTGTGTTGCAGATTTGAAAATAAGTGTGTCAAAAATTGTGCAGACTAGAGTACAGCCATGTAGAGTAAAGCAAACTAACTAAATGAAATGCCAGAGACTTAGTTCTGTTGAATCATGGCATAAATTGTATTGCTGTGTAAGTGATAGCCATTTTCTATTACAGAATTCCAAACATTGTAGAAGACTGTGCAATGAATGATGTAGCTGTTTCAGAACATTTCTAGACTTCTGGGTCATTTACTGGAAATCATTAACAGGTTTCAGGACTTAAAGTAAGTGTATACAGTTGTATTTGTCATTTATGTTTATACATATATATATATTTTCATTTCTGTCCCCAAAGTTCACTGCTGAGCTTCATTCTTTCTCTTCCACTATTAACCTATTTGTTTCTTTTGGGGTGGCAATATCTGTCAATATCACTAGCAACAGATGGCTCTTCTGTCACAGGGATGATATCCTTAATGACATCATGTTCTGAAGTTTCCATTTTTGAAAGATGTGGACCAAAGAAAAGAACATTATAATATGACAAGGCTAGGGATATTTTGTTTCACTGGCTTACTCCCAAGAGGATCCAGTATGCACTGAAACTATTTGCATGTCACACTGTATTTAGCAGAGGCCCAGGGAAAAATGCTCCAGATGCATGTCTTTGCAATGTGGGAGAAAATCAGTGCACCCAGAGAAAACCCACACAGTTACAGGGAGGACATACAGACTCCACAGAGAATGCAGTCCAGCCAAGAATCAAACCAGAAAACCTCTTGCTGGGAAGCGAGATCATTAAGCACTGCATCACTGTACCATCCAGGACTACTGTGCTTCTCTTCAATGAGTGCTTGTCTGCTTAATACAAAATCTGGGGTACCATGCCCTCCAGGCTCCACTAGATGCTGTCCCATTATAACAAAATTCTCCTTGTTGAAGGAGAGCTGATGTCATCTCTTTGATCCTGCCTGTCTCTGGCCATCTGGCCATCTCCTGATACACTAGATGATCTTGGGTCACTGTAAACACAGTTAAATGCTCTGTGACTGCATCATTGGACCAACTACACACTTTCATTCATAAAGGGATAGTGTTCCTGAAGAGGTGGAACAGAATATTTCTGAATGAATTGCACATTAATTTGTATTTTATATGAATTCACATCAGATATGAGTTTAAGTATTTCAGTTTTGCATGTTGTTTGTGATCCCTTATTTTAATTACTATTATTACTAATTATAAATACTGCAATTGAAAAACAAAATATTTAATTATGATGCATTGTAAGACATTTCATCTTCAGAATGATGTTTGTGCTCTGTTCACTTGGACATCGACATCAACAGACACACACGCAAACACACACACACACACACACACACACACACATATATATATATATATATATATATATATATATATATATACACACACACACACACATATATATATATATATATATATATATATATATATATATATATATATATATATATATATGTATCTTCTTCTTTCTGCTTTTCCTGGTTAGTGGTCACCACAGCGGATCACCTGTTCAGTCATAATTGGCAGTAGAGTTTTACGGTGTTGAGTTGCCAGCCCGGCACCCAAACTTCTACAAAAGGCACACACACACACACACACACACACACACACACACACACACACACACACACACACACACACACACACACACACACACACACTCATGCCTAGGGCCAATTTAGAGTGTCCAATCCACCTACAGCATGTCTTTGGAATGTGGGAGGAAACCGGAACACCTGGAGGAAACCCACATGACCACAGGGAGGACATGCAGACTCCGCACAGAGGCCACCCCAGCTGAGGATGCTTACATCGAACCGGAGAACTTCTTGCTGTGAAGTAGCAATGCATACACACATATATATATATATATATATATATATATATATATATATATATATATATATATATATATATATATATATAGAGAGAGAGAGAGAGAGAGGTTTATTACTGAACATCAAATACACCCAACATTGACGAATAAAATATCGATGTAGAAATGTTGAAAATGCCTACATCGACATGCAACCATGCATGTTTTGAGAAGAAACATCAGTGCACATAAAATTTGTTTAAAAAGAAACATAACCCATAATTTTTCAATATATTCCAAGATCCTACAAACATGTGGTAATGTCATATTCCCCATTCCTAGGAATTATAAAATGTTCTTCATAGTTAGTGTTGCAGTACTGATTTTTGGGTCTTCCCATCATGCAGAAACCCATGACCAGCCTGATTTCCGGAGTCTTTGCATCATCCCTAGCCAATGGACATCCAACAGCTGATGTCAGAATGTCAGGGTATACAAACGGCATCCACCAGAACCATCTTCAGTTCTTTGAAGCCATGCAGCCTGATGTACTTCACATTTGTTCAGTATGGTCTCAGTCTGTCAGTTGGCTCATGTTTTCAGAAATCTTCTTTGCTATCCAGTGACATAACTACCCCACTGGGGAAATTTCTCTACTAATTTAATGTTCAAGAAAGTAAACAATTGCAGATTGAGAAGAAAATCCTGCATAAAGCTTTCACTCATTTTGTCTGCTCTGCTAGGGGCCTCACCATAACTCCTCTGGCTGTCCTGATTGTGAAAAATTCCATGCAAAAACTCTAAAACATAGGGCCACCTATATGGAGTCATCTTCTTTGGTTTCCTTGGTGACATTGCAATCCACTGCTACCATAGGAACACCTCAGACTCGAGCTTCCACAAGCACCATACCACAAAAAAAAAAATGGAAAGACAAAAAGGCTAAGGACATTTCCAAAAAAAACGCTCCGACTACGGTTCTTAAGTTGACAGACAACCTAGGTGAGGTGCATTTGCAGCTCCCTGATCCAGCAACATCTAGGCTCCTCAGGAGGCCACCATGGCTTCCATTCAGGTTTATATTACTTCAGCGAAAGATGTATTCAGTGAATACATCATCACTCATCAGCCACCGAAATTAACTTCAGTGAACTGTGACATTTTTCCCACGGTCCAGAAACACTTGGCCATCTCTCAACTTGGCCCTTTTCCCCACTGCATTGTGATATCAGAGTTAGTATATATAGTTAGGGGGTGTGTGGATTTGATTTACTGCTTTTTATGTTCTGTATGTTTGGTGGGCTAGTGTTTCCGAACTGTGGAAAAATACCATGGTTTGCTGAAGTAAATTTCTGTGGCTGGTGAGTGATGAAGATGTATTCACTGAATACATCTTTTGCTGAAGTAATATAGACCCTTCCATTCTACCTTTGAATGCAAATCCAGTTCACACATTGGTTGTGTCTGCAGTCTCTCCACAGGCCTCAGCTTCTGATGTCTGTACCCTGTCTACAGAGGGAGAATCCTTGTCTTCCCCAAATACTGATATCTTAACTTAAGTTCAGTCACCCTGTTAAATGGACAACCAAATCAAAGCAAATCACTTAATTTGCTTTGCCACCACCTCTGAGCACTTATATGTGGACTGAAGCCCAAGACTGACTTAAAATAGCACAGAAGTTTATGACTTTCATGCAGTCTAGAGAACCATCTCTCTCATCCATTTCCAATACCTCTCCATTTAAAGGAGCAGGGAAGTAGCTTTACAGGAAGATGAATATTCCTCTAGCTCTGAGGATAAAGAGGAATTGCCTTTCTCTGGACAGTTACCACCTCAAACTTTCTCAGATTCAGACTCGGGTGACCACTCTCCCTGCCCACCCCCCGAGAACCTTTCCTTTAGGGATGCCCTGCATAAAATAAAGGAGACTTTCAGTTGGGAAAGTAAGAAGTTCTCCCAGGCCCAGACTAAGGCCATTATAGGGAACTCCTTCCTTCACCCAGGACACTGGCTATTCCTCCAATGCACATTGTGTTAGACATTGTCTTCAGGGACATAAATCTATACCCTGAATCTAACCCCTGCTTTGAGGAAACCAGACAGGTTTTATAGAGTGCTGGAAACTAATAAGCATGCCTATAAAAATCCAAAGGCTGATCCTTCTGTTGTCTCCACTGAATCTACTAAAGGTGTACCTAAAGAGCAAACAAAACATCTCTTGCCTAATGACAGGGAAAGCAGAATACTAGACATATTTGTGAAGAAAGCTTATGCCTCTGCCACCCTGGCAATGAGAGCTTTAAATTGTCAGTTCTGTATGGTTAAGTACTTTGAATCTCTTCAAGACAAAATGTTAACTAAGATGGACTCTACTGTGGATAAAACCTTATCCAAAGAGATTCGGGAGATAGCCAGAGAAGCTTTACAAGTCTTCAAACACTCCTTAAAATGTGTCTATGATGACTTAAATACTTCTTGCAGAGCAGCTGCCCATGCATAGCTCAGAGCCCAGCCCTTCTCAGCTCATGTAAAGACTGAACTACTAGATGTCCCTTTGGACACGGAATTCCTTTTTGGTCTACCAGCTGAACACATTTTTGAGAAAGTGGACAAAAAAGGAAACAAATTAAAGCTGTTAAAGATTTTTATGTTTTTCTGACTTCAAAGTACAGCAGGAACTATCCTTCAAAACCCTGGCCTTTCCTACCTAGACAAGAGAAGGGGAGGCCTCCTCCATTAAAAAAAAAAAAAGACAGGCAAGGAGATGGTAACCAGAACAATCTCAAAGGGCAGGTGCCTCCAAGGAACCCACCCAACACTGAGATCAACAGAGACTATGTTCCACCCTGCCCTCCCTTACCCCTTCCCATCTCTCCAGCCCTTTTGCAGGAAGACTCTTTTCATCCTAAATGAATGGAAAGTCATTACCAAGGACCAATGGGTCCTCAACATCAAAGAGAAAGGGTATATATTCAATTCAGAGAAACTCCACCCTTTCTGGGCATTCCAAAAGCAGCAAAAGTGCAAGGAAGCTTCTTACCACTTATACTCAAGAAACTACTTCAGCAAGGATCCATTCAGCTTGTCCCTCAAGAACAAGAAAGAAAAGGCTTCTATTCAAGGATTTTTCTAATTCCAAGAAAAGAAGGCACTTGGAAATCCATCTTGGACCTCTCAGAACTAAACAAGCTCCTTAACATCCCAAAATTTAAAATGCTTAAGTTGCAGAAATTACTGCCCATAATCTTTCAAGATGCCTTCTTGTTCATTCTTGACCTAAAAAACATTTAATTATATGTCCCCTTAGGAGACAGTCAGAGAAAATACCTACAATTTGTAACAATGGGCTCCCACTTCCAGTCCTGTGCTTTACCATTTGGGCTATTTACTGCACCCAAAGATTTCACTAAATGCCTAGATCACCTGATAGCACATTGCAGAACTGTAGGCGTCCATATTTACCCTTACATAGATGACTGTCTCATTCAGGGAAGATCAGCTTCAGAGACCCTGGATGCTTTAAATATCACTGTGGACTGTTTTCAGAAAGCAGATCTCACCCTAGATCTTCAAAAATCTCAAACTGTTCCTCAGTCAAGGATCTTCCTGGGAGCTATCATAGATTTGGTTCAATAGAATGGCTTTCTTCCCCAGGACAAGATTGTGCTCATGACAGGTTACCTGACCAGCATGCTTCCAAAGCAACTCATTACTGCAAGAGAATTCCTCAGGATACTGGGTACATGGCATCATGCATCCTCATTACTCCATTTGTAAAGCTACACAAGGAAACTTCAGTGGTTCCTAATTAATATTTGGTAACAGCACTCCCAGCCCATTGAAAACCCTGTTATCCTTCCTTCCATGTTTGAAAAGAGAACTTTTATGGCAGAAGAATACCATAGAAAGGAACCCAAGAGCAAATTTCACTGTGCCAGAAGCAGACAAGACTATCACTACAGATAGCTCAGACATAGATTGGTGAACCTACTTAGGTTTCCTGAAGATACAGGGCATTTTATCCTTTCACAGCAAAGCATATAAACAACAAGAATTCATAGCAGTTTACCTGTTCATTAAAGCCTTTCCCAAAAACTTGATCCCAAGGACACTGCAAATCTGGACAGACAATACCACAGTTATGTGGTACATAAACAAACAACGGGGAACTTTGTTCTACCCCTGTGCAGCCTTGCAGTAAAATTTTCAATGCTGGCTGAAGAGATAGGGCTAACCCTCATAGTCTCATATATCCCAGGCCACAGCAATACCTTAGCAGATTCTCTAAGCATGGACCCTCTAGATCTCAATGGATGGATGTTGAAAAGAGGGACTTTTTTGGATACGATGATACAGTGGGGGAATCCCCTCAGTAGACCTGTTTGCCTCACTTCACAACAAGTAACTACAGAAGTTATGCCCCAGAATACAACAAACAGGAGCCTGGAAGATGTATTCTTCTTCACATGGTCAAACTGGTTCCAGTATGCTTTCCCTCCCTTGCCCCGATTCCCATGGTACTAACAAAAGTCAGGGTAAGCAGTCCCAGCATGAACCTAGTGGCTCCCTTCAAGCCAACACAACACTAGTTTTCTTTCATCCTGACTTTCAGTGAGAGGAGATTCCACACCCTACTGTAGGAGATAGATTCCCTTCACCAGGTCATGGGGTCTATCTTCTATCGACATCCTAGCTAACCACCAGGAGAATTGGGCTTTGACATCTCGGATGCTTTCTTATCCCAAGGAGGTGATCTCCATTCTAAGGGAAGCAAGAAAGCCAATTCCAGGAAATCATACCTGGCAAAAAGGAAAAGATATTCCAGCTGATGTCACAGCAATGACAAAGGTCCTACTCATAGCTGTAACTTCAGCTAGGATAATTTCTGAGCTGCAAGCCCTCATATGTAAAGAACCTTTCACTGTCTTCCAAAGAGATAGGGTCACCCTCAGAACAAACCCATCCTTTATGCTTAAGGTGGTATCTTTAAACCAGTCTATGCATAAAACAGTCTTCTACCCAAATCCACAAAACAGGGCAAATCTACCCATATCCACAAAACAGAGCAAATCAAGCCCTCCATTTCCTCGAAGTGCAGATGCAGATCAGGTACTATCTGGACAAGACTAAAATCCCTAAGAGAGCAGAGCAATTGCTGGTATCTTTTGCAGAGGGTAAGCAGGGAAAACGTGTTTCCAAACAATCCATCACTAAATAGACAGCTAAGTCCATTAAGTGTGTTACTCACATCATAGAAAGGATTTATCTAGGCATATTAAAGCCCACACAACCAGACATAGGGTTACTACCACTGCTTTCCTCAAAGAAGTTCCACTCAGGCTATCCCAGAGGTAGCCACATGGAACTCAGTACACACCTTCACAGAACACTATAACCTAGGCAATGCCTCCAGGGCTAGAGCAGGTTTCACTTCTGTGATTCTGCAAAATCTTAGTTCTTAAGGTCATAGAGATGAATCACGATGCAAAGTTTAGCTTTGTGAGTCCTCCAAGAATCAGTACTACAACATTAACTATGAAGAACATAGTGCAGTTGTGTCTCACTTACTATAATTGTAGATGTTCAAGTAGAGCTGTGTTGCAGTAGGCAGCCCCTGGGTTACAGACATTTGACGTAAGGACAACCCATAGATAAGAATGGGCTGCCACAATGTCAGAAATATCATGAAAATAAAAAAAAAATCCGTAAAGTTGCCCAAATCTTACCTTGAAAATGAAGAATTATGTTGTACTTTCCTTTTCCCCATTTTCTCCATTTGTGAAGCTGCTTGTACGCCATGTTAGAGCAGTTACTTCCACCTTCACTGAGAACAAGAGATCCGATTGGTTAAGAGATCACTGTGTTGGTGAGCCAAATGGTCAAGACCGCTGTCTTGTATGGTACAGTACTGAAGCAGTTACTGTAACGTACAGTAGAATGGGCAAATGACATTGCCGATCACTAGAGTCTAGGTGGCAGTAGGAGGTCCAGCAGAGGTCTGAAAGTTCAAGAAAGAGTGGAAACATTTGTGGGTGATGCCTGTAGTTCAGAAATGTGAAGTGAAACTTAAAAAGAGGTAAATTTAACATATTTTTAATGGAGCATTCTATTGTACTGTACTGTATGAACATAGTTACTGTACTAGTTCATTGTACTTACAGTATTATTATTGTTATTACTACGGTATACAGTATTATGTTTTAAGATTTTTTTTTATTTGGAAGTGTTTCTAAAGTGTTTTATATGCAAAGAAAAGTAAAATAAATACTAGACTGAGGCAAACATTTGACTAAGTGACATTTAATAAGAACCATATGTACTTGTTTCGACTTACAGACAGATTTTACTTAAGCACAGACTAAAAACAGATGTCGTCTTTAACCCAGGGACTGCCTGTACAACCCTGCAGCTCCTCTGTCTGATTACCACTTGATCCCTCCTTGCTGGATGCGAGGGGTACAGAGTTCTCTGCAGATGGTGCTCTTATGTCCACCAGTCTCTCTCTGCCCCCTATGACTTCCCTCCTTTTCACTCAAATTCAGACAACTGGGAGTGTTGTGCTGTCTGTAAGCATCAGACTGCTTGTTCAATGCTTCGAAAAACCTGCAGCTGAGCTGACATATGCCCTTTTTATAGCCTAGCATCCAGACATCATTTATCAGGCATCCATCAAGCAATAATGCAAATACAGTGGAAACTGGGCCAGTCACAGGCTTCTGCATGGCTGGAAGATCCAGGATCAGTAGTGTGACATTAATCTACTGGAACATCTACAGTTATGCTAAGTGGGACATAGCTGTACTATCTCATGCATTTGTCAACCAGCTGCTTAGTCGATTATATATGATCGACTAAGCAGCTGTTGAACAAATGCACACTCAGTCTTTTGCAGGGAAACCATCTATAAATATACACATATATGGATATATATGTTATGTTCCTGTGTTGTTTGTTACAAACACGGTAGTCTCTGGAGACAGCTTTCCAGTTATTTTCAATAAATAAAGTTAAGAAAAGAGGAAAAGGAGTTCTTACTAAACATTTAAGTTTGCACTCAAAATAAATTCTCTTTTCAGGTTTCTGTCCTGGCATACCTCTCAACCTCTTAATGCAAAAAATCTGGACAAAGCTTGACAAAATGGGGGTATAAATAGGGACATATTTTAAATATTGCTCATATAAACTTAGAAAGTTGCTAGAGAAACAGGATTTGTTTTAATATACATTTTCTGAAGGATTTGAAGTCTGAAACTCAACTGTATGTCATTATTTAGTGACTACACTCCTGTGATCATCCCAGTGATTTGCCAGGAAAAAAGAGGAACAGGCCAAAAATATGAGCCAAAAATCTGGACATTCTGTGAAAATCTGTACAATTGAAAGTTATGCTGCAAGCTTTTCATAATTCAAGTTAAATGCAGAATTCAGATGTAGTATCCCTTATAGACAGACTTCTGGCACAACAGTTGCAGTTTAAATGAACAATACTTAAGAGAAATCTACAGCAACAGAGCTGCACACTTTAAAATTCCACATGCACAGGGGCAAATTGAAATATTGTCACTTTTACAGAGGCAGGGATACCCCCATCTGACATCTTCTCTAAAAGGTTCATTTAGATTGCCTTCTTTCTTTCTTCTGGTGCACATAACTGCTTCTGCAGTCCTTTAAGGGCACTCACTTCACATTTAAGGGTCACAAATCTGTTCTACATCAGAGCACTGGATTTTTAATTTCCTTTTGGACCGCTGGTCCTTAACTCAAACCTCCTTGTCTGTTTCTGGGTTAGTATCCTTAAAGGGGTTACCCAAAACTACACTACCTGACCCATCTGAGATAGCACATTTCAAGGCATCAGTCACCACTGTGCTACATGACACTACTGTCAGTATGGAAACATCAGTCACCACTATGCTACATGACACTACTGTCAGTATGGAAACATCAGTCACCACTATGCTACATGACACTACTGTCAGTATGGAAACATCAGTCACCACTATGACACGTCAGTATGGAAACATCAGTCACCACTATGCTACATGACGCTACTATCAGCATTGGAAATCTGATCGACTTCTTTGAGGCAGTCACCAAAGATGTGGATGAGGGTAAGGTGGTTCACACAGCCTATCTTGACCTCGCCAAGGCTTTCTACACCATCCCCCATTCTGGAATTATAGCTAAACTCACTAAACTAGGTATAAATCCCTACGTCACAAGATGGGTTGCCAACTGGCTCACTGACAGAACCCACACTGTAAAAGTTGCAGACTCCAAATCTGACCTCAAAGCAGTGACAAGTGGAGTACCACAGGGTTCTGTCCTGGGACCACTCCTGTTTGGTATCTACTTCTCTGAAGTACAGGCCAACACAGAAGGCCTCTGGCTAACGAAGTTCACAGATGACTGCAAACTATGGGCCATAGTTGATTCCCAAATGGTGTGGACATCCTATAGAAGAGCCTCTCTGAGACAGATGCCTGGTGTCAGAGGCATGGCCTCAAGCTCAATGCCAAAAAGGGTATTGTCATCCCCTTTGGTAAAAATTCTGTATCCATGAACTACCATATAAACGGCAGTCTACTTAATGCCGAATGTGTGATAAGAGACCTTGGGACACAGTGGACAGTAGTCTCTGTTGATAATCACATCTCCACAGTAGTCAGGAAATCCTTCTATGTGGCACACCTCATCACAAAAGGGTTCTCATCCAGGAAAAAAGAGGTCATTGTTCCCCTCTACTCGGCACTCATCAGACCCGATATAGAGTACAATGCCCCTTTTGGAATATACCTCACAAGACATCTGCAGCAGCTGGAAAGGCCACAGAAGTACCTCACAAAGAGGATTACTGGCCTCAAACAGATGCCCTACACTGACTGTCTCAAAAAACTCCAGCTTTATTCTGTAGCATATCGCCTACTCTGAGGAGATCTCTGCCTAACATATAAAGCTATGTTAAACCCAGAGCTGTTGGACATGCAACACCTAAAGAAATCCCAATCCCTCCGAGCTACACAGTCTAAGGACATAAACCTTTTCACCACAATAAAAAGGACATGCTGGATGGATAGATTCCTGTCCCAGAGACTTCCTATACTCTGGAACAAGCTACCCATCTATGTCAAGCAAAGTTCCTCATTAGCACTCTCCAAGAAAAATCTTGATGAGTGCATGGGAAATAGGGAAATACACCATGGGGATCACTTCTGTGGCTCTGCTCAACAGGGGCACAGGAAATTAACTTTCTTGGGTGGTGTAAGCCAGGGAACCTTGTTGGCTAGGCTTTCTTAGGCCCTTGGGCTAATAGCCTAGTACCTACCTATGAACCTATAAACCTATGAACCTATGACACATTTTTTGGCATTGGGCTTAAGGCCATGGTTCTGACAGCAGTCATTGGGCTCACTGAGGCCTTTCTGTAGGATGTCAACATCACATGGGAAGTTAATAATAACTCCCGACTTGCAATCGTCTGTGAATTCTGTCAGCCAGAGTCCCTTTGTGTTGGCCTGAACTTCAGAGAAGTAGATACCAAACAGGAGAGGACCCAGGACCAAACACTGTGGGACTCCGCTCATGACTAGTCGAAAGTCTGACTTGGAGCCAGCTGCTTTCACACTGTGGGTTCTATCTGTGAACCACTTTACAACCCACCTAGTGACATAGGGGTTGATGCCAAATTTAGTGAGTTTTTCTATGATTCCTGAGTGGGGAATAGTATCAAAGGCCTTGGCCAGATCAAGGTAGGCTGTATGAATCACCTTACCTTCATGCCCAGCTCTAGTGACTGACTCAGAGATGTTGACCAGGTTGAGCAGGCATGATCTTTCATTCACAAATCCAAACCATGTGGGATCCAGAGTTTGGCGATTCCCTATATCCTTGTTTATTAGGTCCATGATGCGTTCCATAGCTTTGCATATCAGACTTGTCAGGCTAATGGGACAATAGTTCCCAGGGTCTGTAGTCACTCCTCCTTTGTGGAGAGGGATGACTGTAGCAGTGTGCCATTTGGTAGGGACAAAGCCTGAAGTGAGGCTGTGATTGAACAGGGCACACAGGTGAGGTGTCAGTTCACACTGTAGTTTATGTAGAACACAGCCAGGGATATTGTCAGGTCCCATAGAAGCTGTATTCTTGGCCTTGGACAGTGCTGTTTTAACCTGTGCAGCAGCAGTAATACTGGATGCTTGGCAATTTACTGGTATTGTGATTGGTCCTTTGGGGGGAGAGAGGGGTAAAGTTGGCACTGAATCTGTTGGCCAATATATCGGCAATATCTGTTGGCTTGGTATAGGAGGTACCAATGTGCAGTAGCTCAGAAAAAATCTCGGTATTGCCATGGAGATTCTTTACATAACTATAGAAGGCCTTGTGGTTGTCTTTTCTATCTGCTGCAATTCTGTTTTTATAGCTAGCTTTATAGGGTTTAATGAGGGATCTCAATTTTTTGTTGAGGCTGATAATGGAGTTTTTCCAGTCTTGGGACTTCACCTTATTCCGCATCAGTTTCCTCCTTCTGTTGTAGAGTTTATTTATGTCAGGTGACCACCAAATTGACTATGTTTTTTGGAGGAGAGCATCTTGTTTCTTTTGGGTATAGTGAGATCCATGCATTTGTGCACATGTTTGTACACTGTACTGGTGTATGATTGGGCAGCCATGCAACTATTCTCCATTTGCATGGGTACCGTGAAGTTAGCCACCTCTATTTTTAGGAGCCCAAAGTTAGCTTTGGAGAAGTTTTTCATGATGGTTACCTTTGTAGGCTGGGTGGGGAGGGTTGCAGATTTCCAAGGTGATTTGTTTGTGGTCAGATCTAACCAGGGAGGAGTTGACTATTGGTGTAGAGCAATGGTTTCCCATGTTAGTAATGACCAGGTCAAATATGTTGCTACCTCTAGTGGGGGTAAGAACAAGCTGGTCCAAGGCATTGGAATTAATGAATTCCAGGAAACATTGGGCAAGTGTGTTGGTACATGAGTAGTTTTCCAAGTTAATGAAGGGGTAGTTGAAGTCGTCTAGTATAAGAGTGTTAGGTTGGACTCTAATATTCTCCACGGTGCTTAGGAACATGGAGTGTGGGTTTTGGAACATGGTTGGGGACATATAACAGGCTACAACCTGAATCGCTGTCTTACCCAATGTTAGCTGCACCTGAAGTATCTCTGATGCATTATGTTGGGCTACCAGTCTGGAGATGTGCACATTCTTTATGAATATGGAAACACCATCGCCTTTGGAGTTTTGGTCCATGTTCTGGGGCCAAAAGGTGTGGAATGAATTATAGCCTGGTAGTGCAGGGGTGCTTTCTGCTGCCTTGAACCAGGTTTTTGTTAAAGCACAACTATCAATGTTCTCCATTTTAAAGAGTGCTTCGAGTGAGTGCATTTTGAGATTTAGACTTCTAGCATTGAGCAGCATGACTCTCAGATTGCATTTGCTTGTAGCTGTTATGGTGGTAATTTGGTCTTTGGAGCACTGCCTAAAAAAGGCACTATAGAGGTGGCAAGAGCCTTGGCCAGTATCCAGAAGCCCAGTGGTGACAGATGAAGGCCATCTTTGGCAAAGCATCAAGGTCTGTCAATCATGTCATTCCAAGTAGACAGATACTGGATCCCCTTAGAATGACACCTGAAACATAGCAAATTGTTAAAATCAATTTTTTTCTGCTTGTACTGTGGTATGATTCTGGGTGATGGTTGGAGACTGCTCAGGGTTAGGGTCATGCCTGCCTGGGCTACATAATCCAGCAGCTCTTCTATGTCTCTTTTCATGTAGTTCAAGGATGTCAGTCTCAGGTCATTCACACCCACATGTACAATGTCAGAGTCATATTTGTACCTGTTGTAGAGGGACCTGAGTGCGTGTGTTAAGTGGCGGATCCTGGCACCTGAGAGGTAGCTGACTGTTACTTTCTCCTTATTCAACCTACTGAGTGGGACATTGGTATGCCTCAGTATTGAGTGATCTATGACTAGTGTGTTGGCCACGCTGTTTTGCCTTAGAGGCTTTGGTTTAGTGGCACACTATTTAGGAGAGTTATGTGTCTCATTATTAGTGTTGTGTTTTGGTGGTCAAGTGCATTTCTGCCTTGGAGGTCTCTGCTGTTTGTATAGATTTTTATTGAGAGCCTCCATGACGGTAGGTGTGCGTTTTTTCTTTTTATGTGAAGGCAGTGCTGGTGTGTGTTCTGGAGGGGTATATGTACCATGTGGTGTGGTGCAAGTGTTCACTGTCTCCTCCTGACAAGCTATTCTGGTCTTGGCTGAAGAGTGATTGGCTTCCAATTTGGCTATATAAGTGCATCTCTCACAGGTCTGAGTATTGGGATGTAAGAGGAGAGGGTTGTCAGTGTACATGAGGCAGTTGCTACATTGCCTCAGGATGCCCAAGTTCACCAGGTTAATAGAAGAAAGCACAGGGAACTGACCTTTAGACATGCCTGGAGGGGTGGTCATTAATAATAAGTACTGGAGCTATTTCCTTGTAGAATGTTTAGTGCTATTAGCACTTTTGTGTGCTACAGCAGTTGTTACAAGAAGTTTGGTAAAGTGCTAGACTAATAACCTAGTAAAATTGCAGGAGAAGAGAGAACTAGCAGATCTAAGGGACAAATTGAAGACTTTTTTGTACTGCTCAGAAGCTTACAGTATTGGATACAGCAAATCTGTAAGCTAAATAGGCTACCTAGTGCTTACCACTCCCACTGATAAGCTAGAAGGCACATAATGGCTTAGAGGCTCAGAAACTTACAGACAGTCTGGGATATAGTACATCTGTATCTGGATTTGACTAGTTAATGGAAAGGTGTGAAACAAGTGCAAATGCAGACTTTTAAACTAGAAAGTTGAAAGAGATGGAAAAAACTGACCAAACAGCCAATAAACCACAATTCCTTGGCCAGAAACAACTTCTCTTGTAGTGGATAGGCTACCTAGTGCTTACCACTCCCACTGATAAGCTAGAAGGCTTCCCTCCAACACAGAAAGGCTTGGAGGGCTCAGAAGCTTACAAACAGTCCTGGATACAGCAAGTCTGTATCTGGACTAGACTAGTTACAGGAAAGGCGGGAAAGAAGCTTAGAACTTTTTTTTGTTTGTTTTAGTTTTTTTTTTTTTTTTTTATAGAATAGCAGCTAAAACAGTAATAAAAAACTATTAAAATGCAGTGCAAGCTAGCACACTTAAGTGTGTAGCAATGGTAAAGCAAATACAGTTTAAATAAATGCAATTAATTAAAAAACAAATAAAACAAGTGCAGAAAGCAGTAAATTAGGAAAAAAATCAAAATGGAGGCACTTAGAGTAACAGAAAACAATGCCAGCAAATATATCTATATAATTCAGTCAAGCAAAAATTAAGTCAGTGCAGAACTCTGAACAGTTAAGAAGTGCCAAAAAATATACTTATCAACTCGATATTTCCAGATTGTTTGAGAAACACACACAGTCAGAACACAAGGAGATTCTAGCAATGGTATGCAGGACTTTATGGAGAGAAGGTTTTGTTAAGGGTTTGTCGACAACAGTGTAGACCACAAGAACCTTCTTAAATGTAAAGTAACATACCTGAAGCACAAGTGCTAAGACTAAAGCCTAAAATGTTTAGAATAACAGATAAATTTAATTAGGCTACTAACAAGCAGTATTAAATGCAGCAGAATAAAAGCACTTGAACACGTAAGAGCACACAGCAAAAATAGGGTAATAAAGTATAAAGAACACAATTACCGTAAAACCATCTGAATAAAGTGTACAATTTTTTTTAAGTGGAGAGGGAGGAAACAGAAGTGTTCAAAGTCAAAGAAGCAAGGGAGTAGTCCTGCCCGAATAATATCACTGCAGTATGTTGAGTGATCAAATGAGATTGGACTGGGGGCAGTGACCAAGATCAGCTTTACAGCAGGGGTGGGCAAATCCAAAGCCACCAAGTTTCAGACTAGAAAAACACTTGGGGGGGGGGGGACAAACAGTGCACACAATAGCAGCAAAGGGAAAAAAACTGTAGCAAATATAGACACAATAAAACAAATATACAGCACAGTGCAAACTGAGTTGCAAAAAGTGTACTTATCAGTTTGGAATATCAGAAAGAAACTAGAACATGTGGCCCTGAGAAACAAAATGCACACAACAGCAGCAAAGGACAGAAATAGTACAGAAAATATATAAACAATAAAGCAAACATATAGCACAGTGCAAGCTGAGTTGCAAAAAGTGTAGTTATCAGTTTGGAATATCAGAAAGATTACAACTCCGCTCACAGTTAGGAGAATTCAGCTGTCTGCTATATCAGCTCTGCACAAATTCATAGAAATGCAGTTTGTAATGGAGGTGCAACACAGAAAATACACCTCAGGCAATGACTAACAGCTAAGATGGGCTGGCTCAACAACCCCCCCATCTGAAACTAGATTCTGCGTTACCCTGAGAAACAATGTGCACACAACAGCAGCAAAGGACAGAAACAGTACAACAAATATATAAACAGTAAAGCAAATATACAGCACTGTGCAATCTTAGTTGCAAAACGTGTACTTGTCAGTTTGGAATATCAGAAAGATTCCAACTCTGCTCATAGTCAGGAGAATTCAGCTGTCTGCTATATCAGCTCTGCACAAATTCACAGAAATGCAGTTTGTATCTATTGATATATATATATATATATATATATATATATATATATATATATATATATATATATATATATATATATATATATTGCTAGATAGGGTAATCCTTTGTGAGGGGGATAGGGAGACACAGATACATGTACATAGCTGTCTGTATGCACAGACATATTTTCACATCTCAGTTCTTTAGGCAGATGAGGCATCAGACATGGGCTCAAGTTAACGAAGTGTAGGAGCATGCCCAGTGGGACTGTCAGTGCTTGCAAGCTGACTCCAGACCAGACCTACCTGTACTCCAGTCCAGCATTTTGTATGCTGCAGCCAATTGACTGCTGCACCTGATTCAACAGTCCAGCACCTTCCTGATATTTTCTCCAAGGGATTCCCCGGCTGTGTGCTGAACATAATTTATGACTCATACCTATCAACTGTACAGATTGCAATAGACTCTACAGAGTTTTGCATCATATGTATGGTATGTTTTACATAGCATTGTGATTTTCTGGTACATTAGTGTCAAATCATTATAGAATGACTTTAAGAAATGACAACATTTAAGCTACTAATTTCATACACATCAGGAAACTCATGTTAATGCACAGCCTCTTATTCTCTGAAGTTTCTACATTTCTCTGGCTAGTAGTTAATCCTTCTGCTGATATTTTGGCCTTTGTCCCACTACTGTTCATGGCTTTGTCCAGATTACCTGCTTTAAGTGGTTATAGGTATGATCTGCCTGGGGTACATGATGTAACAGCGCACTCAGGGTGACAGTCTTCACACCTCTCACTATACATGTTTTTGCAGGATGTCCAACATTCCACCCCATATGTCTGCTCAGTTCCTCATACAGTTGTGTTTTTCTGGTAATGTACTACTAAATGGATCACACTGAATTGTTGTACATAATGACACAGTTAAGTGATGGCCTTTACATCCTGCTGCTACTCTGATCTGTTGCAACCTGCCGTTATACTAGTCACCTTCTAAGTTACAAAGAGCATGTATAATGTCTGTAGGTTTGTCCCTCTGTCCCTCCATTGCCTCTGGCTTTGTCCAGCTGTCTTGCAGTAACAGATTGTGGCATATTGACAGTCTGTGAAACTCCTACCATACGTGTACCTTACATGCAAAAGTTGTAGGTGCAGCCAGCTTCAAACCATCAACACCATCAACTATGCTAATGTACTTAGCCCAGCGAGCCACACCAGCCACCAGAAAGTGAAGTTTAAATCCTCACACTGTCAACAGCAGACAGACATACACTTTGATCTCTGCTTTTTCGGAAACTAGAACATGTGGCCAGGTTCTTTGAGACATCCCCAGGATTGTGTGGTCTGCTAATATATCCTCGCAAACCTACTGTTACTATAGTTGTATGGGAACAAATATATTGGGGGTAGAGGATTCTAGCATTGACAGTCATGCATCTGTCCTATGATCCTACTGTTTCGCATTTCCCTTGCATACTGCAGTGAGTTTTTCAGCCATGTGGCATAATGCATATTATGGGTCACTCAGTATTGGACAGAGTACCTGTTGTCCAACATAGCCATTAGTTCTCTGCAAGTAGTCCACTAGCCCATTCTTTTCCCTTGCATACATGCAGCAGGTCCATACATATGCTACCATAGTCTAGTACCCAATACATTTGTTGTACAGGACAGTAACTAACCTTGTGAATGCCACAGTTGAGATACATATGTGCATCAGGGCTGATTCCGTCTGATGTACACAGTATACAGTCAATACATGGAAAGGTACAGGTTGTGTAGTTTGGCTGGCATTATTTTTACTATGTTTGTGAGTCTGAGTAAGGTGTCAGTTCCTACGACCCTAGGTTGCATTGCCTCTTTGTAAAGGCCAGGGCATACTGGACATGCCTACATCTGCCTACAGGGACAGCCTCAGGGGGTTCCTCCTCCGAGTCCCCGTGCGGGTGTGGCTGTGGGAACCTAGGCACTGGTGGGGGTGTGTGTATCCCTTCTCTGTGATGATCCTGCTGCAGTTGTTTCTGCAGGATCATATTGTGTAGCATAGCACATACTGTGAACATCTGTGTACATGTGGCTGGAAAGTACTGCAGGGCTCCACCAGATATACCGAGGCACCAGAACCATGACCTGAGCAGTCCAAACACATGCTTTATGATGTTCCTAGTTTGTGTGTATGTGTGCCTCATTATGGCATTCTTCGGTAGGTGCCTGTGCATTTCTGAAGGGTGTCATCATCCATGGTTCCAGTGTATAACCAGCATTCCCTAGTAGATGGCCATATGGGAAGTCCGCCCTAGCAAATATCTGGTACAGCTGTGATGCATGCCAGATATGTGAGTCATGATAACTTCCAGGGCTGCCAGCACACACATTCATGATAATGCCCTGGGCATTGCACACAACCTGGCAGTTGATGGAGTGATACCCCTTGTGGTTGACATAAACTTTACCCTCCTCACCGGGCGGTGTTTGATGTGGACATAAGTGTAGTCTATGGCACCCAGTACCTCAGGGTAGTGTGCTACCTGGTAGAACAGTGTGCTACATGGTAGAAGAGATGCATACTGCTGGTCTTCTCCTCAAGGCTTCAGAGTAAATAAATGTGCTCATTGGCATGTGTTTGCATGGCAGCCAGGAACTGGTGGAGTACTTTGGATGATGATGCCTGTGAGACCCCCCCCAATCATGTCCACAGTTGGTCTTTGAAAACTACCTGTGGCTAGTATTCTAAGGGCTACACATACCTTTGTTTCCAATGGGATGGTTCCCCTGTGTTGGCTCTTGGTCTTTGTTGACAGTGGCAGAGCTCGGTGAGTTCTTGTAGCATATCCCTGTTCACCATGTAGTCCTCTACAATCTCCAGCTCATGTAGCTCCTGGAAGGTTACCCTGGGACTGAACACTCTTCTCCTTCTCAGTCTAGGCCTATTGTCAGCAGCAGCAGCATCAGTACTGACCTCAGCATTTAGTACATACAGATGTAGCAGAGCTGCAGCAGCCCCTAGCATTCTGTCAGTTAGAATTCCCAAGTCTGATCTCCAATGGTGCAGAGTGTGTTGGAAATCAGATTGTGGGGTGTATGTATACTTTATAGTGCTCTGCTGCAGATGCACCCTGTGTGATTGGCTAACTAGGATGCATTCCACCTGCCAGGTGCATCACTGAGGGGTTTGAATGGCCCAGTGTAAGTGGAACAGTGGTCATCAGTAATTTATACATGATTGGCTTTCCCTGGCAACCCCCCCCCCCGCTAAGCACTGTAGCATGGTGCACAAACCTGCACCACAGGTTTAAACAATGCTCAGCAGTTTTGCCACATCCCCATGGATGGGCACACTCAGCACAGTGCCACAAAAACATGCTGAAACCAGCTAACATATACACCCTACAGTGACACAAAGCTTAGCAACACTGGACACACACCCCTGCTCAGCTGAGCTGTGTACCACACAAACCGGCACCGCTGAGCTCCAATGTGTTTAAACTGATAGTGACACACCCCATTTTGATGTCATCTCACTGTCCTGTGGATATTAACATGGTTCTGGGGCTACACAGATTTTATCTGCGGGCAAGGAAACTCATTTTTGCTATTCAATAACCCCAGCTCATTTGCATACAGATTTGTGCGCCCAACCTGGATACTACACTATTCCAGGGCCTGCCTCCTTAGCAACCACAGATATCTAAGATTGTACATACTCCATGCAAAGCCCTATAATGCATTATCTTCACATATTTATTATTTTTCGTTTTTACACTTTTAAATATATATATATATGTTTATTTATTTATTTTCATAACAGCATGTTTGCTCTACTGTATGCCACACAAACATAATAAGAGTATTAAAAAAATATTTATTATAAATTATTTCCCATTATTTTTGGAAACACAGGGCATAGTTTTGCACATATCTGTGTTTGCCATGCTATTTCTGACCTTCTACCTGGACTTTTACAGCTCCTGTTTACTTTTTAATTTCTTGTACAGGGAAATTTTCCATGTACACTTTGGACACCAACATGGGGTCTGCAGGACGGCCTATCTACTTTCTGGATTGCTCCAGCACCCTCATTTACATGCAATTCACCTGCTTATGAGGTGATCTGCATGCCACGGATACTTACATGTTTGCACACTCGTGCATGCCCCTCAGCTCCATTTACTGAATCGCTCCTACTGTCGTGTAAGCTCCATGCCACTATACCTACATGGAAAATTAATCCATGTAGGGTTTATTGAATTCTCTCATATGTTTTCATAATTCTATAGCTATTTCAATACACATACACTTATACAGGAATTTCTTGTTATCATCTGAAAGCTTATGTCTGGTTACTAATAATGTTCTAACAATATATCTCTAGGCTGTACAGTTTTCAAGATATGAAAATTTGTTTATGAAAGTTTGCAAAAAGTATAATTTGTGGTTTGTGTGCATTATAACACACAAGAAAATGGGCAACCTGTACATGCCACTCTGATAGAAGTGTGACATCCTCACTCTGGGCCAGTAATCAAGGAGTGTGAATCCTCACCACTGACACTGGAGGAACATTCACTTGGATCAAAAATAGATATACACTGTATTTCCAGATGCAGCTCTCTGCATCAAGAACAATTTCCCTTAAGAGCACACAGGGAACACACTCTGTCCAGGGTATAAATTCTCTCTCTGTCTCCCTCAAGGTCCTAAATAAGACTCCCCACTGGCACAGCTATAGAATTGAGTCCTCAGTTGAGTGTCCAAGTCAAGTCCTCCAGCGTCTTCTCTGTAAAGCCAGTGCTGCATGTCCCTGCTCCAAGCATCTGACACACACTCTTTCAGATTTGATTTTCACACACACACATGCACGCACACACACACACACACACACACACACACACACACACACACACACACACACACACACACACACACACACACACAAACACTTCTGGGAAAGGCTGGTACAGATATACTAGCTATGCCACCTTTTGCCCAGACTATAAGGTAGTTATTGCCAGCAGACACTCCAAAGACAGCTACTCTAAGGCTCTTACAAGGGTACCCAACTAGACTGAGTGAAATTAATATCAGTACAAATGGTAGTCTTTTGACCAGTGCAGTAAGGCTTTCAGGTGTGGCTATAGAGTCACCAAACAGGTATGAGTATTCTCAAGGTTAAAATATTCTCTAAAGGACCAGCTACAATTAAAATTTTAAATATATTTAATAATAAATAAAAAAGAACATAAAAATATGGAGTTTCTATTTACAATAAACACCAGAGTTTCCATCACAGGAAATATTAAAATAACACTTATGAATAGATTCACACAGATACAGAAAAAACAGTATTTAACTAATCTCACTATATTTTCCTGACTGATCTAAATAATTACTATTCCCTGGTCTTTTACTAGAGCAAGGCAAGATGGAGTAGGTGAGTGGCCTCCTTTTAGTCAGATTCCAAAAACATAGTGCCCTGAGACTTCAGTCTCATCTAGTATTAAAAGAATATAATTTCAGTGATGGATTACAGACTGACTTCAAATATGTATGGTCATCTGACTTCTGGTCCCCATGCTACCTCCTTTCCTAGCAACTGACCCAGAATCTCACACAAATGTATCAATAATATACACACACACACAGAGCTTTGCTAAGATCTGTTGCAGCTTCTGGAAGTTATAAAACAATAAACACTTGCATTTTCCTACAGGAGCTGATAAACAATTCTCTGGCACAGACATTTTGTCTCTGGCTGCAGTAAGAACTGTAAGATACACTATTTATGGCCTAAATTAAGTAATTTAATTTCTTATTATTTTTCAAAGTTAGCTGGACTGAGATTAACCTCTTCTCTTGCAGTATCCTCTGTTAAAACATACATTTAATCAGTTGCGATACAGTCAGGACCCACTGCTGGTACATTTTTAACACAAGCAGCTTTACAAATACATTTTCCAACACAACCTTCTGTAAAAATCAATTTGATATACACCTGACATTTAATTATTTGCAAAAGTCCAGTTAGCTATGCTAGCATATGCTACATATCCACTTCCCTACCTCCCCTGGCATAGTCGACAATACCTCACATTGCCACATCTGTCCCCCTTTGAAGACTCATTCTAGTTTTTTAAGTGACCCCGGAGAAATGTTGCTTGAGATGAATGAGCTTGTGTGGGAATACATTAACCCATACCCTGTTTTGAGAGCCCATCTGCATTGGCATTGCTGACCCCACTATGGTGCTGCACTGTCATATTATATGCCTGCAACCCTAGGGTCCACCTTAATAACTTGGCATTTTGCTGGTTGGATTAATGTAGCCATGTTAAGGGATTATGGTCTGTAACTACAGTGAATTTCCTCCCTTAAGGATAGGGTTGAAGTTTCTGCACTGTCCATATTATGGCTATACATTCTTTTTCTACAGCTGCACAATGTTCCTCCATGGGTTGGAGTCTACAGCTGAGATATATAACTGGGTGCTGTTTTTCATCTGAGGAAACTTAGCTGAGTACAGCCCCCACCACATGGTTCAAAGCATCCACTTGCACAACAAATTATTTGCTATAATCTGGACTAACTAATGCAGGGGGCCCTCCCAAAGCCCCTTTAAGCTTTTGAAATGCCTGCTCACAGGCTTGGGTCCACCCTACCTTGTCTGGACTTTTTTTCCTTGTCAGGTCTGTGAGGGGAGCAGCTATCATACTAGAATTGGGAACACATTTTCTATAGTACTACATTGTTACCAAAAATGTCCTCTCCTGCTTTTTGGTAACAGGGGCAGGCCACACCTGAATAGCTTCCACTTTGGCGGGTTCTGGCCTGTTCTTACCACCCCCATTCTATGTCCCAGGTAGGAGATGTCTGCCATACCTACCTGACACTTACTGGATTTAATGGTCAGCCCTGCCCTTTTCAGTCTGCCCAGGATCTCCCTGACATGCTGAAAGTGCTCATGCCAGGAATGGCTGTAAATGGCAATATCACCCAGGTAAGCAAGGGCATAAACTTCTGCTCCTGCTAGGATACAATCTACCAGCTTCTGGAAGGTCTCTGGGGCATTTTCCATCCAAAGGACATCTTTATGAACTTGTATAATCCAAAAGGAGTCACAAAGGCTGACCTCTCTCAAGCAGGCGTAGTCAAGGGCACCTGCCAGTAGCCTTGGTCAGATCAATAGTAATCAGTCAATAGTAATCAAATACTTAGCACCCAACTGCTCTGAAGCTTCATCTGTCCTAGGCATGGAGTAAGTATCTGACTCTATGTGACTATTTAGTTTTCTGAAGTCCACAGAGAACTTAGTGCTGCCATCTTTCTTTGATACCAGCACCACTGGGGAGGCCCAGGGACTATAGACAACAAGTTTTTGTACACTAGGTGGTAACTTGCTGTGTTGAAGAGAACTGGATGCTAGTGGATTAAGAGGTTTCAACAAGTTAGAGTGTAATTTGTTTAATTAATCTGTACTAATCGATATATAAATAATATTAGTGCTGTTTTACACTGACTCTGATGAAGCCCAACTGTGGGTGAAAACTCTTAGTCAGTTTGCCTGTTCTAATAAAGCTGATGTTCCTTCCTGCCAATGGATCTGGTTTTGTTACTAGTTTTGAGTTTTCCTCTTTGCCAGGGACTGCTAGACACCTGGTTTACCCCCAGTTCCAACATTTCCTGTATTGCCTCTCTCAGAGTCTGTCTGACTCACTCACACACCCTGTAAGGGGCCTGCTTGATAGCCCTTTGGGGTACTGTATCCATATGGTATTGCACCAGGTGGATACACCCATGTTTCCCAGTGAACATGCTCCTAATCTCCTGTAACACTGCTCACATTTCTTGAACCTGGGTAGGGGATAGCCACTGGGATATTGCTACCCCTTCCAATGAGGTGTCAGTCCAAGACTCACTGAGGAGATCGGTCACCAGATCCCCCTCAAATTCCTCCTACCATTCACTGCAAATACTCAGCACCAGGGCTTCCCTATAGTGGTAAGGATTCATCATGTTAACATGGTACAATTTGTGCTCCTGCCTTCTGCCTAGCAGCTCCACCATGTAGTTAACATCACTGACCTTCCTTACCACTTTGAAGGGTCCCTCCCAAGCTGCCTACAGCTTATTGTGTCTTACAAGAATGAGAAACATAACCTGTTGTCCCACAGCATGGTCTCGAGCTTGAGCCTTCTTGTCATACCAGACCTTTTTCTGATGTTGGTCTCAAGCTAGGTTCTCCTGGGCCAAGCCCTTGAGCTCCCTAAGTCTTGTCCTGAGGTTTAGGACATATGGCACAACAGTTCTGAAGAAGTCCCATTTGAGGATGAAAGCGTTTAACTGTCTGTAATACATCTGTGGAGTTTTATCTAAACTTTTGCTGTTTCTTCCACATTTCTAGTGTGGTTATTAGTATGCCACAACAGACTCCTTATGGAATTCACACTCATCCTCCCACTCATCGTGAATTAAATCTAACCCTATGCCCATATAGTAACTCAAAGAGTGAAAAAACAGGGGATTCCTGAGTCACTTCTCTGTATGCAAACAGCAGATGAAGCAAATATTTGTCCCACTCCATTATAAACTGGTCTGCAAATACCTGTAGCATGATCTTTAGTGTAGAGTTTAATTCTCCAGATGACCTTTAGTCTGGGGATGCTAGTGGTGGGCTTTAGGTGCTTCACCCCAGAGCACTTTTACAGACAAGCCAGCAGGTCTGACACGAAATTGGCACCTCTGTCAGTCAGTATTTCTCTTAGGAAACCTATCCTGCTGAAAATCTCTGACAAAGCATTTGACACCTTCTCTGACTTGATGGAGGACAGAGCCGCTGCAACAGGGTATCTAATAGCATTACCTACTACCAACAGGATATACTTCTTCCCTGTGGAACTTGGAGTACTCATAGGCCCTATGATATCCATAGCTACCCTCTGAAATGGCTCCTCAATCACAGACTTAGGCATCAAAGAAGCCTTGACCTTGTATTTTGCCTTGCCTACCTTTGGCACTGTTCACAGGTTCTGCAGTGCCCTGTTATATCCTTTGCAATCCCAGACCAATAAAAGTTCTGCATAATACCTCTCTTGGTATGCTTTATGCCCATATCAGCTGCAAAAGGAATGTCATGGGCTATGGCTAAGAGCACTGGATGGTAGGGTCTAGGCACTACCAACTGCTGTATTACCTCACTCTCTTGCCCTCCCTCAGAGATCCACTCTCTATACAGTAACCCTTTATTCCAGTATACAGACTCCTCTTTTCCTTGATAATCAGCTGCCACCCTAGTAACCTCCCTCAAGCCTGTAAATTTAGGGTCCGAGAGCTGAGACTGCCTCAACCCTGTCTTTGTAACGCTTCCCAGCTCCCCTTCAAAAGGAAGTCTGGTATAATCTGACAGTGGTGTCTCACTGTCAGCCTCGGTACTACCACTCACCTTGGCCCTTGCAGTCACTCTGTCCAAGGAAACATCAATACATACCAGCAGCTGTAGCTCACCTCCAGGCTCACTGGTACAGGATAGCTACCTCCCTGAAATAGCCACCTCACCATCCCTGGCTTCAGGTGTGGAGTCTGTCTGGGTCTCCATCAGGTTACCAGACCCACAAGCCTGTCTCCAAGCCTGACTGCATGTACCTGCATGTACACAAGGTACTGCATTATCAAAAGCATTCCCTATCAAGACATTTGCAGGGATACCCTCAAACACACCTACTTGCTTGCTTCCTTTTGTACCCTCCCAATCAAGGTAAACAATGGTGAAAGGCATTTGGAATGAGATCCCTCCTAAAACTCTGACTGGAGTGGACTGCTCCTCTTTAACCACTGTAGTGGTTCTGTCAGATGCTGTGTCTCTCTTAGCTGTGCCCTGTTTTCCATCCACTAAGATAGGATATAAACTCTGATGGTAGTTTGGTACTCCTGTTGTTTCCAGACAACTCACCACTGGCACACTGTTATTCCCACTTGCTGGCTCCCCCACCTTTTGTTCCCCACCTGGCTTCTGTGGAGAGCTAGATGATACATGACCCCACTAGTTACATTTAAAACATTTAACCCTTGAATCTGAGCTAGTGGCTTTCCATGTTACTGGTGGAGTCTGCTGGGGTAGTTTATGCTGCTCACCATGGATACCCTTATATCCATGTACAGCACTGGAGATCCACCATCAGAACTGTCATCACTGCCTACCATTTCACTTTCCTGTGTCACTGCTTGATGTGGCATCATCTTGGTAATGTGACAAAGCTTTTCTACATGGTCGACTCGGTTACAGAGTCTCCTTTCCATTATATGCTCCACCTATCCTGTCAGCTCTTGGTAGGTAACAACATTTGCAGGGGCAGAGATACCTGATGCAGATGGGACAAGTTGGGAAGGGTTTTTGGAGGTAGTACTGAGAGCTTGGAACCCTGAAGTGCTGCGTGACAGTGCTGCAACCTGTGGATGGAGGGCATGCTGATCTGCAGTGGTCGGTGTACCTCTCTGTTCTGCATGTCAGTTTTTGTAAGCAGAAATGTATGACAACAGAACATTTTTAAGCCACATAAAATACCCCCACCCAAAAAAGAAAAAAAAAATGAGAGAGAAGGGATGAGGTGGGACAAAAAGAGAGAGGGAGAATTAGATCCATGGCATATCACATTACTATATAATTTCAGAAAATAAACAGTTATAATTATCCAGTCTATACACCTTTGCCACATCCAGGTATGATGGGAAGGTCTTACCTGTTGTACCATTAATCGCTTGCACTGCTGTGATATCATAAATACAACTATTTATGACAGTATTCCCAGTATTGCCATATTGTATACAATTACAATAGTTATTAGGCATACAGTAAGACCTGATGTATACGTAACCTGTGCCTCTCTGAGGTGAGTTAACATCTCTTGGGGCACCTCACAGTTCATTTCAATGTCTTCAGCAGCTGTACAACACAGAAGAAGGGAAGAAGAGACATGAAAGCATACTGAATAACAGTCTTGGCTGGGTACTGCTTTCTTATCAATTAATACAGATGGGTCAGTGCACTTACACAACTTAGGGATCTCAGCAGTTCTAACCTCAAAATAACTAAGTGTGATTTAGCAATCAAAGGTACTTATGTTTGCCTAGATGGCAGTGGATACAAGTAAAACACACCTAAAATGCAGACTAGAACTCCAAGCTTTGCTGAACTCATAGAAAATATGCAGGAGACAATATGTAGCAAAGGAGGTTTACTCAAGAGCAATAGTGGTTTGCTGAGTGGGTATTCTTATCATGGATCTATGGAAAATAGGGTGTGAGAAGTGTACATAAATAGCTTATACAACAGTCTAGAGTAAGGAAAGATGGGAAGGAGAGCCTTTGGAAGTTATATTTTCATAAAGGATAGAGGCCAGAGACACAGCCTCATTATAAAACAGCAGCAGCAAAAGGGTGGCAGGGTGGGCAGAACAAGTAGGCCATCTATAGAGGCCTACAAGTAAATAAGGGCATTACTGAAGCTCTTTCAGAAAATGTAACAATGTTTTAGGGAGGTATGGAGCAGACACAGAATGTAACTTTTAGCAGGTAAAAGAAAAGCACAATATAAAAGTGCTGAAGCACTTCTCTCTCAATGTTTGCTTGTGTCCTATCCCCAGACCAAGCATTGCCATTCTACAGCAAACCCACTGTGGATCTCTCAAGTCAAGCAAAAATTCCCTCCAACCTCAACGATAGAAAAGAGTTTGTTGTTTTAGTCACTTAAGACCCCACACTCTGCTGCCTGACAAGCACCACAGCAACAAACTGGAAACAACCCATAGATATTCTAAACTGAAACTGTTTGCCATGCATCCCCTGAAAGACTTACAATCTGTTTTTTTTTTTCTTCTATTATGTTCAGTTTTTGCAAGGTAATAACTGCAAGCCATTTACATTTTGTGCATACAAAAAACATTCATCAGCTGTATTTTCTCTAGTACCTCTACTATGCAATTGTGGAAGATTTTGTGAGTTGTAATTAGACATTTAAAGCATCTATGGAAATTTACTTTGGTGCTGGGAAATGCTTCTAATCAGTCATTTATGAAATCTAAGATGGTTATCAAAGAAAGGATTTTACAGCAGAACAAAAAAGAAAAAGAAGCAAGTAAAATCAAAGCCCATCTATTCCTTGGTGAAGTAATGTTTTGGATGACCTAACCGCTCTGAATGAGGAATATGAATAACATCTGTTGCAGCTGATGACTTTTCTACGACTTGCAAATTCAGAGATGTAAATGATGCTGAAGAAATGACACATGAAGAGATGCAGATGTGTTCTGTTGATTCATAAGCACACAAATTCTGAAGTAGAGCAGTTGTAGAATATATTATGCAGGAAATGTTTATAATTAGAAAGATCTGGATCATGCAAAATGAATCCAAGCAGATATTAGCAAACCGCTTACATTTAGTAGTGGTAGAAGGGCTTAAGAAGGGAATGCTAACAGTCATGTGGGCTTTATCAAACTGAAGTGTATTATGAAGAAATTCCTGACTAGGAGCAAATTGTCAGACATGTTTCCTTAAAACAGATCATTTATTTTTTAGTTTCTGTTGGTGTTTCAACAGATAGTGTGTAGCTTATTTCTTAGAGATGTGGGAAGATTGATAAAAATGGGGGAGCCACAGAGGAAGAGGGGAGTAGGAGAGTATTTGTCAGTTTTATTTTTGTGGTTTTATCCACATAGGGTTTGTCTGTAGAGTTTGCCTAGTTAAAAATGTGCTTTTTCCTTGTATTAAGAATATGTTGCTAGAAAAATAGTTTGTCATGTATAGTAATGCCTAGTAATGTTGCTGCATTTACTACTTCAGTTTCAGTCCTGTTTTGGGAGCAAATCTTAAAGTCCTGTAGAGGTGCTTTAGATAAAAATAGTAGTAGCTTAGATTTGTTTCGGTATTTAGCAGCAGTTGTGCTTCATTTTAGCCAAGTTTCTATGGTTGAGAAGGCTTTTTGCGTTAGTTTTTGGAGATCTGGGAAGTTGCTATAGGAGACTATGATAGTAGAATTGTCAGTATATTGGATGAGTGAACTTTGTAGGGAGCATTTGTGGAGATTATTCATATATACATTAAAAATTAAAGGTCCAAGAATGCACCCCTCGGAGACTCCCGTCTTACTTAACTATATAACCAGATTGATTATTTTGCTATCTGACAGATTGTTGTCTGTTGTTCAGGTAGTTGGCTAACCAGGTAAGGGTATATTCAGAGCATCCTACAGTTGCTAGCTGGAGTAGTTTAGTATTTGATACTGTGTCAAAAGCTTTGGATAGGTCTAATAAGACTGCTGCTTTCAATAGACCAGTGTCCAGAGCTTTGTTCACAGTATCAGTGAAAGAAAGTGAGGCTGTAATAGCACTTTGCACAGGAAAAAAGCCATGTTGAGTAGGGGTGAGGAAATTATCAGAGTGGTGTTTTAGTAGTTGAGTTTGTATACACTTTTTCAATATTTTGGATAATGGTGAGAGAATGGAAATAGGTTGATAGCTAGTTAAATCATTAGTATTTCCACCTTTATGCAATGGGATTGTAATGGCTTTCTTTCAGATTTGAGGGACTGTGGATTCTGGGATGGATCTGTTAATGAGAATACCGATGGGCTAGGCTATTGCATTGGCAACAAGTTTCAAATATTCAGAAGGGAGGTTGTCGATGGATACAGAGCATGGTCTTCGTTTGTTGTTGTTGTTTATCTTTCGGCTTTTTCCTGGTAAGGGGTCGCCACAGTGGAACTCCAGTCCGCTAATGATTGGCAGTAGATCTCTTTTTTACGAAACACCGAGGTGCCAGCTCGACGCCCAGCCTTCAGTGAAGGCACACCCATTTAAGCATGTATGTCTTTCGAATGCTACCCAACCGCAGGGAGGGCATGCAGATCCACACAGTAGACAATCCCAAGCCAAGCCAAGAATCAAATGGGAGAACCTCTTGCTGTGAGGTAACAATGCTACTGCCATACCACCATGGCATTACAGGTCTTATTTAGCAATTTAAATACTAGAGAGGTGGGCACTGGTTTTAGGGAGAATATTGGAATTACTGGGGTATTATTAGAGGTTTCTTTGTGGAGTGAGTTATGTAAGCTGGGATTCTCATGAACTGGGTTTGAGGTGTTTATCGTATTGTTGGGGGGCTTGTTTGTTATTAGTGGGGGGTTCTTTGACAAGTTTAAGGATGCTGTCTATAAAGTGGGAGTTGAAAATGTGGGCTATTTGTTGTGGCACTTTATCTGGAAAAGGTGAGGGGATTTGTGTTGTCCCAAGATAAAGGAGAGAAGAGACAGACTTCCAGAATTTTTTGGATTAGTATTTTACTACACAGTTGTTGTTAAAAAAAAAAATATATATATATATATATATATGTGTGTGTGTGTGTGTGTGTGTGTGTGTGTATTTATATATATATATATATATATATATATATATATATATATATATATATATTGTGATTTTGAACTAATGTCTTGGCTTTGTTATGTAGTTGTTTGAAGTTGATTTAATTTGTTTGGTTTTTGTTTTTACGTCATTCTTTTCAGGCTCGGTCTCTGGAAAGAATTTGTTTTGTGATTTTGTTAGCCAAAGAACATGAATAAGTTTTTTTCTTTTTGTACGAATGGGGGCTAAAGTATTTAGGGCATCGAGAAAGACCAAATTAAAATAGTTTACAGCTTTTTCTAAGGGTAATATTTTTTAGTGGGACCCAATTCTGAGCTTTTAGGGAGTTACTGAAAGCTATTTAGATGAAGTTAGTTATGTTTCTAGATGTTATATATGAGTAGGGTTTATGTTTAAAATTTGGTAAATGCTCACTTGGGATGTCAGGGAGGTTTCCATTGTTGGAATATTTGTGTGGATCTGAGACTAGGATCCAATCTTAGGTGGATTCTGGTTGGTTATTTAGTATTCGTATAGGGCATGTGACAAGTTGTGCATACCTGTGCAGGTTAATACAATTAGCTGGGGAGTTTGAGACTAAATTTTGCCAGTTAATGTTAGTATCCCCTAAAATGATAATTTCATTGGATATATTTTGAGTTGTCCAAGATAGAAAATATTTAAGAATAGGGATATTTTGGCCTGGGGAATATATAGTGCTGTTATGCATAAATGTTTACTATTATTCATTTGTAATGATGTTAATGAATTTTCAATGTCGTCAAAGGTTGAGACAGGTTTGGCAAAGGATGTAATGGTTAAAGAGTTGTGGTAGATTAAAGCAACACCCCCCCTTTGGAAGTCTATCTTTTTGTAGGATATTGTAACCAATTAGAACTATTTCAGTGTCTGATATATGTGGCTTTAGCCAAGTTTCTGTAACAGCTACAATATCAGGGGTATATTGAGAGAGCCAGGCATGAAAGTTTATAATTTTGTTACAGATACTACATGTGTTGATTGTTATTATAAATTGGTTTTGAGTGCTAGTAGGTGACATAGAGGAGGGAGAAGGAGTATGATTGATATAGGGAGAGAGGGAAGTGCCAGGATTTGGATGTATGTTGGTGCTTTGTGATAGTAACAAGAGATGATCTGTAAGATGTGAGAAGGAATATGTTTTAGAAGAGGACCTAGCTAAAGTATAGGGAATTATTTTGAGTTTGTTGTTAATAGGGAGAACTCAGAATTTGGTAGTGTATGCATTGCTGCAATGGAATAAAGATGATGCAATGTTAGAGAAGCTAATTATAATGGGTTGTGGGGCTGTACTTAGGGTAGAAATTCTTAAAGGTAATGAGCAGTGTATGTTCTGGATGGAGGTGGCTTGGGGTAGTATGAGAAGAGCAGTGCTGAGAGAGAAAATGAAAATAGATGTATGGTGTTGGACATTTTATAAAGTAACTGATATAGGATATAAGCTAGAGGTGAGAGATATGGTATTAAGATGTATGGGGTAAACTAGTTGGTGTTTAAAGTCTTATTGACACTTAGTAGATAATACTTGGGTGAGGTTGTGGAGTGGCTGATTAGGTGAAGGTGTTTTGGAGAGTGGTCTATGAGTCTATAAGTGTAAGGAAAGTGGGGGGATGGGAATGGGGGCAGGGTTGGGGACCAGAGTGAAACCAAAGTATTGTATATTTATGACTATCTCAGGACATTTAATAATGGTATGTAGACACATGCACACTTGTGGTGTACTGCAAGTGTCACTGTGATGGCTGAATGTAAACTGTGCAGAAAGCTGATCTGCTCCACTACAACAACACATCTTAATATGCCACCAATATATGTTAAAATGTATCATACCATGTCATAGTTATCAGGAGGCATATTACTACAGTTGTTATAGAAGGAGCATGAAATGCAATGGCAACAATGGCCATCAATACATTATCTCACATCACAGATTGTAATGCCCTCTTATAGCCATACTTTACATCCATACCTCAATACAGCACATGCCAATGACAGCAGTATTGATGAAGGATTGTATCCGAAAGCTCTGCTGTTTGTATTAAAGTGGTTTTTCTACTGAGATTTTTGTTTTGTGTACTGGAGATTGGCATCTGTTTTCTGATGACAGCAGTATTAACATGTCAACTGTTTATAGAGTCAAAGCAACATCACACAAATTCCTAGCTATTATTATACCATGTAAACAAAATCCCAATATCTATATTATGGAAAATAGTTAAACTATTGTACATATGTGTATATATTTTTAATTGCATTATATCCTGAACTGTCCATATGGTCATGTGCACCACACCATGACATAATTAGGAAATGCACATGCAGTGTTTTGGAGATGGCTTGCAGAGGCTCATTGAAGGACACTGCTTCATGGTGAGTGTATGCATATTTGACATGGGGGCATCATCCACTTCATGGTGAGTGTATGCATATTTGACATGGGGGCATCATCCACTCCTCTGTAGGAAGGATGTCATGTGGCCAGAGGAAAAAGGAGGATGGTAGATACCTGGGGCTATGTGAAAGGATCCCCAAGTGTAGTGAAATGAAGAGCAATTCCAAAGATCATACAATGACTATAATGTACCACCAAACACACAAGTAAACTGGTCCTGATTGAACATCACACCTGTGTAGGTATAGACTATGAATGCCATGCAATGTCACAGTAGCAACACCACATATGTCTGACTGTAACACTGTCACTTTGCACTTTATGGAGTATGATAGAATGTATTGCGAGGAGTGTAGGGCATGGATGTGGAGTCACATCCTTGTGTAAAATTGTCTCAAAAGTGATAGCTGTATGTATAGACATGCAAGTTGCCTACTGTCAGATTAGAACACCATTATGTGTATGTAAAGTAGCTTGCAAACACAGTAGTTAATGTTAATGTCACAGCACAGGTTTGTCTTGAATAATGCCAGAGTGCATGTTATACAGGATGAAATAATCATTGTATGCTACAAAAAAATGTTTGGAGGAGTATTTGACATAGCTGTGGACTCACATAGTCTAAAATTGTCACCATAGTGATTTTTTGAATCCACACACACAGGTGACTGCAATGAGAACAGAACCACTACCTATTTACAGATCACAGTACCTAACACAAGCACAACAACACAGGTCTGCTTTATATTGTTGGGCAACACTTTATAACTGATGACATCAGCAGTGTCTGGTGAGAAGATGGTAGTAGCAGTGCCTCCCATGCTGGTGTAAAATGGTCTCTTGAATGTCAACCACCTAAAACAACACACACACACATACACACACACACTAATTGACCACAGTGTGAATAGAACCCCTACCTATTTGTAAAACACAGTACTTAATGCAAGCACCACAGCACAATATCATTCAAGTTGAAGTTTGCAGATGCTAAGTTCTATCCCATCCCCCTGCAAGCCACAACAATGATCACTTTAATGTGATTAACATTAGTCTGGCATGTGTTTTCTTCCATCAGCTGCTTTCCATACCTCTCAACCATCCATCCCATACCACTACCTCTGACAATGTATAAGAAATGTTCAAAATATGGAATAGTAACACCAACTAACATTCACAGCTTAGCCAATAAAGATTACTAATGAATATAATTCACTATTATTTATCATCATTATTTGTTTTAAAAATATCACAACAATGAATGTGTGACAGTCTTTCATGGGGGAGCAGGTTGGAATGTAAATGTTAACACTCAGAACAGGGAATGTTTCTCATAATGATATATAGTTGTTGGTTAAGCTGCTTTCTCAAATGTATGATGATTAGCTGTGATTAGTACTATTAACCTGAGAAACTGACGGAATAAAAGAATGTGAATTAACAAGCATTTTCTGAAGTAAAAGAAGTCTAGAATTGTAACTACTGTCAATATTTATTAATTGCAATGCATCTTTTCTCCCAGAACTGCGAGTTTTAGGAGAGATCAGGAGGGGCAGAGCAAAATTCTGAGTCAAATTCAGGGACAGTTGACTGGTATATTTAGAATTATAGACATCTTATACTTCAGAAAATGCATGTTAAGTCACATTCTCTTATTTTGTCAATGCCTCACATTAACATTACTAATATATTATTATGTGTCCCTGACTGTCTATGATTATTCCTTGATTAGTCCCAGATTCTGGAGGAAAGTGGTTAAGAGATATGATAAAGATACACAATCGGGGAAAAATAAATATTATAAAAATGTTTTTAATAATTTACTTTAAACATTAATAGAATGGCAGATTTTGCATTAAGATGCAATTTCTGAACAATACAAAGAGTATAGCAGTACTGACTCCATAATTCTCAGTGAGTCATCAAGAAATCATGAATTTTATGAGGGAGATGACAAGTCAAATCATAAAGCAAAATCATGAATGTCCTGCTTTGCAAACTCAGGGACAGTCAAGAGATATCATCCTTAATAGCAATAGTTAACAGTATATAAAATGCATTTGCATACTTTTGTTTATAGAATCTATTTAACCACTGTCTACAGTCTTGTTTGGTTTCCTACATCCCTGCTTCATAACAAAAAAAAATGTCCTGGAAAATTAAATGATCCATGATAACCCACACTTCTATATTTCCTGCCAGTAATCTCTAGCCAGTGAAAGTGTTAAAATCAGTTGAGTTAGTTGTCCATGCCCTATTACTATAGGTTAGAACTTGATGTAGATTTTTTAAACAACTTATAGTAACTTTCTAAATGTATATCTGTTTGCATTTGCATGTGAATAAAAAAAAAAAAAGAAAGAAAAAAAAAAGCTTCGGTATAATACTGAGGCACAAAATTTCTTATCTAGTGCACATGTCCCAGAATGTCCCAAAGCATCCTTTTTGATCTTTCCAACTTTTTTGATTTTCTAATACTATGATGGGAATGGACCCCATTCCTGAGTCAAAATATGATTAAAGTTCATGAAATTAGTATTGTTTCAGTCTTTGATGTTAGCCAGAAGAGCTCTTCACCATACCTGCAATGTATCCAGAAATGACTCCTTCTGTAACCCATACAGTATTACATGTTTCAGTAACATATCTAAGTATGACTGTAAATTCTTTTTATAAGACCCATTTCTCCTACTACTATTGGAACTGTTTGGGTATCCTTTTTCCACATTGCCTTTATTTCTGTCTGCAAATTCTGGTATTTTATGACTTTGTGTCTCTCTGTGTATAAGACACTGTAGTCACTGGGTGCAGCAAGTTCAATTATTAATGCTAGTTTTGTCTTCTTTTCATGGTCTACCATATTTGGTTTTCCAAATCTATTTTTTGAACTGTTGGTAATGGATGATCCCATGTGATATAAACTTCATCATTTTCTATAATGCTTTGTGGCTCATGTTTCCAGTGTTTTTCAACTACTTCAGTATTATAATGTTTGCACAATCCCGAATACAACAGTCTTGCCACATTATTATGCCTTTCAGTATACAATACTTCTGCCATTAGTATATCACAACCAACAAGATGTGCCACTGTTTTAAATTCTGTTTTATAAGACCTACATTTGTCTGTTTCTCCCACGTGCTCAATGGACTTTGTAAGCCAAAATGTATGTAGTCCGCTATCTTGGGCTGTCAATATTAACCTTTTGTTTTTTGGTTTAAATTAATCTCTCATTAACCATTCCTGAGTTTGGTCCTGATCAACATGAGGTTGCTCCAAGGGATTTCTATACTTGCGACTATATTTATGCATTTTTCACATTTCTTGCCTTCTGATTTGATCCTTCACCTTATATTTTTTTATTTTGTTTTTTGGCATATTCAGTTGCTCCCTGATTTTTAATGACTTATAGTTTTATTTTCATTCCCACTTGACACCAATATTGCGTTGGCTAAACTCATCATCTCAGACTTATTTTCATCACGTTTTAAAACTTTCACTACATTGGGTCTTGTGAGGTCAGTAGATATGTATGCAGTCCTGCAATTGCAGATCTATACATGTAATCAGTTTTGAGGAGACTCATACCTCCTTCACAGTGGGGAGCTATAATATTCACCCATTCTGTTACATGTAATTGTCATCAGCACTTAAGCTTTCTTGATATGCAGTGATTTTTATAAATCATATGATAAGCGTGAAGCATCCTTCTTGTTTTCCTGTCCAAGCAATCCAGCACCTTTTGAGGCCAGTCATTCACTCCAAAACTGTATGTTAAGACAGGAAGAACAAACTGGTTATAGACAGACGTTGTTCATAGATGTGTTTTCAATATTAATTTTAGTCTTGTAAAATATTCCTTACTAGGTTTTATTTGGTATTTGTTATTGTTTTATTGTTGGTCCTTCATCAGTTCTCAAGTATTTATACATTCCCTCTTGATCAAGATCTGTTACATCACATTCCTGTCCCAGGCTGATGTTTTCTTGATGCATTTCTGCTTTAAAGATTTATTTTGCGCATTTATCAAGACCAAATGACATTCTCAAATCATCTGAAAAAGTTTTGTCCACGTGCAGCTGTGCTTTCAGTTCCCCATCTGATGAACTATACATTTTTAAATCATCCACAAAAAGAAGACAAGAAATCTTTACACTTTGTTTTTTTTTTCTGGGAGCCAAATTGTAGCCATGACCTAATATGTTAAGTGAGCAGCTTAATAGGTTAAGGGCAAGACAAAAGAGCAGCGGTGACAAAGAGTCACCCTGGAATATCCCCATTTGAATTTTTATCCCTAGAATAATAATTTGCCCTTTATCATGGCTTAATTGCAAAGTGGTTTGCCACTGTTTCAGGGTCACTGTAATGTAATCAATCAGCGTAGGTTGTATCTTTCACATTTTTAAGCACTCTTTTATCCATGAATCTGGGATAGTGTCTACTGATGCCATACTCAGATTCTTCCCCTTTTTACAGTTTCCATAATGACTTTATTTAACAGCAAATGATACTTTGTTCCATATGACTTTCTTTTGTTACCCTTTTTTTCCTATTGCCATGATTGAGTTTTCTTCTAAATGACTTTAAACTCTGTCAGCATCAATTCCATTGTATAGTTTATATGTCATGGGAAGGCAAGTTATTGGTTTACAGTTTTTAGAATAGCTTGCAGGTTTGCTCTTAAGTAGGAGAATTGTTTTCCATGTTGTTAACCAGGTTGGTGTCTGTTCATGATGTGCATATAAATAGTTCTTACCCATAGCTAAATCTTCATGTAAAGATGTTAATACTCTTAGCCAGAAGTTAGATACTGAATCTGGGCCTAGGTATTTCCAATTAGGAACATTTTTTTAACTTTGTTTCAAGCTTTCTGGCCGTTACTTCATCCCATTTCATATCCTGCACTGCCCATGTTCCTTTTTAACAGAAAATGTTGCTGACATGCGGAAAAGCCCTTATTGAGTTGTATTAATACCTAAATATTTTAATGACAGAAATATGGAATTGTATGTTCAGCTGTTTGTAACAGAGGTTAACTAAATTCAGTTCAGTTTCATGAATCTATTATCATTCTGGCTGAATGTAAAAAAATAGAAAATTGCATAAATATGTAAGGGATCCTAATGAAAACATAAGACAAAGGTTTTAATATTTTTTTCTCTGGTAAATGGGATGCAAGAAATACAACTATAAGTAGTTCCTTGACTGGACTGTATTTAACTTTCAGAGCATACATGTATATCAAATAACGTGTTCAGACTCGAAGGTGCTTTGTATGAACACTTTTGGAATATGGTTTTGAAGGGCTTATAGTCTATTTCTACCCATACTTCTTTACTGTGAACACATTCTCTAAATTTCACATACCTTGCACTAACTGAGTATAACTTGTCTGTTCATATGGAAATGCTGTTGTCACACAAACATCCAACTTGCTTCCCTTTATATCACAAGTGGCTTAGTCATGCCATCATATTTTATCAACAGAGCATCCATGGCTAAATTCTTGAGCATTTCAAAACTCTTCTTTCTCTTAGCTCCATTTCCAGGCTGCACTGTTTTCTAAAATCTTTCTTATAGACCTATTTATCTCAGGCATATTAACCACAAATTTTGAAAGATACTACATCATTTCTGAAAATAACTGTAATGTTTGCTGTTCTTCTAGCATAGCATTTATACAACTGATCTAACTGGATTCACTGAAGCTTGATACAAAAAATGTAGATTCATGACTCATGTATTTCAGACATGTGACTCTTATTTTACATTTCTTATTTAACTTAAATTTATGCTGTCTTATCTATTAGAACCTGCAGAAGTTTATTATATTGCTCTCTCTCCCTCTCTGTGCCTGAATTAACACTAATAGCTCATTGATTATATTTGCATTACTCTCCAAGCCTTCAATTACTTTTGTCATAGCTCATTAGACCACATCTGGTGCTGATGAAATATCAAGCAGATCTTCAAAAAAATCTGTAACTTCCTAACACTGTATTAAATGCACTCAGTGTAGAGTTTTATCCTTTTAGTTTTATCTGCCAGAATTCCTGACTTGCATTTCTCACTTATGAGAAATTAAAATTTTTGCATTGTTGGGACCATTTCTTCAGCTGTAAGCAATAGTCAGTGCTTTCTATAAATCACTTCTTTCATTTTTTTGCAGATATCACACATGTTTAAGGCTCTGTACTGTTACTGGACTCTTTATCTTTCAGTGCTACATGATTTAATTTCCTCAGCATCCATTTACCTATTGTGTAACTCTGAGCAAGCCATTTAACCAGCATTGCTTCTAAACTGTGGCTGAAATTGGCATACTAGAGCAGTCTTTACTTTATTGATTTATCTTGAGGGTCAATGCGAATAATTTCCCTAGCTAACAAACATTATTTTTTATCTTGAGGTTGAATGTAAATGTGAATCTTGCTTTGATTTACAATAAGAACTATACCATTCATTCATTCTTTTACATGAAATTGCTATCAGCACTTAAGTTCTCCATTCCTTTGAGTTTAGCATAATGTTTCACGTTAGCATCATTTTTCAGGTTTGTCAGCTACTCTGCTTGCAGATAGGAGCTGACTTTCTGGACCTAAAACTTCTATTTTTCTGTTCAGGTGGTTTGCAGGATTCCTAGTGGCTGCCACTGTGCCTAATTCTTATGTGTCATACTTCTGAACCCAACACATAAACTTAAAACTCCTCTACAACTATATTGCTTTGTGTTTCACACCATATGACATTTGGATGTTTCTTAGGATGCTAAGACAACTAAGACACTGTGAATGTGCTTCCAGACCTATGAGGCCTTTGCACTGACAGTTTTATGGAATGAGATGTACAGTGTGACATGGAACTTCCTGTACCTAAAGCATTAGCATATTTAATTATGTAAAACCTCGTATGCTACACTGCCCATCTGAGTTTGCAGCAGACATATACTGAATAGATTAATTTTACTTCTGCAATACACCCATTTACAAATTTCTCTTAAAATGAATATTTAAGACAACTTACCAATGCATTTTCTGCATCTGTTTAACTACACTTTCTTATCCTTTTTAGATTAAATAATCCCCCAACCTATTAGATTGTGCAGACATACAATATATATATTCTCTCTCTCTCTCTCTCTCTTTCTCTGTGTTACAGTTTTGAAAGCATAAAATTCTCACTCCACAACAAATTAGTTTGCTCTGCTGTTCTGCTGTTATTATTTTATTCAGTGAATTGTAAAAACGTATGACTGAAATGCAAATGTGCTGCATTAGGTAATAAATATCTTACCCAGGGATTCATTAACAGTGCAGCAGCACTGCAGTCAGGCTAACAGTATTTATCTTCCTAGCACAATGAGAAGGGCAGCATTGCTAGTCTTATATGCATATGGCCAAGGCACTGTGCAGATTGTGGAACCTTTGCTCATGACTGCAGCACATCATCATGGCCAGATCATAGTAAATCATCTCATGGCTACACCTAAGTGCATTAAGTAAATAATGAATGCGCACATGAAGCTACAGAGGCCGATGTAAGTGCACTTGCACAACTTTTTAATGATGACATCAGCAACAGCAGTAAATACAGTCAAATAAGCAATGGAGATCCAAGGAAAACAGATGCTGATGCTGCAGGTGAGGTCACTCTAAATCATGGAGAGTGTGAACAGTAAAATACAAACTGAGCAGTGTAAGAAAACATTAAGGGAAAGGTATAACATAAGTGTATGTGACAATAAAAAAACATTTTAAGAAAGTTGAGTATACACAGAGGATGTGGGATATAAAGTAAGGGGTCTACTTCAGTAGACCAAATGTTCACTTACCTGACTTTCATATTACCAAGACGAAAAAGCCAGCAACTGCAGAACACTGACATCCTGGAACAATGACTTTCCACTCCAAGTAGTAACTGTTTGGCCACCCAGTTGAACTTTGCCCTTGCCCCCTCAGTAGTGCAATCTCAGAGTTGGTATATTTGGTTGGGGGGTGGGGGTACAACCCCCCACATGGCTGGGTTTACTTTCCTTTGGTTTTACTTTTTTTTCAGGATGGCCAAGTGGTTACTTACCTGGAGTGGAAAGTCAGTGTTTCGGTATGTCAGTGTTCTGCTGTTGTCGGCCTTTTTGTCTCGGTAATATGAAAGTCGAGTAAGTGAATTTTCAGTCTACTAAAGTAGACTCAAAGTAAGACAGTAATGTGATACAGTGCTTCACACCATACCTAACAGCAATGAAAAATGGTCATCATTCACCCATGCTGTAATATGAAAATAATTAAATATCAAATTATGTTTTTTCCTGAGTTGGTCAGTGCAACAAGTCAGTTTACATGTCAGTATGTCCATGTTATATTGTAAAGGTGAAACACTGTAGACATCAGAGTGCAAGGAGTCATAAAACACAATTGAAATGTACCACATGCTCATGCAGATTGCAATCAAAAAGAACAAGAAGTGGCCCTCTAGGGAAATGAACCCAGAACTCCAACACTACTATGTGTTAGGGAACTGCCCTAGCATAGCTAGAAACTGATACAGTCATGCTGCATGTGCTCTGCTGCACATCACACATCTGTACTTGACTACTCAGAACAATCAAATAAGTTGGTATAGCCATTGAGAGATCATGTCCACCAAATGCCCATCTAAACACTAGCAAAAGACTCCATAACATTTTATTTTGTGAGATGAAAAAATGACATTTCCCACTAAATGTATGCACTCATAAAAGCACAGCTGGCATTTATGGGAATGTAACATGTGAAACCACTAAAATAGGTTGGCATAATGGTTAAGGTGTTTACCTTACTGACACAAGGTGCAGGGTTTGATTCTCACATGGGGTAACTGGCTAGCCTTAAAATGGCTTGAATGGGCAGTTAGCTTAGTACTAACCTGTGAACCTATTAACCTATGAAAGACAAATGCTCAAAAGGACATTGAACGCCCTACCTATACTCTAGACTACTATAGTAGCAGGTCATGACACAAAAGTCTTGATTGGAAAGGTGCTTTGAAAATACATTTCAGAGGAGTGAAATACATGCTAGCAGGAATAAACAAAATGCACACAATGGGGTCTAACCCCCTGAGTTTATTCAAGTGTATATTAACCAGAACAGTGTAGTAGCAGTGCATGCCACAGACACCTTGCTTGAAAAATGCTTTGAAAATACATTTCAGGGAAATGGAATATTTGATAGTGGGACAAAGACAATGCACACCCCAGGACATGAACACCTGAATCTTCACAGCAATAATGCATGTACAAGGCCATTAGCAATTAAAGCCACAGAAGAAAATGTACTAAAAGGGTGTGAATACACACATTTTATGTAAATGTTAGAACAGTGTGGAAGAGAGTACAATGTACAATGGGCAATGACATAGCAGGGGTGGAGATTAAAACCCAGCAGTCACTGTACCTATCTCTGCATGAGTAGACTGAAGCCATGGAATGTGTCAAATGCACATAGCATGTGAACTATATTGTATACTTTCATGACAAATTATTAGAATGTGATAATGACATTAGTCCACATTCTGCAAGGTAGACTATCATGCATTTGAATTCCTGCCCCAATAACATATATTCTATACATTGCCATAGTAGCACATGATAGCACAGAGTAAGTTATCTTATGGTTAAACTTGCACACACATATTTCCAGGTAATGTTAGAGCACTGTGGAGCATCTTATATTAAGAACCCTGTTCACAACATATAACAATGGACTGACAATCCTCCGAGTAATGTACTGACAATGCAACCACCAATGTACGATTACAAGGACACTAAAAAATTCTGGCAATGCAAACATTATTGTCACATTTTGTTAGTAATGCTCAGTGTCACACAGTTGTGCGACAGAAGATGATTTCCCAGCTGAAGGATTACTAACTTTTGATAGATAATTTGTATAAGAGTGATAACCCTTTATGTTTATATATCTACATCTGTTTATCTATCTATATCTATATTTATATTGTGATAACGCCACCAGAATGTTAGTAGCTTTAACATATGTCGCTATTGCATTGTGACTGTGTAATGCTGAAAATGTTAGCACTACTGAACAGCAAACAACAACAATAAGGTTACAAAAACCGACCCCTTCTATATTAACAGATTACACAATAATAAGCTGCAAAATACAGTTATTATAGTACATCTATTACACAATATACAATGTACTGTATTGTTTGTAACACTTGTACAATATACACTTCATTGTATTAGAACCCATGCCTGCCTTATACTCTCTTGAGCTGTGTTGCTAGCAAATGATGCCACAAAATACATCCTACAAACATTGTCAGAAAACACATATTTGAATGGAGTGTTGCAACAGTGTGGGAGACTGCAAAATGAGCAATATGATGCAGACACCACTAATTGCTGGATCACAACTCTCCACTAACCTTACAGACAATTCCAATATCACATCACGAGTACATTCAGGCACTATGAATTGATGGATCACAGTTCTCCACATAATTTACTGACAAGTCCATTATCACATCATAAGTATATTGAGCCATGGCAGTTGCTGTAGTTAAACTAAGAAATGCCCAATATGATGATATCAGTATTGCTTTCTGTCACATATTGGAGGCATGGGCACTAATGCAGCAGTCATCACATCATTAGTGGAACCTAAGAATTCTAGTCAGTTTTTGCCATAGGACATGGACTGTCAGTTGCCATTTCATAACTATTAATAGCGAAGATGGTCTTGGTTAACCATTGTGCAATAGAAATATAAAAAGTAATTTATGAAATTTGGCATGGTTACAATAAGCTCCAGCACTTAAGGGATCAAAACTGCTGACCTGTCACATGGAAGTAGAATAAATCACATCATTTCTGTAAGTTGTTATTGGAGGTCACCAATTGCTTTTTACACTTCTCACTGGATTCATAACTCTAGTGGCCTAAATCAGTTTCTGTTGACCTGTGTACTACCTGCTGATGCCAGAAAAGAAGTCACATGAGAGCTGTCAGAGAATATTTGAAAGGAGATTCCCAAAAGAATGTATGTGAATGATATTGATCACAGTTTAAAGGGAGTACAACTCCAAGAGGTTCAAGCCCTCCACCCGTTACCTACATGTAGAATTTTCACATTTGTTCTCATTCTATATTGTATGTTACAAATTATCACACAGCTATAACATGCACTTCACTGGATTTGAACTACTGCCCGTCTAACACATATTAGATTGACTTGAGTACTGCCTACTGATGCCCCCCAAAATGTCATATGAGAGTTGTCAGATAACACACATTTGTAAAGAGCTCCCCAGCAGTGTATGCAAATTATAATGATAAAGATCAAAAGGGAGTACAGCTCTGAGAAGTTCAAAATCCTCTGCCTGTCAGTTACATATAAAATAACTCGCCACACATCAGTTAAGTAAGCATTGAATGTTACACATTGTCCTTACACAGATACAACATGCATCTCACTGGATTTGAAACCCTGCCTGCCTAACACATATTTTATTGTCTTGTAAACTAACTACTGATGCCACAGAAGAAATCATATGAGAGTTGTCATAGAATATATATACTTGGAAGGAGATTGCCAACAGTGTAAGTGAATGATATTGATCATTGTTAAACAGAAATGCAACACTGCTAAAAACCCCCACCTGTCTCACACATGTACAATAACTCATATCACATCTGTTTGTAAGTTAGCATTGTATGTTGCACATAGTTTTCTCTCGACTACAACACACACTTCACTGGACTCAAACCCCTCCCTGTCTAACACTGATTCCATTGATTTATTTACTAGTTACTGATGCCACAGAGGAAATCAGATATGAATTCCTAGAAATATAAGTCACAAAGACACTCCAAAGTATGGAAACGAACTGCTCAGCACAACTTTTGTTTGAACTATTATTTATTCCACCATATAAATCTGATCTGGTACATCAGCCATTCATCTTAACAGGATCTGATGTAAAATTAAAAAAATCCCCGTTTATGCAAATGTAGAATCCAATTTAATCATCAACAATTAAACAATTAATAAGTTAAACAATCTTAAAGTGCATCTTCACATTAATTTATGTATTTGTAATAATGTGAAGGTACACATTAAGATTGTTTAACTTATTAATTGTTTAATTGCTGATGACTTAATTGGGTTCTGTACTTGTACAAAAGGGGAGGTCCTGTGAAGGTGAATGGCTGAGGTACCAGATTGGATTGATATGGTGAAATAAATAATAGTTCAAGCAACAGTTGAGCTAAGCAGTTTGTTTGGCTTCTTTTGAGTGTTTTTATGAGTTGCTGTATATTTCTTCATTTACAATGATATATAAGTGTCTAAGAGTGATGGAAGCTACACATTAGTGGAATGGATGCCAAGGTTAATTAAGTGATATGCTACAGATCAATGTTGTATTATGTAAAGACACCAAGGAACTTATTCTGCATATCTCACAACTCTCGGATGAAGGGAATGCTCAAAAAGGACATCATGAAGGTGATGGAATGGGGATTGTAGTGTGGTGGTGGGTGACAGGGAGATAAATAACACAAATTAGTGTAACCCATTCAAATCATAGCAATTTTCTCCATATCATTGCAGTATCTGGTATGGCATGTAAGTATTCTGTATGGTGTAGTCAGTGAAACATATTGTCAAGGGATTATGCAGGCATATATTTATATTCCACCTAAAACTGCTATTTTGGAGCTTACAATTTTGGGAGAAATAATCTGCTTTTAGGAGGGAATATTACTTATAGGTGGGGAATGGATTTTGATTTGCAGCAGTGAGGACATATCTGGAGGCCCAGAAGGGAAAATATATCAAAAGAGGGTAGATTCGTGAAGAAATATATGAAAATATTTGGTATGAAAGACATGAATTCAGTAGTAGAAACTCAAGAGAAAATGTACATATTATTTTCCAAGGTATAATAACTGGACTAGATTTGACAGAAATTATATTTTACAGGAACATGTCCACTTATTTGAGAAATCTGAATCATATCCAATAATTTCAGATCATGTATCAGTAATTACTAAACTAAAAATATAGAGTAATGAAGTAAAGATGGGACACTGCTGCTTCCCCAGGTACCTGTTAAAAAGATAGAAATTTAAGGACTGAGTAGAAGAAATTATACAGGACTTATTAGGGAAGACAGAAAGTTACAGCTTGTGAGTGAGATAAAATGAAAGTGGAGTTTAAAAATAGGGTATAAATGAAAGAAAAAGAGATCTGACTAAGAAGTAATTACAATTATTTAGAGGGGCTGACAAAGGTTAAAGTATTGCAAATAAGATGAATCTCACAGAACAAGAAGAGGTGTAACTGCAGATTGCTAAAGAGAAAATAAGGGAGTATCTGAGTAATATGCATGAGCCTAGCAAGATTGCTGTTAAGCAACTGTTTTTTTAACAAAAACTCTAGAGCAGAACAACTTTTGGCCCAATGATTTAGGCAACAGAAAATAGAAAGGGCTGTTGCCAAACTTAGGGAGCCTATAACAAGAAAAATAACAAGAGATCCTGTAGATGTCTTATTGATATTTTGGAAATTTTGTGAAAATTGTATAAAACAGAGAAGTGGTGAAATCAAAAAAAACAGCAAATGTAAATATTTATGGAAGATTTAAATGTGCAAAGGTCAGCTGTAGATTAGATTCAACAATTAAAAGTTATAAGAGGAGATGAGATAAAATGGTGATGTACAATCAATCTACAGGAAAGTCTCCAGGAATACATTGTATTATGGTAGAAGTTTGGAACCTAGAAGGGAAAAAAGTAATAAAGCTCTGGAAGGTTTTGTCTAAGAGTATTTCAAAAGGAATGGAGGCACCAACATTTTGGAAAAAGCTGTGGTGACTGTAATGCACAAAGATGGTAAAGACCCATCTGATTCAGCATCATATAGACCCACTTGAATTTTAAATCATGATTCTAAAGTGTTTACTGCTATAATGGCTAAAAGCATGGAAAGGAAATGTCAACATTTATAGCTATGGGCCGATGTGGTTTTCTGGAGGGGAGGCAAACATTTGACAACATTAGTACAATAATGATGATCCAGAAGGAAGCAGAATATAAGAAAATACCACTGTTGTTAGTGAGTCTTGATGCAAAGAAAGCTTTCAACAGAATAAGGTAGGATTTTATGAATAGAGCAATGGAAGCATTTGCATTTCCTCGTGCAGTAATAAGGTTAATTAGAAGGATACATGTAGGATGGGAGGCAGACATAAAAGTGGTAGGGTTCCACTCTGATAAGTTGTGTCTTAACAGAGGAACCAGACAAGGGTGCCCTCTTTCCCCTTTATTATTTGCATTATATTTAGAACCATTGGCAATGAAAACAAGGGACTCAAAAATTCAAGGATATAATTGGTATGGTATTCAAGAAAAATTGATTTTATTTGCAGATAATATTATTTTGCACCTGATGGAACCAAAAAAAGCATATCTCAGTGTTGTGGAATACTCTGAGACAGTTCCATTTTTTTTTAAGTATAAAATTAATGAAGGTAAAACAAAGGCTATATGTACGTAGACATGAATTGGTCCAGCAATACCCATATTTACTGGGACATGATACAATTAAGTATTTTGGAGGATTCAGTTATAGCAGTTAATGATATGTGGGAAGAGACTAAAGAAAAGATAATACTAAAACCGAGAAACTGGATTATCCTGCCTCTGGATATGGATAACAAGATACGCACAGTACATTTTTTAATTCCTTTAGTTTTATGCACAGGTCAGGCATATTTTTATCAACCAGAGGAAAAGTTGTAGATAACAATTAATATAGAGTTGAAGGAATTTTTGCGAGGGCAGAAACAGTAAAGTACAATAAGTTGATCCTCTCAAAAGAACAAGGAGGTTTAGGATTGTTTGATGTGAAGGGGTATTTCAGAGCTACACAGTTAAGGCTCTTATACATAACACAAGCAGAAAGCTACAGTTCAAAGTGGGAGGAGGTGATGATGAAGCAGGAGGGTAATTCAAGAAATAAGGATAACATTGGATTTTGGATGCAGATCCTTAAGGAGAATAACAACAGTCATACAGAATATTATATTTGTAAAGTAGCAGAAAGTATATTAAGATCTAAGCCAACTTGGGAATGTAGAAAGGAGATTCTACAGCTAGGAAAGACTGCAATTAAGGCTAAACAGAATAGACAAGAGAGGGATGGGAATTTACTGGAGGAAGATGCAAAGGAATCAAGGTGCAGTGAAGAAATAACTAGAGAAGGAAAGGTAATAGAGTGGGAAGAGACCAAGAAAACATTTGGATTGAAGGCTAGTGATTGCCTTCCTTGTCAGAAATTGATATCAGAGAACAGACAAAGAGAAAGGGACAGTGGAATCCTAAATGAAAGACCTGCACTGGTTGAGTTTTAAGATGAATCTACTAGAAAAGCTGTTGTTAAAAAGGTATAATAATAGGGCATATAAAATATTGCACAATGACTATAGGAAACAATCAGATGAGGTCAGAAAAAAATTGGGAGGAGAGCTTAGATATGCCATTCACAAAGAAATATTAGCAGGACATATGCATGGCTCCCAGATATGTAACAAAATCTAGAAGATTTAGGATTTTTTGCCTGGAAGTGTTTGCATAGATACTTTTATACCCCAAGCAGACTCCAAAGAATTTTTCCTCAGGTCGATGGCAAATGTTGGAGGTGTGATGGGAAAGAAACAGGTAACTGGGAGCATACATTTTGGGAGTATAATGGGTTGACAGACTTTAAAAATGCCCTACAGAGTACTCTGTCAAGAATACTGAGTGAGTAAATGAATTCAACTAAGGAAATAATTTTTTGATCTGGGATACAGGATCTGAGTTTTCTAATCATAGTAAGGCCTTGTTAAGTTTAATTCTGATGGCTGCCAAAAAGCAATTACTAGAAAATGGAAATCAAAATCTAAACCAACTATACTTGAAGTAGTGGATATTTTAACAGAGATAAAAGAACATGAACTGGGATATTTAGAAAAATGTAAGAGTAAATTATATTACATAAGAGAAAAGGGAAGTTGTGGGAATAATACATGCTGAAAATGTTATGGAGGAAGAATAGGGTTTAAGAGAAGGCTGGAATGAAATAATTTATGTAATGTTGCTTAGATCATAAAATATATAACAATATATATGATGTAGAATGTTTGTAAAGATAAACTTGTTGATATGGTTTGATTACGTTTATATAAATGTAATTTTGCCTGTGTCACAAGTGATAATTCAGTATAGGTGTTTGAAAAAAAAAAACAATTACAGACTGGTATAAAGGCAAAAAGGCAAATGATGTTCATATTCCAATTCTTGATATCAGTCTGCAGATATGATTACATTTACTGGCTGAATGGCAAATGGTGGAAGAATGAGAAGAAAACTTTGAGAAAACATCCCACCCACACTGGATTAAAATACTGCACCAAATGCACTATAATGGATTCCTCATATCATTTTTACATTGCATTTATATAGAAATTAGTTAATTATGTCAGAACCTCTTACTGACATACAACAGTGATAAACACAGTTGGGTGAATGGTCATAGTTTTAACACATGCATAAGAATTTTCTTTGTTTTTGCTATCGCATGAGTACTAGCAATAGCTATGCTGTTTTATACCAAATGTCACTCTGTGCCACTAGAGATAGATATTTCTGCATATAATCCATTTCTGACCACGTGTATGATGTGTTTATATATATCTGGAACTGATTAAAGGTTGAAAATGGCAGGATATGACAGAGGTGAAAATGAGAAGCAAGCAGAGGGCGGAGCACTAGGTGAGCAATTCAGGAATGATCAGGACGGAAGTAGGATAGGACATATCTTTCAGCTTCCTGTCATGGCGATAATTTTTATCTATGTACTTTGGAAATGTTTGGATACAGATAATATCAGTATTTTGTCACAGAAACAACATGCTATCTGAAAAATCAGCTGTGTAAATGACACACATAGGTGAAGTGGAGAGTTATATATAAGACATAATGTTTATTTTGTAGGTCAGGTGCCCTTTTTTCTTTTTCTGATAGACATGAAAGTTGGAGAAAGAAGTCAGGGATGTCATTAGTAGTTAAGAGTGGGAGGGTAGGTAGCAGGAAAACACATATATGACAGACAAGGTATGGGGTAAGACACTGAAACAGGAGAAAAACATTGGTGTGAATATTCTACAAAAGGGCCTTACAGCAACAGATGCTTGGTGCCAGAGCCATGGGCTCAAGCTTAATGCCAAGAAATGTATAGTTATCCTCTTTGGGAAAAAAACATGTACCCATGAATTACCACATTGGTGGTAGTACATTAAACACCGGAAGTGTGATGAGAGACTTAGGGACACAGGTGGACAGTGGTCTCACCTTTGATAACCACATTGCCACAATAGTCAGGAAATCATTCTATGTGGCACACCTCATCACTAAGGGCTTTTCATCTAGAAAAAGGAGGTCATTGTCCCACTGTACTCATCCCTCATTAGATCCATTATAGAGTACAATGCTCCATTTGGTATGTACCTCACAAGACATCTGCAACAGCTGGAAAGCCCGCAGAAATACCTCACTAAAAGAATCACAGGCCTAAAGCAGATGCCCTATTCTGACCATCTAAAAAAACTTCCAGCTATACTCTGTGGCATATCATCTACTCAGAGGTGATCTCTGCTTAACATATAAGGCCATGTCAAACGCTGAACAGGTGGACATGCTCAACTTAAAGAAATCCCAATCCCTCAGAGCCACACGCTCCAGGGATCTAAAGCTTGTTTTCACAATGAACAAAACATGCTGGAGGGATAGGTTCCTGGCCCAGAGACTCCCCATACTCTGGAATAGACTGCCCATACATGTCAAGCAGAGCGCCTCCTTGGCCCTCTTCAAAAGGAACCTTGACGATTGGATGGGAGATAGGAAATTCACCCCGGGGAAAACATCAGTCACCCTGCTAGACAGAAGTCCAGCGAAGTAAATATTGTGGGAAGAAATATCCAGGGAATTGTTATGGCTAGACTTGTATAGGCCTTAGGGCTGATAGCCTAGTACCAACCTATGAACCTATGATAAAAACATCAGACAAACAGAGGGAAGATAATGGTAAAGGATGGATAGTATAACATGAAAGGGTTAGTCATCGAATCAAAAAGGAGGGGGAATAATGGATGTGGGGATAGAATATGGTATCCTCAATCCATGTGTTTCCTACTGGGAATATATATTCAGTACTGACTACAACTTCCAGTTAGGGCTAACAGAATCATTGCTAAACTGTGATATATAGGCCATGGAATACTCATCTCACATTATTATTGCACAAGTCCATATGTTGGTCACTTTACTGACACCTTACCTACCCCTATAGGTCAAGCTGTCACTGAATACATCAAATGTGACAATGTACTTTTCAGCAGTATTCATTTTGTTGTATTGACATGTACTACTATTTAATGTATCTCTCCTTTAAATCTGATATTTAAGAAATGCTTTGTATGACAGACCATTAGTATGTATAGTTTAATAGCATGACTGTTTAAAAATGTGCAACAGTAGTATTAATGGGGTCCCTATTAAATTATCATACGTTTCAAAGTTTGAATGTCATATGGTCGACACAATATGATCAAACTTTGAAAACTTTGAAGGTGAAAGGCAACGGCACCATACACTCAAAATGGGAAAATTTCCCTTTTTCTGCACTGAAGTGCAGTCACGGAGTTGGTATATTTAAGTAGGTGGGTATGGGGGTATAGGGGAGCTTGCCCCCCTGATCAGTGCGTTAAGGTAAGCGGGTTTTTTTACGTTTTTATTATATATTCGAAGATTCAGGTTCCGCTCATATGTTGTTGAACATATGAGGTTAAAAATTTTGAAGCTTCAAATATATAATATAAACCCATATTAATGAGGTACACCTGGAACTTATGAGCCTAGCTAACACATAGTACCCACTCTCTGGTCTTCTCCCCAGGTGCTAAGGCATGTGCATATGCCTCCTCAGGTGCTGAGATGTATATGGCCTCATGCAAACCTCAACTCAGTCTTTATCTGGTTTCTGCATTGTGCAACTGGTGATATTTAAAAGCACTAATGAGTTGAAAGCTAATTAGTATATACATTATGCTGAGAGGGGAAAATCTAAATGATATAAGCATGACATGAGATAGGGAGGTTATTGTGCTACAGAAGAAGACATTTCATTAGGGCAAAATTATCACTCCAGAAAACTACTCCTACAAAACAGAGTCTGAAAACTTTCTGGTATGTGTTACTTGCTATTCTAGCATTTTTAGGTATGCTGTTTATTTGTAGGGGATACATCTGACTGTTTAAATTTTTCATTCAGTCTAGCTCAGTTTTACTAAGCTGTATGCATGTGTGCACAGATCCCCTTGTGCAATGGACATTTTAGTATAGTAGCACAGTGAAGTTGCTTGTTAAGAATGCAGGTTGCCATGTGTCATTGTGATGTAGGTTAACTTCACAAGTGGGTATACAGGATATTTATTAAGATGATTTACTGTGTGAGTTTGCACATTGTAAATGTTTGCATGGGAGATTGTATGCTTGATAACTTGACAGTCATTCACCTGTTATGCTGTTGTTGGTTGTTATGGGTTATTATTATTGGAATGTCTGTGATGTTGCTATTATTTTTTTTGTCAGCACAGCTACTCTGCTGTCAATCTCTAGGAAACCTGTGCCTTATGTGCCTATTAATAGTGGGGTCATGATATTACAACGAGAAGTGCCTATGAAGACAAATGGCTGCTAATGTCAGCTTTTCCATATCAACAAGGTATGGCTACCATACAATCAGCTAAGAACAGACATATCTATTGGCATCAGTTTACTGAGGGTGACAATGAGGTGGTGCTACAAGCCCTCTGTCATCATAGTAAATGATTCATTGCTTTGCAAACTCCCATCAAGCCCTTCAATGACCATGTCTGATGACAGGTTCTTTAGGATGTGAATGCTCTGGGTGGCCAGGGGCATAACTATGCTATGGTACAGCAGAAAGCCAGTGACATGATTAGAAATGCCACTACCAGAGCAGAGGCTTTGGCCTTAGTGTGTTCACAGGTGAAACAATATCTGGCACCAGTACTGTGGAACTTCCCCTGTCTGATCTTGAAGGATCCTTACCCTCTGATAATAATGGCAGAGATGACTTAGCACAATCTGGGGCTGTGGACTGAATGTTAGACACAAGGAGTGCACCCCTCCAATTCCCTCCTCAGAATTTGGGCACTGTTTCTCTGCCAGTTCATACCCATGGCACATTACCTTCTAAAGTCAACAGGTTGGTGGGGAAACTGTAGATCAAGTATATGGGATGGCCTGAGATACAGAGATCTCAGAATCTGCCACTAGTTGTTGTGGGCAAGATGTAAAACACAGATGAGTCAGTGGGTGTCCTTACAGGAAGCGTAAAAGCCATCTTTCCCCTGAAGTTGGTGTAGCTACCACCCAATATATGTGGACGGCCATCATGGAGTCAAAGTCAAGTTCCACAATGGCCTTGGCAGAGGTTCTGATGGTCATCCAGGCAGTGCATACAGACTTACAGGACTCTGTGAACCTTGTGTGTGACTCCTTGGACAGGAGGAATGGCACATTGGACTGTGCTGTCTCTGTTTTGGATCATATGTTTGGGTAAGGGGCCATCCTCAAGGTTGGTTATCAGTAACATCCACAGATGCTAGCTGAGATGCCCTTAGACAAACGAGGGTGGGTCTTTCACTGCTACATCAGTTATCGAAATGTCTATGCCCAGGACTGTCTATCCCTATGGTCATGGTCACGGCCATTCTGACACCTCATCCAGCAGATATTGACCCTATTCAGGTATAATATCAACATCTAGCCAGGGTTGTAAAACAGTAATTCGTTTCCTGACAGATCTAATTTTCACGTGCAGGGGTGTGCATGGGAGGTTGAACCACCTGCCATTCCTGCCTTAGATGCACCCAGTAACCCAGTATGCCACAGGCAGTGCTGTATTCCTGCAGAGACACATACACATCACCACTACCCATAGTTCATGCACCAGGCCATTTGATCCAGTACCCCCCCACACATGTACCTTACATTTACACACTGACCATAACTGCAGGCCTTCATTTTGTCACACATTAATACTCCCAGTTACCCACTTTCCTGTGAAAAAATGTGCACTCCTGTAACCCCTTCCCCACTTGTGTACATGATGATAACTGTGTCCTGCCCTTATAATATTCTGACTTGGCTGCTTATGTCTGATGCACAGAGTGGCTAGCCCATGCACTTGTTAACATAGGTGTTTTGGTATGCATCATTACTACTTGTCTGTATCTTTTTAGGTATTGTATAAGTATGTGGAACAATTTCCTTCCCCACCTGTGCAAATCATGATAACTACTGTAAGGCTTTTGTTTATTTTCTGATAGGGATGCCTATGTATGATACAAAGAGTGGCCAGCCAATGCATATGTTAGCACAGTCTGGAGTTTTTATATGCATCATTATTACTTATCTCTGTCAGTTTAGGTATTATATATTTATTATGTACAGTTTCCTTCCACACCTGTGCAAATGATGATCAGGACTTTGTTTTTTTTTTCTCTGCCTTATATCTGATGTACAGAGTGACCACATAATAGTTTTTCCATTGTTGTGCCAACCCCTAACATTTTTTAAAAGTGTTCTCTGCTTGAACCCAAGGAAACAGTCATGTAGATTGCTAATGCATGCTCAATGTGGCTGCGCTACATTTCTATGTTTCAGAATCACTCTGACATTTTTTTACTTTATTAGCAAACAGCACTGCTCAGAATATGGACATTAGCATATATCTCTGCTATGCTTTATTTTCCAGCCAGCCAAATTGTGTTAGAGTATTGACTGAATTGCACACACCCTGATCATCCCTGACCATCACACAAATTTGCTTAGCACTATGTGGCGAGCATTTATGAATACTAGCCTTTACCATTTTTTTCTTTCATTTTGTTCCTGTTATACTTCTCAACAGTGTTGTTTAATGGAAGTTAAATATGCTTATAGATTATTATATTTTCTTGACTTTATAGGGGAGAGATTACAGGAGAAAAAGGTCTGCTTTACATCTGTACATCTATCTAGAAATCCAATAAATAAGCAAATTGACAAATAAATATGCATGAAAATAAACTAATTTCAATCACAGGGCCAAAGATATTTGGACGTTTACTACACCTGCCATTGTAGATGAAGGTATTCTGAAACATGCACTAAACTGAAGTGACCATCCGTCCTTCTACATGACACATCTAGCTCTGCTCAAATAAGTAAGTTCACATTGATCATATTGCTGTAAAAAAAGTCTATGGAAAACATTTTATGTCAGTGAATGTATGAGATAAGACAGCGTATGTAAAACCAAAGCAGATAATATTTATGGCTTATCACCTCTGTCACAGAAACTAACACATTACATAAAACAATTAAATGAAGACATTCAGATATATTGCACAAACTATCAATAAAATACATAATGTAGGACAGCTGTTCAAGTGCCATTTATATGAAATGACATATTTTCTTATAAAAGTTTTGACAAACCATTGGTTAACCTCCAAGTGATCAACTGCTGCTTCACTTAGTAAATTCTAGAACTGGGACTCTCCTAGTCGCACCTGGTTTGGGATACAGATGTGGAAACATGTAATAGACCTTCCTGCTGCATTAGATATGTCCCATGTACATGGGGGATTTTCTTTCTAATCTCTTAACTAGGCAGAGCTGTTAAAGTCATGAGCATCCCTGCACACAGAGTCCTACCCTCTGGTGCAGAACTTTAACAGCAGTATGTCTTGCAGTTACAGCATTCCCCCATCACTGGGCAGTATGCTAAACTGTAGGCAGAAATTCCACCCTTCCCTTCCAGAATAAGCAATCTGAAAAACTGCTGCTACTTCCCACCTGCCCTCCTCAGCTTATCTAGTGCCTAAGCCACTAAATCATCTGGGGTTGTATGGGTCACCATCAGGATTTCACCCTGGTGCATCATGAACTGACATTTCTGAGTGTGACTCCATGAGTAGGACATTGTTCTGAACAAACTGAGAATGAAAAAAAATTCTTACAAACAAAAGTGACAAGTGATAGGATATCAGAAATCACACAGCTAATGTATGCCAAAATAGATAAAATGCGATCACTGCATGCACTAAATGGTGACTGCTCACAATTTAAACATGTGCTAAATTTTCTAACCTGAGCCGACTGTACCCTTGCAATGTAAGTGAAAACCAAGAGACCACAACTCTACTGCATAAAATATCTCCTATTTGGGGCCCATGATGAAATAATGTCAGCCTGAAAATATGACCAGGATCACAACCAGAACTGTTAGAATTGCACATAAACTTGTACAATATTGCCCACCTATAAATGCAACCCCCTTTGCTTCAGACAATGTGAAACCTTTTAACCTAAAAGACAAGCTACTAAAACTCCCCCCACTGCATTAGAATCTTAAGCTCAATATTTATATATACGTTATATATATATTTGTAAGGCAAGATAAATGATGTATTGAAATCTTGGAAGACTAGACAATAGAGAATGATAACCTAATAAAACAGAGAGCTTCATCTATTCCAGTATTTGTTGCTGAAAGGCTAGGAACGGAAGGAGGCTATTATAAAGAATAGAAGGTCAGCTCACATCTGTTTTCTTTTCCCACTGCATCCTGTAGACTAAGTACGTAATTTATAGTTAGAGATGTAAATGGGTATAGGTGATGCATCATACTCATTAAAAGTTCCTGCTATTGTAACTCTAGATAATTATCTCTGTGAACCACTTATTACAAATTAGTTTCCATCATGGTTGTAAAGTGCTTTGGCAATTTAACAGCAGCACTGTACAGAGAAAGAATTGTATACACTTCCATTGATTATGACTGGTTTTCAAAACCCCCTTGTACATGCAGGTATTTATTACAGGAAACTGCAAAAATAGATATTAAAACAACAAGCATATTTAAAACAAATGTGGCCAGTACCAAAAGGTTTGCCATTCACAAAAGTTGCTCTGTAGTCCTCAGCATCAATAAACTTTCCATTGTAACATGTGTAACACATTACAGCTCTGGTAAATATACAGGGTTATGGTTAGGTCTCTGATCATGGCCATGTTATTATGCGTTCGAGATATGTATTCACTTTTGAGATGAATCTTGGCATCCATATCAAGAACACATAATAATGGGTTATGATCACTGAGGCCCAATCATAACTCTTTTTAGTGCATGGTGTTTCATCTTCTGTGTGCACTGAAAATTACAAATGGAAAAAAAAAGACAAAAGTGTTTTACCAACTTTAAAAACCAGTAGAGCACTTAGCAAGTGCTGTAATTGGAAAAAAATCAAGGATGGTTTTTGTATCCAGTTCTAACTTAGTTAAATAAGTTAGTTACAGACTGATGTCTATAAAGCTCAGGGGACAAAACAAAAATATGTGCCAAGATAGTCAGTCACACTTGAGAGTAAATCAATGTCCCTTGCCTGTGATTTGACCATAACAGTGTGTAGGAGTTGTGTAACAAATGCTGTGCACCTCTGTAAGCATTGTTATGGTCAGGTGTCGCACTACAATAGTTTGGAACAAGTTTATATTTTTCCGATCTTTGAGCATAATCATGGCGCTCCATGCACTGTACATCACATGTACACAACAGGAGGGTGTCAACGAGGAACTATCAGGGTGAATATCAATATGTAGATGTAGATGTCATTTGCACTGTTTCTTTTCCAAAGTTAACATGATTTTCTTCTGCATTTTTGTAGCACAAGAATTTTGCACTGAATTATGACAGTGCAGGGCAATTAATTACAAGGTCAGAGTAACTGTAGGTTTGCAACATAAACATAGTTACAGTGGTGGGTAGGTACTTCAAATCAGACTCTGATGACAGTCTGATACTACTCTGAGCACTGATAAGTCCAACATGCTTTCCTTCTGATTAAAGTTTTTCAAACCCATAAATATGATTGTACTGTACGTTGAAAGATTTCTAAGAAAATGCTTCCTCAAGGCTGAGCATATCTAAATACATTTTAAACACATTTCTGAGCAAAGAATCAGTAAAATAAATCTGTATGAAATATTCTGAATCATGGGATAATGCTTTGTACTCATGACAGCATTTTTATATTTCTTTGTTAAATTCCACTGATTATTTCAGAATGATCAGAATATTTAGTCTTAATTTACGGTAGAATCAGCCTGAAAGAGTAAGGTAATTGTAACCCAAACTAATGGGGGTATTCAGAAACAAAAAGTTCAGTTTTTTGTGAGAAACAACAAATTGATAGGCAGGGGTGATTCAGAAACACATGAAGCACAAACTCACTACTGGAGAAATTGCACAGAATTAATCAAATGCAAATGACTGCATAATGAGTGTCAACACAATGAGAACCATCCATGCGGAAAGATGAAGCCAAACATGGCTGCATGATTCCAAACAACATCCACATTAATACATATAGCCACATCTATGTAGCCCCTACTTCTAAGCCCATAAGGCAAGTCACCAAACAATACAAATTCTGGTTATTGCAGACTATTATGAGACATTCTGATGTCCTTCTCACCAGGCTGAGTAAGGAAAAAGTTATGGTCAGTTGCTAATCAGGGACAAGTATCCACCATATTACACCTGCACTCAGGTGATTGGACTGCAAGTACTGGTATGACTCAGTCATAGTCCATGTGTGTGTAAATTATTTATTTATTTATTTTATTTGCCATTTGTTAACCTGGTTGGTCTGGCTGGGTAAGTGCCATTTTTCAGCAGAGACCCGAGGAGAAAAGCTCCAATTACAGTAAAGTATTTTTACAATCAATAGGGTATTTACACATACAATCAAATACAGCATTTAAAATATACAACCAAGAGGAGGTAGCATGCTGCACAGATAGGTAGCATTTTTAACAATGTATGGTGAGGAAAAAAAACAAACAAAAAAGTTAAACATAGAAAAAAACAATTGCGTGCCTTACAAGCACAGGAAGCCCATTGAGAAATCAATAGTTTGGAATGGGAAAATATTGACTTATTCCCTAGTATAGAGGGGCATACATGTGTCAGAGAGAGTGATCCATGCACAGAGTGCAGTGAAGAGGAGGGGTATAGAATGAAAGTGGAGGGAGAGACTGGAGGTAGATATATAGATTGAAGATTGGGGTGTAGAGCGAGGGCAGGGTCACAGAGCAGGAGAGTCTAGATCTACAGATAGGAATAGGTATACAGTGAGAAAAAGTTGCAGCAGGTAGGGGGAGAAGAGGCAGAGTAGTCAGGAAAATTGAGGAAAGGGGGGCAGTGTTGGCAGGGTTCAAGTAGGGTCTTTACAGGAGCAGTTCCAGGAGTTGAGCAGATATTCCTTTATAGTGAGTTTGAAATTAGATGAATTTTGGATAGTTATGATTGGAGAGGGAGCTGGTTCCAAGAGGAGCTAAATGAGTGACTATAAACCATTTTTCCTATAGCTTTATTAGGTTTGGTGATTTGAATGAGGTGCTGGTCAGAGCTTCGAAGTTCCCGATTAGGGATATAGGGGGAGATGATGGTTGTTAGAGATGGACAGGCTGTTGGTTGATGGATGATAGTATGCATCAGAAGGAGTCAAGGTAATAGGAGTTGATTGTAGAGTTCTAACCATTGGAGTTTTTGTAAGGAGAGGCAGTGATGTGAGTGATAGGAAAGGTTAGTGGCAAATCTAGCAATTTTGTTGTAGGTAAGCTTGAGTTTGGTTGACAAATGTTTTTGAAGGTTAGTGAAGATTGGGGCGGCATATAGTAGGGTTGGCAGTAGGTAGGCTTGAGCTAGAGACAATTTAGATTATTGTGTTAAGAAGTTTTTATTTCTGTATCTTGATCCTAATTTTTGATGTGTCTTCTTGATGCAGTTATGAATGTGGATGTCAAATTTACGTTCAACATCTATATAGACTCCAAGATGTTTAGTGTGAGATTCAACGTTAATAGTAGTGTTGTTTAGAGAACAGACTGCAAAGGTGGTTTTGAGGTGTTGTAGGGACTTAGGATGGAAAACAAGTAGTTTTGTTTTGTTGGGGGTTAGTAGCAGTTGGTTAGAGGTGAGCCATCTTTCAACAGTGTGGAGGGTGTCTTGAGTGAGGGTGAGTAGGTGGAGTAGATTATCAGAGGTTGTGATGATGGTCGAGTCGTCAGCATATTGTATGAGTTTGGAGGTGGGGCATGACTGGTAGAGATTATTAGTAACGATGCTAAATAATAGTGGGCCAGGGATGGAGCCTTGAGGCACACCAGTTTGAACAGGGAGGAAAGGTGAGGTTGCAGAGAGCCATTTGACTGATTAAGCTCTATTTGATAGGTATGATGAGAACCAGGATAGAGTAGAGGAGGACAGATTAAAGTGGGAGAGTTTGGAGAGAAGGAGTTTGTGGGACACAGTGTCAATTGCTTTAGAGAGGTCAAGGAAGAGGCATGATGCTAAATTGTTATTGTTAAGAGTTGTAGCAATAGAGCTGGTGAAGGACAGAAGTGCTGTAGTTGTGCTATAATGTGGTCAGAAACCGTGTTGTGTTGAGGTGAAGAGATTTTCCTGGATAAGATATGAGATGAACTGTTTGTGTATGCACTTTTCTAAAATCTTAGACAGAGAGGATAGTATTGCAATAGGCCTAAAATTGGAGGGGTCAGTGGAGTTACCCCTTTATGTAATGGTATAATATAAGACTTTTTTCAGATATTAAGGACAGAATTTTCTTGAATTGACCTATTGATATGGATGGAGACAGGATGGGCAATAGAAGAGGCAGCAAGTTAAAAGTAGAGTGGAGGAAGGTTGTCAGCAGAAGGGGAGCAAGGTTTTAGTTTAGAGAGTAGTGATCTGATAATTAAGGTGGGGAGGACAGGCATGATAGAGGAAGGAGTTGTGAGGATGGGGGGAGGGTAAAGGCAGGTATCCTTGTTTGGTTTAATTAGGTTTTGTATATAATTAATAAAGAAGGAGTTAAGAAGAGTGGCAGTTTCAAGTGGAGATTTATTAGGGGATGTGTTGGGAGATGGGTTCCCTGGGTGTAATAGTTTATTGATGGTACTCCAGAATTTTTTGGGGTTAGAGTGGAGGCTTCTTTGTGGATCTAGGTGAAAGTATTTTTGTCACAGGTGACAGACACATTTTTGTGGTGTTCCATAGTTCCCTATAGTTTTGGAGACTAGAGGGTGTTTTGAGTTTGTTCCAGAGTTTCCAAGCATCGTCTCTCTTTTGCATGAGGGAGAAAGCTTCTTTGCTTAAACAGGGAGCATAGTTGGTTTTGACTCTAGTTTTTCTGATTGGGACGAGGGAGTTGAGGGTGTTAAGGAAGATGCTGTTGAACTGAAGGACAGCTTCTTTGAGGGGAAGGTTGAACAGGAAAGACCAATTTATAGAGGAGAGTGTTTGGTTAAATTTATCAGGGTTAAAGTTAGATACATTATGACAATCCTTATACTTATCCACTTTAGGAGGTCGAGCAAGGTAGTGTTGGATGGAGGTTGGTTGATGGTTACTAAGAGTATCAGGCAGTGTGGAGGCATTATGATAGTGGTTGGGGTGAGAGGTAAGTATCCAGTAGAGAGTGGAGCTAGTATTTGAATGTTGATTAGATTGAATAGGGGAGGTAATGAGTTGGAAGAAACCATATAGGTTAATGACTTCATTGGGATGACTTGAGGTAAGAGTATTCCAGTTGATGTTTACATCCCCTAGAATGATTGTTTCATAGGAGATGGCTTGAGAGATCCAGACTAGGAAATGCTGTTGTAGTATATGGATGTTATTGCCTGGGGGGGTATATATATTGTAGAAATGGCTATCGTTTTATGTCTGTTTAAGTTGCAGTTGACTATGAGGATCTCCATTGGGTGAAAGCTGGGGGGGGGGGATTATGGTAGGGGATGGACTGAGAAATTTTCAGAATAAAGTATAGCTATCCCACCACCCTTTTTAGTTGGTCTGTCTTGGTGGAAGATATTGTATCCCGGAGGGAGGAATATTTTGTTAGGTATGTGGGGCTTTAGCCATGTTTCAGAGATACAAGGGATATCAGGGGTGCGTAGAGTTATCCTGGAGTGTAATTCAGGGGCTGTGTTTAGGCTACTGTGAATATTGAGTGTAAAGATGTTGATATGTCTGGTGGATGGGTGGTATGTGTTAGTGAGGAGAAATGGGAAGAGGTAGAATTTGGGGGAGTGATAGTAGGAGAAGAGTTTGTGAAGGGGCCAGGATTAGGATGAATATTGCCAACGAGAAGAAGGGTCAGTATTAAGCTACAGAGAGTACACCTCAGAGGGTTAGGTTCAGAGGATTTTATTTTAAGCTTTGGGAAGTTGTTGTGAGGAGGTAGGATTCTGTGTCTGAAGAAATGTGTAAAGTGAGAGAAGAGGGAGGGTGTTATAGGGAGGAATAAGAGTTTAGGGTGCATGGTGTGTGTGAGTGGAAGGGTGGGACTGGGGTATGAGTAGGGTGTGGAATTATGGTAGGATGTGGCTAGAGAGAGGATAAAGAGCAGTGGTATAGATAAGAGTAGATAAAGCATTATGTTTGGAGTCTAAGCATGGGAAATGGAATGTATGTGCTGTAGTACTAACTGAGGGATTGATAGAGGTATACAGGTTGAGGAGTAATGTTGTCTGAGGAAGTGGTAGATGAGTGCGTAACGTAGCTATAACAGGTTTGGAGGGAGGAAGGGTAGATAATAAGGTAACAGTAGGGGAGGGGTTATAGATAGTAAAATCATCTTTCTTAAATATATCACAATGTTGTTTTTGGAGGAAAACGATGGGCCGAGAAGGTCCGAGAGGTAGAGGAACAGAGGGGAGGGAGTCAATACAACAATAGCAGGTTACACAACCATGGGAACTATTACAACAATAGTTACCACTACAAGAACAACAGGGGCCGAGGACCCAGTTAAGTGTATCTCTGAGACCCATCTCTGGACAGTGGGAGTTTATAATAGGATGAAGTATTGGGTGACTGTGAATCCCTTGGTGATTGTGATGTACCTGTTGAACCCTCACATTGTGATATATTTAAGAAAGATCATTTTACTATCTACAATTATACTGCAATGACTATTAACAATGGTCATCACAGTTTATTGAGCAAGGGTACAACCTTTGTTCCTGAGTTTTCCTTGGATATTGCTGATGTGTTGATCAATTTGAAATTGTACACTAGACAGCTTAATTTAAAATTATTTTTCAATGGCAATTCTTTAACCAAGGACAAAGTTTCATTGCACAGAAGTAGCTTATTCATAGCACCTCCAAACGTAGACCTTTTACTTTTTGAGAGGCTCTGTGAAGCCAAAATGAGAAGGATTTTGAATTCTAGCAAAAATAAAAAAGTTCAAGATAATTTGTCCGCTGATGAGCGGAAGTTACTATTTAGTTTAGCTAATAATCATGAGTTACGTTTGATGAAACCTGACAAAGGTGGGGGCATGGTCATTATGTCACAGTATGACTATGCCTTCAGGATGTCTGAAATTTTAAACGACCAGTCTACTTATATGCAGGCCAGTATTAATGAGGCTAACAGGGTCTATTCAAAAATTGATTTAGTTTTGTTAGATGCACTATTTCAGGGTATGTTAGATGAGGAAGAATACAAGTATCTGTCGGTTCCATATCCTATTATTCCGGTAATTTTTGGCATACCGAAGACACACAAGTCTACTTCTAACCCCCTTTTAGACCCATTGTTGCTCCAAAGGGGTCTAAAACTGACCCATTGGCAGCCTTTGTGGACACTTTCACCAAAATATTTTTGGGGGAATCTGAACATATTTTAAGGGACTCGTGGCATTACTTAGAAAGACTTAGGGGTGTGGATTTATCTGAACCCTTCACGTTTCTCACTATAGACATGATAAATTTATTTACCACCATACCCCATGAGGAGGGCCTTGATTTCTTTAGAGAAAGCTTAGTTAATAATAAAACTTGCAATAAGAACAGGATTAACTTGCTGGTTGACCTAATGGAATTGGTTCTTAAGAATAATTTTTTGCTCTTCGAAGGGGAAATTTACCAACAAATTGCAGGAGTGGCCATGGGAGCCAAGTGTGCTCCCACATTTGCCAACTTGGTACTTCTATATTGGGAAGTAAATTATATCTTCACATCTCGTTTTATGTCTAAGATCCTGTTATATAACAGATTCTTGGATGATATTCTGATTCTATGAAAAGGGAATGAACAGGAGGCCAATGAGTTCCTTGAATTTTTAAATAACACCACTACTTTTTTCAGGTTCACCAATTTTTAGCATGCATGTGAGATAAATTATTTGGACATCCATCTGAATTCTAATGGGAGGATTCTCGAAAGTGGTATCCACAGGAAGAAAACTTTTTTGAATTCTATGCTCCATTTTAGCAGTTGTCACCCTTATCATCAGAAGAAGGGAATTATTAAAGGGCAGATGGTCAGACTGTCAAGATTGGTGAGTAACTCTGATACCTTTAAATGTGAGTTGTTTCAACTTGTAGGGATATTTTTGGATAGGGGATACCCCTTAAAATTAATCCTGACAGTCAAACATGAGGTTTTAAAGAAGAGAGATACCCTTTACCAACCTATTCTTCATGCTGGGTTACCAGTAAAACCACCCCAACAACAGTCTGATGGCTCATCTACAATGGTCCTTAGATACAATCGCCTCTCCCAAGATATTGTTTCAGCCATCAGTTATGCATGGCACTTTGGTCTTAAGGAAGCAAGCAAAGAAATACTTGGCCCGAGACCTAGGATAGTTTACAGTCAAGGGAGAAATGTCAAGGACATTATGGAGAATTTTAGTTGCAAGTCAGTCGAGGGAGAAATGTCAAGGGCATTATGGAGAATTTTAGTTGCAAGTCTTTTATATCTAAAATGTACAAATGTGGGAGCTGTAGGGTTTGTAAGTACATCAATGATGGCTCATATGTGTCCATACCTGGTTACAGCCGCTCTTTGAGCTGTCTGGGAAGGTGCAGCTGTAACACTAACATGTTAGTATATGTTGCTACTTGTATCAGCTGCACCAGTTTTTATGTGGGCAAAACTGTAGAAGATTTAAGGAAAGGATTACTGAACATGTTAGGGCCATCAGGAACAAAGATGCCCACAATGCACTCTATAGGCATAGTACATGTTGTCCTAATTTTAAAAAGTTCATCTTCTTTGTCATTGATACAGTGAAAAGTAGTGAAAGATGAGGTGACTTGAAACTAAAGGTGGAAAATTTGGAGATTATGTGGCAACTTAGGCTAAATGCCATGCATCCACCTGGCCTCAATGACAGTATTGCTATTCTTCCTACACTTAAGGCTAAACCAAATGTCATTAAATAAAATGTCTTTCTTTATTTTATATATATATTTAACAACGTACATCAGCATCACAACCCTTTTTAATTTTAACCATATTGTACAAGTGCATGTTTTTCTTCTATTTTGGTTTAAGCATGTTTTTATATTTCATGTATAATCAATTGGCTTTTTAAATTTATGTGATGATGTCATATAATGTGGATTGGTCAGCAGGTAGAAGGTGGGGTATTTAAATGTTGTTTGTACTAACCAACGTTACTCTGATGAAGCCATTCTTATGCTGAAAACGCTCAGTCGTTGGGATTTCTGTGTTCTGTGCTATTAAATCGGTGTAACCACATTTGTGTTGGGACCTTTTTTATTCATCAGACCTATCATTGAGTACAATGCCCTCTTTGGTGTGTGTGTGTGTGTGTGTGTGTGTGTGTGTGTGTGTGTGTGTGTGTGTGTGTGTGTGTGTGTGTGTGTGTGTGTGTATATATATATATATATATATATATATATATATATATATATATATATATATATACATATATACATGTGTGCGTGTGTGTGCGTATATAAAACAAGGCAGATCCAGCAAATGGAATGTCCACATATTTTTTTACTAAAAGAAAACAGGCAGTAAGTAACATGTCTTGCACAGACCACCTCAAAGCCCTATCCCTGTTGAGGGGAGATTTATGCCTGGTGTACAAGGCATTGTTGGACCCCACTCTGATGGACCCCCTTCATATCTACAAAACAAACAGCACCAGAATTACATGTTCTAAAGATTTGAAAAATTGTACAAGGAACATGAAATTCATCCCTGATTAGGCACATATGTCACTAAGCCACATAGGCATCCTGTAAATGTTTCATCTCTTATGCTTCTGCTTGTTAATATTTCATCTCCCAAGGTCCTGCTTACACTTATCACATGTGTGACTTATCAATAATATCAGATTTGGGATGCTTGGCTAGGCTTAAAAATGCCCCAGTGGTCCGTTAGCCTTGTATACACCTATGAACCAAAAAAATACATAAAATTTGCATGATGATTAGTGATGATCACTTATTCTGAATACGGTAATTTTTTGGTGTACAGGGGTAAATTCTGAAGTCACACCTGCAGTAGCTAGTCAGCATGTTTTATTAGCTGTTTTGAGAGACAGTATCCACCGCATTGTCTGGCACTGCCCTTCATGTAATGGAAGAGTTTCCGAGGCCTGATATACTATGACCTTCATGACCTGGACATCGTCAACCACTACAGTATAGACAGAGACACTATACAAGACTTTAGGCATGTGCAGCCCTCACATGGAATCAAGGGGGATGCATGGACTGCCCATCCCAGTGGACACAGAGGGTTGTGCAGCATTAACCATCCTTATTACCAGGACCTTTTTTGTCCAAGAGGGAGCACATTAGGAGATTTGCAGCACTGGCCTTATGAATGTTACACCAGTTCTTTGATATGATGCCACAGCATGTGAAAGAGCATATTTGGTTTCCACAGACACTGGAGGAGAGAATCACCACTGTGTGGGCATTCAGTGAAATAGTCAATTTCCCTGAGGTCCTGAGGACTACTGACTGCACTCATGTTGTTATCCATGGCCCATCTGCTTCATATTAACTGAAAGTAAATGACCTTCCATTCCATTAACTGCCAGGTGGTGAGCATTGAAAAGGTTAATAGATACAATATATCTCTGTGTAATTTCAGCAGTTCTCATGATTCTCAGATCAGGTGCCAGCATGACCTGTAGCAGTTGGTAGATGCTTACATTGCTACCCACGTTGGTTTTGGTGACATGAATGTAGGTAGTAGAGCACTCATAATGGTCTTCACTGATGTGTGTCACAAATGATGCTTAATAGGCCTTGGAAAAGCCTGATGACTTCCTTCCTCCATCTACACTCCCCAAACTAACATGGAGGCTTATTTCATATATAATTTAATATCAAATTGATATAGAATATCATCAAAAGTTTCGTAAAAAGGAAAAAAGAATTCACCAAACCAACAACTATAACCTTTGCAATAAAAGTAGCAACCAAATAACAGTCAAAGATGCAAAGGTATGGCTCCAGAATAAACAGCTGTAAAATATCAGTTGTAAAAATCCAAAGCAGCAGCAAAATAAGTCCAAAAACTCAGAAGAACTTGATGTAAGCTCAGCTTTATTCACACAAGCGCTTTCACTGGTAGCTTTGTCAGGTGTATAAAACATGCTGATTAAGACACCTATTTATACAGTCAAACCATGTGACAAAATTTAAAGTAAAAATCTTATGAAAATACAAACAATGCAACAAATGAATAAACTTCTAAAAATCACATATATTAGAAACAAAAATTATATACTAAAAACTCATTTCTTTCGTAAAGGCCTTTTCTGAAGGATTGGTTTAATAGGAACATGGTCATTAAGACCATGTCCATAGTTGGCTCTCAACTTGACAATCCAATTAGCTTCAAATTCTTCTGTTCTATGCCTTATGTTGCCCCGTCTCACATTCTCATAAGTCCTAGCTAATACTGAAAACTTAAATACATGCTGTTCATCTGTATCAGACACATGCTTAGCTAGTGCATTAACTAAATTCTTCTTCTTTATATTATAGAGGTGCTCTCTAATCCTTTCTTTTAAAGAACGGTCAGTTTTACCTACATAATATTTATTACATAGGACGCAAATCGCAATATATACCACATGCATTGTATTACAAGACGCACTGGTTGTAATATGGAAAAGTTCACCTGTATCTGGATGCTTAAAAACAGAGTCTGTTGATACATAGCAACAATAGTTGCAGTCTCCACATGGCTTAGTACCTTCACCAGTAGTTACATGTTTCTGAAAAGTATTATAACATAACCTAGACTTAAATGACTTTCTATTTTTAAACTAAAACTGGGGTTTTGAGCCTATCAGCGTCTTTATACTTTCATCTGTCATCAGAATACCCCAGTGTTTATTAACAACTTCAGTATACAAAATGACATCTCTAGTGTAATGCACGGACATCCTGAACTTATTATTAACAGGTCTTTTTGTTCTACTTGATTTTTCTGAAAAATAATGTTTAGCTATAGTTGATCTCATACAATCCATTGCTATGGAATTCTTACTCACTAACTCTTGCTCATACCCCCTAGCTACCAATTCCGCTTCAGTTCTAGTTTTATAATGTTGATAATCTTCATCCTTGGCATTAAGCCTAGATGCTCTAAAAAACTGGTTCTTGGCAACATTGCTAAAAACAAAATTTGGGAGCATGCTCTGCCTGCTAAGTAGCTGATTGACATGACACTCTTTTTTATATAACTTACTACTTAGACAATCTTTATCATCCACACTAATATAGACATCTAAAAAATGTATGTCTACAGTGGAATAATTCAGTGTGAATTTTAAAAAATCAGAGGAGATATTAATATATTCCACAAATTGCATTAATTGTTGTTCTGTACCATTCCAAATCAAAAACAAATCATCTACAAATATTTTGTAGAAAGAAATGTAACAATTAAAGGGACCATACAACAAGTGTTGGCTCTCCCATACACTCATCACCGCATTTGCATAACTGTTGGAGCAACACCATTCTTTTGCCTAAAAATTTTTGGGTTATATACAAAGATGTTATTTTGTAGCACTAAACTCAACAAGGTTTGTATTAGATATATCTCATCATCTTTAAAATTGCCTAAATTGGACAATAAATCAATGACATATTCTATGCCTACAGTATTGGGAATTACAGTAAATAGTGAAACCACATCCAGTGTGACAAGTAGTATGTTATCTAGTTTGGTAATGTTATTTGAAAACTCAAATAAATCATTCAAAAAATGCTCAGTATCCCTCAAAATTGTTTTAGATTTACATACAATAGGTCTCAAATATTTTTCCAAATATATGGATAAAGGCTCTGTACACCAATTATTGCCAGCCACTATTGGTCTCATAGGTGGTTTATTACAATACTTATGGACTTTCGGTAGTCCTTGTATGATAGGAATGGTAGGATTAGATGTGTGAAAGTAAGTGGCCATCTCATGACTTATCAATGAACTAGCTTCTAACCACTCAATAGATCTACAGACATTACATATCATGGTATCAACCCGTTCAAATGTAATCATCTCATAAAAACGTCTGTCAGATAACATGTCATGCATAGCTTTCTCATAATCTACCTTATTCATTAAGACAATCTGATCTCCTTTATCCGCAGGTCTAATGACCAGATCTTGTCTATTTTCCAAATCCACTAAAGCTTTATATTCAAGGCTACTCAAATTATGCCTTGATCTTATTCTATTAAACTTGCATTTATTGTTATATATATCATAAATGCTAGAAATATACATCTGTTCAAATGCATTGACTAATATATTATGCTTAGGTATATACAAACTCGGTCTTTTAAAACAATCTTTATCTGATTCATTAACACTGTTAAACATACATTTCAATGAAAGATTGCGTGCAAACATTTTAACATCAAAAATAATATCAGTAATACGCATGTCAGCACTAGGTATAAACATCAGACCTTTGTTCAATACATTTACCTCTAAATTGGTTAATATGTAACTAGAAAGATTAATAATTAGCTTTTCATTTGTTGAAAAGTTTTCTTTGTGGTTAATGGGCTCGTAGAAGTTTTGCCCAATTTCCGTTTGTATCTGGTTGCACTCCTGCCTCTTTGCTGCAACTTGTGTTGCCCATTTCTTAACCTGCTTATGGACCTTTCCCTCACTGGGAGGGGAAAACAAAGGCCCTTGTTGTTCATACCTTGTAAAAAATTCTTATTAAAAACATTACCTTGTTCACTATTCAAAGTCAAAGGAGGAAAATCAATCTCAGCGGACCTATGTACATCCGTAGTCATTGTGATAGTCTTTCTGATAGCCCCTTTATCAGATGTCAGCTGCAATGAACTCGAAACTGCATTGTTGATAACGGGAGAAGGCACCGACTGCTTCCCTGCACTGTCGGTGTCTAAAATAATATTATTAGAGCTAGAGTTTGAACCATTGCTAGACGCATCTACTTCCTTGAAGGATTATTTTTCTATCTGCTTCTCATGCTATTGTGGAGCCAGTGTTCTTTAGCAAGCAATACTTATTCTTGGATATGGTAAGCTTATGACTTTTCCATCCAAACAGTTAAAATGTGTTTATTTTTGTGTCTATCAAAATGTTATTGCTGCGCTCGTATAGCCCTAATGCCATCAATAGATCCTTCCTAGCACAACATCAGAATTCAGCAGCCTGGGCTTTTTTTTTTTTTTTTTTTTTTGTTTCCTGCAGTTTTTGTCTACTGCTGACCATTCTCCATCAGACATACTTTTTAGCTGCTTACGTTCAGAAATTGGGTCAAAGCCAGAAGTAATGGGAGAAAAGCCTAAAAGTAGGGACCACTTTTAAATATTGCTCTTATAAATTTAGATAGCTGCTCTAACCCCAATTTGTGTTCCCTTGCATTTCCAGTAAGAATTTAGTGACTAGTCGTCTGCCAGCAAACCACACATTTTATGTGGACAGATGTAAAACATGAAGTGAAAATCTCTACTTTCTGTGAAAATCTGTACAGTTGAGATGCCAGCTATGCCAGTGGGGATTTAATGTCTATTCACTGCAGCATGTTAATGGAGCTCAGATTATTATTTTATGTTGGCTAAGCAGCAGTTTTGCTGTTTACCCAGTGTAAAAAAGAAGAAAAAAAAAATGAAACAGCACATGTCTGAGTATGTGACCATATGCCTCCATTAGAGTATGAGTGAGATCACTGGAGCTGTACTTTCACACTCACTAAGCAGTGCTTTTGTTGTTTAGCAAATATAAAAGTAAAATAAGCATAAAAAAGAAAGAGAAGTCTGTACGTGTGTGTCTATGTATGCGTGTTTATGTTTCTGTGTGCACGTGTGAGTGTATGCATGCTTGTGTGAATGAGAGCTAAAGTGTGTTTGCTTGCTTGGGAAGAGTCAGAACAATCAATCGGTGGCAGCAGCAGTAGTTAAAACAGGCTTGTATACCTCTTGACTCGAAAAACACTGATAGATAATAAATGGGGCCTTACCTCTCCACCTTTTGGAGCAAGAAATCCAGACAAAGACTAAAATAATGGGGTGCAAAACTACAGATAGATTTTAAATAGTGCTCTTATCAACTTAAACATTTTCTGGAATAACACAGTTTCTATTAGCACGCATTTTTGAAAGTCTATGAATTCTGAAGCTCAAATGTATATAATTACTATGTCTTCAGATGTCTAGCTGTTGAAGTATGTGGATGTGTTGGTCTGTCTGCTTGTAAACGTGGATGTTTCTGACTTTCTGAAGCAGCATTTTGTAATACAGAATTATCTGACAGCTCACTCGGGTCATCAGGTCAGGTAAGTGATTGGCATGCTAGCCTACTAACCATGGCATATTTGTGTTTCAATGTTTCAGCTATTAGTTGAATGGCTTTTACCTGCTAACTACCAAGGTACCTAAATGCTTTTCAATTGCTTTGGCTGAGATCTGGGTATTTTTCCACATGAGAGAAACTATGCTAAAGAGGTTACTGCTGAGAATTGAATCATATCCTCCTAGGTCAATAAATGTGAGATTAATTGAGACTCTAATCTTGAAAAAACGACAAATTATGAAACTGGCAGATGGGCAGATGTTCCTCAGCTGTAAACTAATCATACAGATGCACAGCAATAATAAATAGGTTCTCTGACAACTGAGTCACATGCATACATGTGTAGGAATCCCATCTACAATTTGGTAAGTTATGAAAATTTACAAATGATAAATTACCCAATTTTTGTGTTTGCAGACTACAGATTCTGACTTCTGAGGCATATCTCAAAAAGTAGTTTGTAAAACAACACATTTTGAAGAGTATACTATGTGGCCTACCACAGCAAGACTGTCATGTTTAGCAAAGCATGAGTGCCGTACTACTTCATCAACTACAGGAGAGATATGTTTTTATCCTAGTGTTGCAATATGCATCCCATGGTGCAATGCAACCACAAGCTTAAATAGATGCAAGAGATTAACTGACCAAAAAAAACAAATGTAGCTAAATCAGGTACCATTTTGTAACGCGTACATATATGTGTGTGTGTCTGTGTGTGTGCTTATGTATGAAGCTTGGAGTGTTATTTCACTAATAGTGGAACCAGTTATGTATCAGTCCTTGATATTATACTGCATAATACTGTAAATGTATAATTAACAGTTGTTTAACTTCACTAATGCTCTATGTATTTTATTGGATGGATAAATTACATTTATGGACTGAAATTTAGTGGTGGTGAATTTTTGATCGAATTGTCTGCTACACACATTGCAACTTTAGAGTAGTCCTCTTCATTGTGCTATGTTGCTTAGGACTCCACATACAGTTTTTAAGGTAGTACTTGTAAAAATGTCTTTCATTGTATTGGCTGAAATATTAGGTCATTCTTTATGAACAGATGGCTTGATATGCAAGAATAATGGAAGGATCTTCATGTTAAGTTTTATGTCACTATAACAGGATTTTGAAGGCAATGGTATTGGAAGACATAGCCTAGTACCAACCTATGAACCTATGAACTTGGAAACTGGCATCAGTAGATTTTGTATCCGTTGAGGTATTTCATTACTTTTATGCACTTTTTACATTGTACATTTATCTTTTATATGCAAAAGTTTTCTTAGATTTTTTTTTGGTTCTTGACTTCCTGTTTTCCTATTATCATTACCTTTCATTCCATTATCCATGACACAGTGTATTTCAAAAACAGTTATAAAGCAGACTACCTGGTTCATTTTAGAAAGTTGTGTGGACACTGGATTCAGAATGACCCATCAAGTAAAACTACTTGATAGTAAACTGCTGGGGCATTCAGTCTTGAAACACACATACACTTCTTGACAGTGCTCAAACACACACACACACGCACACACGCACACACACACACACACACACACACACACACACACACACACACACACACACGCACACACATGCACACACACACACACACACACACACACACACACACACACACACACACACACACACACACACACACACACACACACACACACACACACACACACACACACACACATGCATGGGCTATATAGAAATCTTGACAATTATTTTCATCTTAATAGACAAGTATTTGCTCACACAAAGGCTTGGATTGCCATCAGATCCACTCACCACTACTAAATGGCCTGTACCATATGCCAATGTTGTTCTGCCATTAAGTAACCTGATGTATTATTTGCTTAAGATGCTCCCCACTTCAGTGAAAGATATACCTCTCTGTGCCCATGGTGCTCTCATTTGGAAATGGAAGTACAAGACAAGCCATGGCTCTACCACTGCACTAGGGACTTATGGGTACCTGAATCTTGTACTGGGCATTCCACTAGCCAAGATGCTGCTATTCACTTGATTTCCTACTAAAAGAAGACCATCAGTGATGTTGGGCACTGGTGTTTGGCTTACTTGACGTCTTCCTTTCCATTTATCAATATAGAGTATCACTCATGAACTCCATATGTCCACATGTTTCATATCTAACCATTTATCTATCCTTCCTCACAGGTGGAGACCAAATATTAAAGCAACCTCTCTTTTTTAATTTCTCCAAGTCTTTTGGGTTTCTAATATCATGATGGGAATAGACCCCATTCCTAAGTCAAAGTACAATTAAAGTTCATGAAATTAGTATAGCTTCAATCTCTGATGTTAGCCAAAAGTGCTCCTCACAGCACCTGCAATGTGCCCAGTAATGACTCCTTCTTCAATTCTTATCGAGTTACATGTACTGGTAACATATCCAAGTATGACTGTAAATTCTTTTCTATAAGACCTATTGCCCCTACAACTACTGGAACTGTCTGGGTATCCTTCTTCCACGTTGCCCATGTGTCTGCCTGCAAATGTTGATATTTTATGACTTTGTGTCTCTCTGTACATAAGACACTGTGGTCACTGGGTGTAGCAATTTCAATAATCAATGATACTTTTGTCTTTTCATGTACTACTGTATCTGTTTTTCTAGCATCTATTTTTTGAACTGTTGGTAATGGGTGATCCAATGTGATATAAACTTCATCATTTTCTATGATGCTTTGTGGCTCATGTTTCCAATGTTTTTCAGCCACTTCAATGCCATAATGTTTGAACAATACCCAGAGCAACAGTCTTAATACATTATTATGCCTTTCAGTATACAATCTTCTGCCATAAGTATTTCACAAACAGCTACAAGATGTGTAACTCTTTCCAATTCTATCAACATTTCCACTCTAGCTGGTTTAATGGTAACTCATATTCATTAGAAAACCTGAGATAACATAAGACTATGCAGAAGTCGTAATCTTTTGTCTACTTGTCTGGCATAGAATGCTCATTAACTGATTACTATTTTGTTTGCTTAATTTTTGTCGGATCATATATGGTTACTATATGTCAGACATGCAGTGCTTAAGAGACATATTCATCTCAGTTATTTTTAACACATCACTAGTAACTCATGGACTCAGTATATAGGTGGCATTTTGGAAAAGAATCTTGATTGCGTTATGTTTTTGAATTTTATTGACATTGTTCATTTTATGACTTATGTTAGGAATGTATTAACATTGTTTTGGTAAAGAGGTTGTCCACAAAACTGTTTAATGATATACAATGAATATAAATGTATTCTAATTTTTGCAGATGTTAATGATTAATATACTCTAGGATAAAGGCACAGTTTTCTGCTTGCTTTTGTTTTTTATGACATGCAAATGCATAGAATGTTAAAAGCAAACTTGTCTAACACAGTGGTGTAAATAATATAGAAGCACAAAATTTCCTTATAAGCCTAGTTAGCATTCAGTGTTTGTTTAGTATGTATTAGAGTGGACATCTATGGATCACAGCCATTTAGTACAGTAAATGCAAGCATTTTTGGGTGGGAAATGACAATCTGAAAAGCTTACAAGTATGTGAAGCTTATTTCATTTTGACCAATGCTGAGCACATAGGAAAGACTGAGGTATTTATCTACTGCCATTAACTGCTATAGCTTTTCATATTTATTTATTTTATTTTATTTATTTTATTTTACATTTGTTGACCGGGCTAGTCTAGCTGGATATATGTCCATTTTCAGTAGAGGGGAGATAAGTATATAATTTTAATGATACTAAGTAAAAACTATTAAGAACTACATGCAAATATAATAACATAATAATAGGCTAAATAGCATTTTTTGAAAAAAATTAAACAAGTGGTACAAAAGTGATGGAGTGAACAAAGTATTGTAGAACATGACAAACATGAAGTATACAATAAACATGTACAGAGAGAGGGATAGAGGAAAAATAGATGAAAAGAAAGTGAAACTTAGGGGTGAAGTAAGTCAGCTGACAAGAAGTAAAGTTAGTCAGGATTAGTACAGGGCACAGCCCTTGTGTATTGAGGTAAAGCTCCAGTTACTTTTTAAAGGGAGACTTTGAGGAATAGATGAGAGTTCAGAGGAAGTAGGTTCCAATATTTTCCAACAGTGTTTGAGAAAAGACAGTCTCCGGCCTTGTTGTTTGACTTGACAGTGTTTATCAGAAGTTTGTGTGCAGATCTCAGGGACTTTAGGTTGTGGTATGGTTGAATTAGACTGGAAAGTATAGGTGTTTTGTCAGGATGATAAAGAATTTGATGGGCTAAGCTAAGCTGGTTAATTTTTAGTTGCTGTTGATATTCCAGCCAGCCTAGTTGTTTTAAATTGGTACAGTGGTGGGTTCTGTAGGGTTTCCTGTGGCAAATCTGGCTATGTTGTGGTAGGAGATTTCTAGTTTTGATAGATTCTTTTTTGATAAGTTGGTAAATATGGGAGAGGCATAGAGAAGGGGTGAGATCAGGTGAGAGAGGGCGATAGTTGTTCTAGATTCTGGAGTGAGGAAAGGTTTGATTCTGTAAAGAGAGCCTATTTTCTTGTTAATGGTTTTAAGTGTGTTGTCAATATGGGTATCAAAGTTCAGGTTGTTGTCAATGGTAATGCCTAGTAGTTTGGTAGTGGAGTCTTGTGATATAGGTGTGCCATCTTTGGTGTTATAGTAAAATCAATATGGGGAGATTTGCTGGAAGGTGTAAAGAGGAGCAGTTTAGTTTTTTTAGGGTTAAGTAGTAGACAGTGCTGGGAAAACCATTCTTCTACAGAGTTAAATATGTGTTGTGTGAGGGAGTGAAGGTCTGATACAGATGTGGCTGAGCAGATTAGCATACATGTAGCTTGGGGAGCAACTTGGTGTAGGTCATTAATAAATAAAGAAAATAGGAGGACCTAGTATAGACCCTTGTGGGACACCAATGTTGACAGGTAGTTGGGAGGATAGAGTGGAGTTCCAGAGTACTGCTTGATGTCTGTTACTTAAGTAGGAATTAAACCAGTTAATAGATTGGGTATTAATTGATAAGGATTGAAGAGTGCTTATGAGTATTTGGTGGTTGACCATGTCAAAAGCTTTGGATAGATCTAAGAAAAGTGCAGAGGAAAGGGTGTTGTTGTTACGATATTTGTTGATTGTGTCTGTAAAGGAGAGGAGGGCAGTGGTGGTACTGTGGGATGGTCTGAAACCATGTTGGGTGTTAGAGAGTAGGTTATTTTGGAGAAGGTGGTGAAGCAGTTGCTTGTGGATACACCTTTCCATAACTTTAGATAAGGGTGAAAGAAGGGCTATAGGTAATTAGAGATTTCAGTAGAATTTCCACCCTTATGAAGTGGGATAATATGGGAGATTTTCCAAAGTTTAGGTACATATCCTTCAGTGATGGTTCTGTTTATCAGTATTGAAACTGGGAAGGCTATTGATTTTGCTGCTAATTGCAAGTATTCAGCGGGTAGTAGGTCAGCAGAAGGAGTACATGGTTTGAGTTTTTTGAGAAGGGAGGATATAAGTTGTAGGGACAGGTTGAAAGTGAAATGGAGGGGTGGGTTAGTTGCTGTTAGACATGTTTGTGTTTTGATGGGAAGTTGACTTGCTAAGGTTTGAATAATTTCGAAGGAATTAAAGGAATTTGCTGTTTGGTTGGGGTTACTTATGTCAGAGCCTTGTGGGTTAGGTGTGACAGGTTTACTTGGCTGTAGTAATTGATTTATGTTTGCCCAGAACTTCTGTGGGTTATTTTTATGTTGAGATTTCAGGTAGTAGCTTTTCTTATCGCTCATTATTGCTTTTTGGTTTCATTTCTCAGTTGCTTAAAGATTTGGTAGTCTGCTGTGTTTTTAGTTATTTGTTCCAGGCTTTATTTCTGAGAGTGATTTTTGTTTGGTTTCAATTGAGAGCCAGGGGCAGATTTAGTTCTGATTCTAATGGTGGGGGCATGGTAATTGAGTATGGTCAGAAACTTAGCATTAAAGAAATCTACAGCTTCATCAAGAGAAAGGTGTTTTAGAGGTGTCCAATTACATGCTATCAGTTCATTTTGAAATAGTTGTAAGTTAAAATTTTTTGGATCTGATTGTTCTGGTTATGTTTTGGGTAGGAGGGTTGGTTTTGAGCCTGATGATGTAGGTTAATAAGTGATCACTTATATCATCAGGGAGAGTTCCTGTTTCATAGGTATGGGGTTGATTGTTGGTGAGTATCCAGTCTATGGTACTTTCCTTTTGTTAATTTTATTTATTCTAGTGGGGGAGGAGATGGTCTGAGAGAATCCATAAAGGTTAATATGGCTAGTAGGTTGTTTGTTGTTACAAGATTGCCAATCGATATTAACGCCACCTAAGATTATTGTTTCTTGGGGTAAGTTTAGTGATAGCCAACAAAGGATCTTTTCTATGGTGGAAATGTTATTTCCTGGGGGAATGTAAATGCCGATAATAAAGATTGATTTGACTGTGTTTATTTCAAGTTTGGTAATGAGAATTTCAGCATTGGAATCCTGGGGAGGCTTTTGGTGGAATGTGGTTATTTGAAGGCTAGATTTAAATAAGATAGCTATGCCACCACCTTTTTTAGATTCTCTGTCGAGACGAGGATATTATAGCCAGGAGGAATGATTTCGCTGTCTTTTGTTGAGTGTTTTAACCAGGTTTCTGTTAGACAAATAATATCAAAGGAGTACAGTTCTAGGAGAGCATGTAGTTGAGTTGTTTTATTATTAATACTACGGTTAGCTATTGAGAGTGAGTTGTTTGGTTTTCTAAGTAGTGGGTTATTAGTGGGGTTTAGGTTAATGGATTGATTTGAGGTGTCAATTGGGCCTGGGTTTGGATGAATATCTCCATTTCTAAGAGAGAGGAGTAGGATTAGGTAGGCAGTGTTTGTATATTTACTATGTGGAAGGAGTATCCTTCTGGGATTAGGGTAGACATGTTTAATGTGGGTAATTCTATGATATCTAGGTAAAAGATAGCTAGGATTGGAAGTTATGTTGATGTGATGGTTGAGGTAGGTAAGGGTTATGGAGAAAGTTTGTTTATCTGGTTTGTTAAGGTGTGAGTGTAGTGGTTGTTCGGAGGTAGTAAGGTGTGCTAATATTAGAGTGAAAGAAAGAGAGAACACAAATATGGTATGTTTGAGTACTAGGGTAGGGGTTTATACATTATAAAGGTGGATATTAGCTTTAGGTAGTAGCACAAGTGATGTGGGTGTGGTATTGTTAGATAAGTTAAGTGGTATAAGTGAATGGGTGTGGTTAAGGAATGAAGTATAGGGGAAGAAGAGAGCTGAATGGTAAGTTGTGGTTGGATAGTAATTGGAGGAGAGGGGGTGTGGTTAGTTAGGTATATATGTGGATGCACTGGGGGTGGGTGGGATTTGGGGGTAGGGTAGTCTATATATGGAGCAGGGGCGGAAGATGTACAGACTACAGAGCTTTGAGGAGGAATTAAGTGCATAGTGGTTACATGTTACTTTTCTGTCAGGTGCATTTACAGCCAGACAGTAGAGATCCGATGTCTTCTTTCAGCAATTTAGCAAGCCCCTAGGGAGGAATAGGGCACACCACAGTAACAAATGAGTTTCAATCATCTTTGATGAGTTTGTGTTCAGGTTCAGATACATGCATGTTACTTCTCTCTGCTCATTTCTAAATTAGAGTTTTTGTGTTCTAAATGAAGACAAGATGCCTGCATTACAGGAAAAATGTTATATTTGTTATGTACTGGTTTATCCAGTCTAGAAATGAGGATATAATAGTATTAAATATAAGACGAAGGAAGACACCAGGAACACACTGTGATGATAACTGTTATGAGCTGATCACCAGGATGTGTATTATATAAATACTCAATAAATGTGGTATTTTACAGTAAGGAGACAGACATATGTTATACAGCCATGCAGCATAGCATGTCACTGATTGACGGTTTCACCATCACTATGACCCACGACAAGAAACTTACTGTTGTGGCCTAGGGAAGCTGTATTGCATAAATGCATCATGAACATTACCCACATCAGGACAAAATAAGTAACAGCCTTCGGTGGTGAAGAGCACAGACTCAGTGATAGGAATGCAGATATGCTTGTGGAGATAGAATAGTTTCTGTAACATGAATAGCTAATGAGGATATCAAACGTATGTGGAAAAAGAATGAAGCTATGTAGGGAATTATGTGGCAGAAGAGGTCAGCAGGTAGATAATAATATCAAAGAAGAGTAACACATAGTATTTGAATATCTGACAAAACTGGGTCTATATTATAACATCGAAGTTTTTAAACATCGAATGTTATAATATCGAACCCGTAATGTCGAATGCTGAAAACAGCGAAGGTGCAGGACACCGAATTCTTTCCCAAGGAAAGAATTAGGTGGGCCGTTGCTGTGGCTTTTCTGTTTTCAGCATTTAATATGTTGGAACGGAGGACAGAAACATTTTTAACTGCTTCTAACAACCCGTTTCCTGACCTTGTACACACCCAAGACATTTTTAATCTTACAGACATTACTCTTGATGAACACTGTTTAAACTGTTTACGCAAAGGCTTGAACGTCATTCCCTCACAAAGGGCTTCTGTTACTAATGTTGTAATTGATCTTAAGCTTTTCTGCAGAAAACTTAACTTAAAACAGGGCATAAAAGACAAGAATTTTAATGCTTTTATCGACGGTACTGATGTTGATGAAGTTACTAGCTTGGGTATTGTATCTAACTCTGGTGGGCTGCCTATTGATGCTATTGATTGTGATTCTGGTTCTACATCTACAGACAGTGATAGTACTGACTCAGATGTTAGTCCAGTGTCTCCTTTATAAAGGAAGAGCACATTTGATCCCCCTCTTAATCCAGCTTTGAACATTTTTTCAAAGGTTTGTGAGAGAGAAATAAGAGCTACTTTAAGCAGTAAAACTCATTTTAAATGGCATAATTTAACTAAGGAAGAGTAGGCAGCAGTTGATAGCCTTAGTGTGAATCCTGACATTAAAATCCTTAAAGCTGGGAGCGGGCATTGTTATTATGGAAACTAAATGTTATAACAGTAAGATGGAAGCTATATTAGCTGACACTGAGAAATACAAAATAGTTTCCCCTGATTTTGTTTCCAACAGTTTTTTGAGGATTGATAATACCTTAGCCAGACTATATCAGGAAGGTAGTATTTCTGAGCTGGAAATGGATTACATGGAAGTTAAATCACCACAGGTGGGCAGATTTTTTGGGATACCGAAAACCCATAAAAACCCTACAGATCCCCCTCTTAGGCACATTGTGGTGTCTGGGAAAACCAAAACTGAATTTATTTCAGCCTTGTTGGATTTTTTCCTTAATCCATTAGTTCAAGATGCTCAGTTTTACCTATAGGACTCTTGGGTATTTTTAGATGAAATCTACAGGTGCCCACCTCTTGATGGACAATGCACACTAGTCACTTTGGATGTATTAGCTTTATACCCCAGCATTCCTGATCATGAAGGGTTGGAAAATGTGACCAATTATCTTGTCAAGCATACGTCTACTCCCCCTCACAGAGTTATTACTTTCACCACTTTGCTTAAGCTGGTTTTGGATAATAATTTTTTCACGTTTAATGGTATCTTATATCAGCAACTTCAAGGAGTAGCCATGGGAGTTAAAGTAGCTCCAGCATTTGCCAATTTAGTACTTTGTGCTTGGGAAGCTGACATTTTATCTAAGCTAGAGGGTTTCAAGTTCGTCAGTAATTACAAGCGTTTTATTGACGATATTTTTTTCTTGTGGAAAGGGTCTCTTATGGAACTAGATTGTTTTCTTGATCAGGTGAGCCGGAGTATACAGTTTTTGGATTTTACTGTCTCTGGCAAAGGGAATGTAGTAAATTTTTTGGACATTACCTTGGCCTTAGATCCCCTTACTTACAGATTCTCTTCCAACATCCATAGGAAAAGCACTTTTCATAACAACTACCTTGATTTTTCAAGCCAACATCCTCCCTTTATGAAAAGGAACATAGTCAAGGGGCAGTTTGTACGTCTTAGTTGCATTGTGAGTGATGATGATGTTTTTGCTAATGAAAGTCAATTTCTGAAACAACTTTTTGTTGACAAATATTACCATGAAAATCTGGTTTCTGATGTTTTGAATAGTTACTTCATTTAGATACAGTAAATATCTTCCCATTCTTAAATTTGGTTACATTCCCAAGTCTTCGGCTCCTGCTGATGATCTCACCAGATTTCCCCTTCCCATTTCTCTAGATGCAGAACCCATTAAGAACATTTTGTCTAAGAATTGGGATATTATTAAGAGTAGCCATGAATTGTCCAGGGCATTGGGTCACACCCCTAGTTTTAGTTACAAAAGAACTAGGCCTTTGAAGAATCTTTTTGAAAAAACATCCCCGTCTCTCCTAAGTTGCCCTCTTCAAATGACAGGTATGTACAACTGTGGCAGATGTGTTTGCTGCCCTTATATTGCTTTGGGTGCTAGTTTCCAACTTCCCAATCCCAAGTTTCTGATACAGTTTAGTGATTCTTTTGATTGTAATAGCACTAACGCTGTCTACCTGGGAGTATGTGATGAATGCTCTGCCTTCTATGTAGGCAAAACTATTAGAAAACTTAGTGATCGCATTAAGGAACACCGTCAGGCTATAAGGAAAGGTGACTGGAAAAATGCTTTGGCTAGACACACTTTCTAGCTCCAAATGCAGCAGATTTTTGTTCCTAGTATTTGATTGTGTGTCATTACCTTATGAAGACTGCAATCCTTTACTTGAAGTTAAAGAGCTTAGATGGCAGATTAGACTTCAGGCTGACACGCCCCCTGGCCTTAATGGGAATCTTAATGTGAGAAGCATTCTCAAATGGATCAGATAGGAGTGGTAGTTCCCTCTCCTATCAGTGCAATTTTCTGGAACCTTAGAATTTTAGAATGTTATTTCACATCTAGTGTATTTTTGAATTATCCATTGTGTAATTCTGATGAAGTTAGATTAGTGAACACTGCATTAGCAGACGAAAGCGCTTAATTTATGTTGTGATATAAATGTTTTTTTTCGCTATCATGGATTTTTGCTGCAACAGGTTTACAAAGATTTATTAAATATTCAAACTGAAGATTCGTTTCCAGTTCTTCCTGACTCCATTGGTACTATAGTTTTGTTGATATATACATATATATGTATGTATGTATATAAATATAGATGTGTGTATATATATATATATATATATATATATATATATATATATATATATATATATATATGTGTGTGTGTGTGTGTGTGTGTGTGTGTGTGTGTGTATATATATATATATATATATATATATATATATATATATGGTTCTACCTCACATAAACGAAACACCAAAACACCGACAACGCAATAACCGAAACCACATAACCGACAGTACAAAAACACGAAATCCCACATGCCCGACAACGAAATAACCGATGGTACACAAACACGAAACCTCATACACTTCACACACCACAATCAACAAACAAAACACATTCCCGTCCAAAACCACATACACAACACAAGCACACCTAAATCCCTACAAACCCACACTAAACCTCACATACACAACTACCTACAACCCTAACCCTAAGGTCCGTCACTACCACACACTTACCTGACCCGCTCCCTAACCCTAACTCACTTATCCCACTAACCCAAACACAATCACTACCGCACACTTACCTGACCCGCTCCTAACCCTAACTCACTTATCCCCTAACCCAAACACAATCACTACTGCACACTTACCTGACCCGCTCCCTAACCCTAACTCACTTAACCCACCCCTATCCACACTTACCTTACTCGCACCCTAACGTCCGTCACTACCGCATACTTACACAGCCTTTTCCCATTTCGGTATCCTCGGCGTCGGTGCTTTCATCCGTCGAGTCGGTCTTCTGCTTGTCGATCTTCTAGGTCCCGTCGCGTCGGTCTTCTGCGCTGTCGATCTTCTGGGGCTTGCGATTTCCCTGTCGATGTTCCGGCGTGTCATTGAAGTGAGGTAGAACCATATATATATATATATATATATATATATATATATATATATATACATATATATTTTTTTTCATTTACATTTGTTTACCGGGGAAGTCAAACTGGCAGGGTTGCCTGTTTTCAGCGGATGCCTGGAGAGAAAAGCTCCATTCAATATAAAAAGAACAGAGATAAAAAATAAATATATAATTATAAAAACAAGTGTAAATTACAAAAACAAATACTATAATATGATAGTCCAAAGAATTTTTCAAAGATTCCCACGTGAGTAGTAATAGTACAGTGAAGAGATGAGAACATTAAAGACAATATTAGGCATAACAACAATGTTAACTGACACACTCACTCCATTATTCCATAGACAGAGTTATAGTTTGTATTACAAGGAATTTTTGGTTTTTGAAGTTCAGGAAGGCTTTATGGCTGATATATAGAGAAGATGTGGAGCTAGGGTGTACTAATAGGAGTTAACCTGGTTCAGAGCAATTACATAGCCAAGTTTTATAAAGATAGGGTTTCAGATGATTTTTAAAACTGACTTTGTTGGTCTGTAACCTGATTTTGGTTGGCAGAGAGTTCCACATTTTTGCAATAGTACATGAGCAGTGGGAATCACCTGAGTTATGTTTACTTTTGGAAACTTCAACCAGGCCTTTATTGGTGGACCTTAGTTGTTAGGTGTTGGTGTACTGATTAATAAGGCCTTGTAGGGCAGGGGCAATGTTGGGGTGATAGAGAATTTGTTGAGGCAGGGTGAGTTGATTTAGGATAAGTAAGTTTGGGACCTCTATCCAGGACAGTTTCCGAAGGGCTTGACAATGGTGAGATCTATAGGAAGATCTAGTGGCAAATTTGGCTATCTTGTTGTAACAGGTGGATAATTTGTTTAGATCACCTTTTTTAGATTTGCTACGATGGGGGAAGCATATAGTAATGTGAAAAGTAGGTGGGTTCTTGCTAGGGTAATTTTACTTTTGGAGATCAGGTAGTTTTTACATCTGTAGAGAGTGCCTAGTTTTGTTTTGGTCAGTGATGACACCTATATCTTGATGCGTTCAACTGGTGTGATATGGGTATTGTCAGAGGCATTAATTGTAAAAAGGGGCATGGGATCAATACCTTTGGTGGGATGAAAAAGCATAAGTTGTTTTTTTGGGGGGGGTTGAGTATCAGTTGGAAGTCTGCTAACCAGGTTTAAATAGCTGTGAAGGATTTATGTGTTATTTTCTGTAGAAGTAGTAGAGAGGGGGCAGAGCAGATTAGGGTAGATTCATTGGCATATTGAACTAGGCTTACATGAAGTGTGGTTCTGTGGTTCTGGAAGGTTGTTTGTGAATATTGTGAAGAGCAGGGGACCCAGGATATATATATATATATATATATATATATATATATATATATATATATATATATATATATATATATATATAAAATGTATATATAAATACATGGGTATGTGTATACTTATATTTATATGCATGTGTGTGTGCCTACTTGAACTGCCCATTTACAGATGGGACCCAGAGAAAAGCTCCAGAAATAGATAGAACAGGCAGGGTGTAATACATTAAAAATGAAATATTGCTGTTTAATTAATAATCAATATGAGACTATCTGTGAAGGCATAAGTATGCAATTCTAGAAGAATCTAACCCAGTTAGTCTCAGAGAGATGCAAGTAATTAACAGATTTTGATATCAGTGTAAACCCACAAATTATAATCAGTCAGGATTAGAACTAATTTTTTTCGATTTTTTTTTTTTTGTTAGAATAATAGTAGATACAGCAACAGAATGATAAACTGAGAAGTGAAAATCCATAGGAAATATATTACTGTTTTGTGTTTCAACAACACATACGTTAGTTATTAACAACTACTATTTTTAAGAAAGAGTTCATATCAAGCATTAGGACGTAATGAATCTTAGGCACGTGTAGATTTTTATACACACGCACACACACACACACACACACACACACACACACACACACACACACACACACACACACACACACACACACACGCACATTTATGTGCAGCTTTTTTAGGTTTAGACTCATAGGTCCTCAACTTTATGAAGAAAGCAGTGTTCAGTAACAAAATAAAAAACATTACTTTTATGTGGTAAGACTTAGTGAAGGGACTACTGCACATGGCCAGAATGACACAAATGTTAAAACCTCCTCTACCTATGCACAACATTGCTTTCCAGCTAATGGCTCAGGCAATGAAAATGTTAGCTGTCATTCAAGGGCTGCTGTTGCTATGGTATGCAAGAGAAACATTCCCATGACAAATCCCTCAGATGTCAGCTACGTGGATTTGCAAGTAAGAGATAAATGCATTTTGCCAGTCTGAATTAGGTTTCCCAAACCAAATCAGAAATGCTTTTTTTAAATTTTTATTTATTTATTTATTTATTACTGCGGTGGTGGTGCTGCGGTAGCGTTGTCGACTCACAGTATGACGTTGTCCTGTTCGATTCTCAACTAGAGCGTCTTCTGTGTGGAAACATGCGTAAATGGGCGTACCTTCGTTGAAGGTTGTGCGTCAGAGCTGGCAACTCGGCACGTAAACATCTACTGCCAGTCATTAGTGAACCGGAGTTCCGCTGTGGCGACCCTTAACCAGGAAAAGCTGAAAGACACAACAACAACAACAACAAAAATGTATTTATTATTTACCACCTGGTGAATAAGCATTGTGAAATGCTAGAGTACATCAAGAATTGCCCCCAAATAGAGGCCAGTCACATCAGAACTATAGATATGGTAAAGGAAAAAGCATGAGCAAGATAAGTTGTAGGTAATATGGTTTGTAACCAGGGAGCTGCACCACCTCCACCTGCATCACCTCATTCTCCACATCACCCTTTAAAGTGCGGATTGTGGTTTCTTTCCCATTGGAAAAATTAAATATTTGTAATAGGGACTGGCATTTAGTGGTGTTCTTTAACTGATTCTGCTTTAGAAAGAAAACGGATCCACTTATGGGTGCATTGACTGACCCAGATGTGAGACCAAACACTGATCATACTTGAGTCTTTAAGTCCTTGAACTTAACCTGCACTAATTCTACCAATGTTTCTGGGACTTTGAACTACTGCAGTTCTGGCCAACACAACTTTCTTGGGACCTTGTCATCTGCTTTCTCCAACTGAAGGAATGATCAGTTGGACTCTTTCCTTATCTCTACCTTCTTCTCAACTGCCTCACTGCAAACATCAAGTCAGTTGAGCAGTTTGTATTCATATCAGGATGCAGCACATCTCCCACCTTATTCTACTACCCTGCGTATTCATTTATCAGTTTTCCTCTCCATAACTTTCATGCAATGTGACAGGAGTTTGAAGCCTCTGCAGTGCCCACAGTTGTGGCTCTCCCGTTTGTGTTTGTACACTGGCACAAGTATGCTTATTCTCCAGTCACCTGGGATACACCTTTCTCTCAACGCTGCTGTGAGTACCCTCAGGAGCCATTTTTTCCCTATCTCACCCAGCAACTTTATCGTATCTGCTGTGACCTCATCTGAGCCTGCTGCTTTCCCTGACTTCATTTTCCTTAGTGAAAATTTTACTTTTTCCAAGGTGGTATCCTGGTCGTCTTTTATCATAGCCTGTTTCTGGGGCAGTACAGCATCTGTGGGGTTATCATGATTCCTAAGCTACTAGAAGTATTCCTTTTGTCTGCCTTTGATGTCCTTGCTGGTATCCCTTATGAAAGGTGTCTGTCTGTCTTCTTTATCTAGATGTATTGGCCTTGCATCCTGATGTAGTTTCTTTGTGCCACCTACTGAGTCTCTTTGCAGAAGCTGGTAGAGTGTCTCCAATGCCCTGTTTTGTGCTATTGCAACTCCTTTCTTACCTTCCTTGTTAGGCAACCTCCATTCCTTCCTAGCCTGGGTGATCTTTTCTATCTCCCACTTTTTTCTGCAGTTCGTGTTTCTTTTGCTGAAATCCAGGACTAGTGCATTATACCACATTTTATTTATTTATTTATTTTATTTTTATTTTACATTTGTTGACCGGGCTGGTCTAGCTGGATATATTTCCATTTTCAGTAGAGGCCCAAGGAGAAAAGCTCCAAACAGTAAAAACATGAAATACAAACAATGAAGGAATGATAATTGTCACATAGTACGTAAACATAGTAGAAATAAAGTATGCACCTTTTTTATTATTATTATTATTTTTTTTTTTTTTTTTTGTCAACCAGTATGTGTAATTGTATCATTGTAATTACCAGTTCAGTTCCTCATCAGAGAAAATAATGAGGAAAGAAATAAAACAAAAAAACTTAGTATGGTATAGACAAATATGAGCTCAGGCAAGGAAGGCTTAGTCTGGTTCACTGCATGGGCATAACCAGTGTATTTTAAAGTGTGTTTTGAGCTTTTGTTTAAAGAGAGGCAAAGAAGAGAGTGATGTTAGTTCTTTGGGAAGTAGGTTCCAGTCTTTTCCCACAGTGTTAGAAAACAGGAAGTTTCCAGCCAAATTGTTAGTTTTGGTTATACTAGCTAGAAGCTTGTTAGAAGAGCGTGGTATATCTAGGTTTTTATAGGGGATTATGAGATTGGATAGTATAGGAGTTCTGTTAGGTTGATAAAATATCTTGTGGGCCATAGTTAGTTGGGAGATTTTTAGAAGGTTTTGAATTTCTAGCCAGCCCAGCTGCCTGAGATTTAGGCAGTGGTGGGTACGAAAAGGATTACCCGTGGCAAATCTGGCGATGTTGTTATAGGCATGCTCTAGTTTAACAAGGTTATTTATTTATTTATTTTTTTGAGGTTAGTATATATGGGAGTGGCATAAAGAAGAGTAGAAATTAAATGGGAGTGTGCAATTTGGGTTTTAGCTGTTGGAGTTAAGAAGGATTTGATTCGATATAAGGAGCCAATTTTCTTGTTGATAGTTTTAATTGTGTTATTTATGTGATTATCAAATGTAAGGTTGTTATCAATAGTAATTCCTAACAACTTGGTTGTGCAGTCAGGGTGTATGATAGTATCATTATTGGAAGTGATAGAGAAATCTATTGGGGTGGACTTATTGGTTGGTGTAAAAAGAAGGAGCTTGGTTTTCTTAGCATTAAGAAGGAGACAACGTTTAGTGAACCAAGTTTCAACTGAATTGAATACTTTCTGTGTCAGGGATTGTAGTGCAGATGGTGAGCTTGCTGAACAGATTAATGTTGAATCGTCTGCATATTGAATGCAGGTGGCATTTGGGATAGTTACATGCAGGTCATTAATAAAAAGAGAGAAGAGAAGTGGACCAAGAATAGAGCCCTGAGGGACTCCCAGAGTGACAGGTAGAAGAGATGATATATTATCTGCCCAAAGAACTGCTTGTTGTCTATTGGTTAGGTAGGACCTGAACCATTTAATTGCTAAAGAGTCAAGGGCGAAGGATTCAAGAATGTTGATAAGAAGGGCATGGTTAACCATGTCGAAAGCTTTGGAGAGGTCAATAAAGAGAGCAGATGAGAGGTTGTTGTTATTGCGATGTCTATTTAAAACATCTGTAAAGGATAGCAGGGCTGTCGTGGTACTATGGGATGGCCTAAAACCATGTTGGCATTTTGCTATCATGTTATTTAGAGTTAAATGGTTTAACAGTTGATGATGAACACATTTTTCCATAATTTTAGCTAAGGGAGATAAAAGTGCTATTGGCCGATAGAGTAGTCATTTGAGTTTCCGCCTTTGTGAAGGGGAATGATATGGGAGATTTTCCAGATGTTAGGAACATTCCCTTCCTTAATGGTTCTATTTATGAGGATGGATATAGGATAAGAAATTACTTTGGCTGCTTTTTGGAGGTATTCAGAAGGTAGCTGGTCAGCAGAAGGGGTACAGGGCTGAAGTTTTTGGTTGAGTTTGAAGATAAGAGTGGTAGAGACTAGTTGTATTGAGAAAGCAGGTAGAGTACTATGTGTGGAAGTGGCAAGGTTTGAGCTGTCTAGAGTAAGTTGGCTTGCTAGTGTTTGTATGGTTTCCGTAAAGAAGGAATTGAAGGCATTGGCTGTTTGCTGGGGGGTGTTTGGGTCTGCTGGAATTGGGGCTGGTGTCTGAGAGTGCCCTGGGGAAAGGAGTTTATTTATACTAGACCAAAACCTCTGGGGGTTATTTTTGTGATTTTGTTGTAGTTTATAGTAGTAGTTTTTTTTGTCAGATAGTATTGCCTTTTTTGTACTATTTCTCAGTTGCTTAAACAGTAGTTGATCAGAAGTATTTTTGTTAGCTCTCCACTTTGCCCAGGATTTATTTCTAAGTAAGATTTTTTGTTTGGTTTCTTTGGAAAGCCAGGGGGCTGGTTTGGCTTTCATTTTGATGGTCCTTTTGGGTGCATGCTTATCAAGGATAGATAGAAATTTAGAGTTTAGATAGTCAATGGCTTGTTCAAGTGGTAGAATTTTTAAAGGGTTCCAGTCACAAGCATTTAGTTCATTTTGGAATAATGTTGGGTTGAAATGTTTGTTGGTACGTATGATTCTATAAATGGGAGGATTTGAGATGTCATTTTTATGCCTAAGGATATAGGTTAAAGTATGATCACTAATATCATCGGGTAGAGTTCCAACATTGTACCTTTGTTGTTGTCTATTTATAAGAATCCAGTCTAGTATGCTCTCTTTTTTGTTTGGTTTGTTGATTCTGGTAGTGGAGGTTATAGTTTGAGTGAATCTTTGAATGTTGATTAGGGACGAGGGATTATCAGCTTTGATAGTTGTCCAATCAGTGTTAAAATCACCAAGTATAATAGTTTATTGGGGGTATGTGGAGGACACCTGGCTTAGTATATTCTCTATTGTACTAATATTATTACCAGGTGGAAGGTAGATACAAATGATATATAGGGATTTGTTCTTGTTAGTCTGTAATTTGGTAATAAGTACCTCAGCCTTGCTATTTTTAGGTGGGTCAAATGGTAAAGTGGAGATTTGAAGTGCCTCTTTGAATAAGATTGCAACTCCACCACCCTTACTTTTTATACGGTCTAGCCTAAGTATATTGTAGCCTTGTGGAATTATTTCATTGTCTTTGGTTGTTGGTTTTAACCATGTTTCTGTTAGACAGAGGATGTCAAAGTTATGGGTATCAAGGAGGGCATGGAGATGGGTTATTTTGTTATTAATGCTTCGGATATTCAGGTGTCTTATTAGGAAAGAGTTGGGAGGATTGGGCTGGGTTGTTAGTAGAGTGGGATTTGTGGGGCCAGGGTTGGGGTGGATGTCACCATCTTTTAAGTTGGGTTTACAGAGTCGTGATGCAGGGATATTTATAAAGTTTGTTAGAAATTTCTCTTTCCTTATTGTGGATGTATGGTATTTGATGTGTGCTTTCCTTATGTACCTTATTAACATACATGGCCAGGCCACAACTCATTTCTGTAGTCCTCACATGTGCTGTTTTGAGGTGCTGCCATTCTTCAAGTAGACCTGTTTCCACCTCTTCTTTTGGTGCTGGAGCCCTGAGTAATTCTTTGAACTGTCATACTTAATCTCCAGTCAACTTCCTGGTCTTCACCCTGCTCTCTTTTGACCTTAGAACCCTCTCTGTGCACTGCTTGCAGCTGATTGTGGCAACCAGTGGTTTACACTGTTGGCCAGCTATTTCACTGAGGATGACTTTGCAATCTATGATTATGCCCTAGTACCCTTTCCTCACTAAGGGAAGTCTACCTGAGTTGAATATTGGCCACTCCTGTATGTGAACTTGTGACTGTTTCTCTTTCTATACTATGTGTTGGGTACTATCAAGGCATTTTCCAGACAGAAGTCTAGAATGGCCTCTCGCTTATTCCAGTTGCCCCACCAATGTGGAGCCAGGCAGTCCTCATATCCTGCTCTGTCTGTTTCAATATATGCATTCAAGTCACCGATTATCAAAATCGATTCATGATGTCCTGCTTTATGTATTAGGTCCTGAAAATGTTGTCTGAATGCACTCTTTTCTTCAGTATCACAACCCTGCTGTGGGGCATAGGCTGAGATTATGACTACTGCCCTGTCATTGCACTGGGGTCTGATTGCCACAAGTCTGTCACTAATTCTGATGACATTCCTCACTGCCTTCTGAAGCCTTTCTCTCACTACAGTTCCCAGAACCTTGGCTGCACTGCCCTACCATTTTGTCTCCTGGAAACATTGGATGTCCATCCTTCTCCTTAGCATCATTTCCTTTCCAAGCTGCATTCTGTCAGTGAACCTATTTTAAGTAGCAATTCATAGTTCATGTTTGGCAGGTTCATAGGTTATGCATCCAGCTGTTGAACACAGCTACCAAAGGTAACCCAGGCAGGCTAACTACAGACTGGCTGGCCAGTAGCTTACTGACTAATGGCTGCTGAGCTTTATGGCAGGCGCACAGCCAGTAGGGGGTACATACACGCTTTATGGAGTGCATTCAAGCCTTACCATAGTCTATGTTTTTGGTAGTGAATGAAAAATAATAGGAGTAAGCAGTAGAATTCCTGCTTAACACCTATCTTTGTTTCCACAAAAAGCAAGGAAGCATGGTGATATCATAAAAGGAAGAACTTTCTTGAAAATATATACTTAGGAGAGAAGACATTGGAAATGTGCAGTGAGTACTATACACATGACCACGGATCATATCATTTCTTCCTAATAGTTCATGGCCAATTGTCAGTAGTGATTAGAGATGCTGATGCAAGATTGTTACACATGAATTTGTGGCCCTGCAGTGGTATTGCTAGTGATGCTTCATACATTGTTAGTTATGCATTACATGTGATCAATATGCCCAAATACACAGCAGTGGCTTCACTTCTTCTAACATGTTCTAGATAAGAAGTGTATGTCTGTCTGTGTATTCATCTTCTAGAAGATGAATTTCTCATTAAGTGTGCATACCTGGTGTTTTGCATTGTGTTTTAAATGTTACCTGGAAGCAAAAATGATATTGCTATGTGGTCTGATGCAGACAGAAGGGGAGTTTTGATGACTGTAATTTAATATATTTCACAATTGTATGAAACTGCCACAGTATGAAGTGAACAATAGTCAGTGTCACCCATAATGCCTGCCAGCCATTTGGTGATGTGCCTTTTTTGATGTGACTTTCACAAACAGTCTGAATGGTACACCTGTAAGGAAACCAGTAATTGATAGATGGTATAGTGGAATAGTGATTGCACAAATATGGTTGTCTTTGTTTTGAGCTACTTTCTGGTGACCTGTTCATGCCTAGATGTAACTTTTTGGTGACACAACAACTATGTGATTATTAATGTGTTTTTTTCAGTCTAAAACCGGTTTCCTAAATGATTCTGCTCATGCCTCATGTGATGCCATTGTTAAGATTCCTGTGAAAATGCTAAGCTGTTGTCTGTGACTTATGGTTCCAATTCATATGCATCACACCTCCTTCTTCATTTTCTGTAGCTAAACAGTCAACTAAAGTTATAGTGAGGAGTCATTATGTCTGCATAATGAACTCATCACCTCAGCATGATACCTGTTAGCTCAGCTTGCCTCTTCCTCTACTGAAAGCCAGACTCATTGTTATTCATCAGGCTTCACAAGTTATGCACTTGTAGATGCTAAGATAGCTGAAAGGTGTCTTATCTAAATAATTGCGCTGGATTCTAACTTTGGCAAATCTCTTATAATCTTTGTTTTTACACATTGTTGTCGCCATGGCCTGTTTGTACATTTGCTGGCTTGTCTGCACTTTGATGTTTCTGCTCAGCTAATTAAACCCTAAAGTTTGCCCTTTGCATCCTTATTTTTCTGAAGCTATAGCACATCCATGTGATACATATGAGTTGGTGTTTGTGTATAATCCCACAAAGTGTTGTCATCTCATTTGCTTTGTTGATGTTCCTGTGCAAAATGGTCTTTCATGCTTGACCTCTGCTATGCGAACTAAATCCATATAATAAATGAAATGCAACAGTCACAATTACGCAAAAAGTAACTGCTGTATAAAACATACTGTTAGAGGTTGTCTGGTTTATCTAGCTTCTTGGGAAAATGTGTGAAATTTTGTATATCGATGAATAGAAAAGCTTGTTGTGGCACCCTGCAATGAAAACAATTTTGAGAGTGAGCAAGAACAGTATGCACACTGTTTGAAACAGTGAGAGTAGGCACTGCATAGCACGAAGTAAAGAATATATTTAGTTGCTTCAAAAAACTTCATATCAGCATTGAATATGCGCACACAAAAGCAGTAGTACCTACAAATAGAAGGAGACAACAGTGGCATGCCTAAGGGATAACAAGGAAGAAGACTGCAATTCTATGTAAGGGAAATATGAATATTCTTTATGATTAGAGTATGAATTTGCAGTACTAGCTAAATCTGTCAGTGGCCAAGATTAATTGTAATGTGTATGTTACAAGCATGTTTAGAGGAATGCTTAGACACCTTTTAAATTAAGGATTGCTAAAAGCATTTTGTACCATGACTTACTGTGAAAGTGCTATTCAGATGATACCAGTAAAGAGAGAGATGAGGGAAAACTTTCACTGGCACACCAGGCTGACTGCAAGCAACTCTGTTTGATGTGCTTGATCCCACTTCTGAAAAATAGTTTTGGACAGTGCAGTGGTACAGCGGTAGCATTGTTGCCTCGTAGCAAATATTTTGCATGTCTCTGCATCGATACTGTATATTATGGATATCTATAATCACCATGTTGCACAATTTTCATTGGGTCTATATTAGAACACCGAACATTCAAAATGTCGAGTGTTCTAATATTGAACCCTATGAATTGAAAATTTAAAACATCGAACATTCAGAACAGCAAATTTTTTCCTAGGGAAAAAAATTTGCTCCAAAACACATACACACAACACAAGCACACCAAACAAACAGCAATCCACACACATACACCTAAACTCTTAACCTAACCCTTTACTAAACTGTACATACACCACTAACTATCCACTTACCTTAACCCAAACCCTAACCCTAAGGTCCGTCACTATCCCACAGTCACCTCACCCGCGCCCTAACCCTAACTCACCTACCCTGCCCTAACCCTCATGTCCACACAATTGCACACTTACCTGTCCCGTGCCCTAACCCTAACTCACCTAACCCCATCCTAACCCTCACATCCCCACAATCTCACACTTACCTGAACCCGACCCATAACTTTCCACCACTGTGCTGAAAATACCGAAGCAACAGAAATGGACAACCGAATTCTTTCCCTAGGAAAAATTTTGGTTTTCTGTTTCTTCGATATTTTCAGCATTCACGGAAAACGGGTCGATATTAGAACACTCGACATTTTGAACGTTTGGTGTTCTAATATAGACCCTTTTCATTTAATGGCAATGTACTAAAAGGACTTCATTAGCATAGGCCCTGTCCACCGGCTCCCACATTTACATCTGGTACTGAAAACTTTCACTGCTTACTAGGACAGAGCTGTGCTACTGAACAGAGAGGAGACAGTGATATGAAACAGCCTTGCATAGTACAGAAAGCCACTTATACACCTTTATGTATTATGCAAACTATGAATCCCAGCCCACATTTCTACAAGTTTCCATAAAACTGGAAAAGGCTGTGCAAGCTCATATATATCAGGATCTCAAAGAATGAAGAACTTCAATGTGTTTCCTTAATGATTACCTATCATTAGCAAAATGCTCAAATGATTCAGTGAGCATTGGTAAATAAAGTAGCATCTGTGCAGTTTATTTAAAAATACAGTTGGATAAATCACCATAAAGTAGCATCTGTGCAGTTTATTTAAAAATACAGTTGGATAAATCACCTTTCTTGCCAAATTGCTGGCACTATTTCAGGTGTGACAGAACTGCATAACATGCTCATCTCTGCTGTAACAGTGTGGTAAGCAGTGTCTGTGATTTTTTAGTATATTAGCAAACTGGACTTTTTTGACATGTATGTGTGGCATGCCTCACACTGGAGAAGAGTTCACAAGTGGAATGAGGAGCAGACATTCGGTCTCATTAGGTTTGTACCCACCTTTTCCATGTGCACAGTTGACTGCCAGCTGCTTGGCTGCATCATTTTACCTTGTTCATGCCTGGTACTATCCCCCCTGGAGCTGGGACTTCACCAGTGGTGGGTTGGACATGGGAAGTGGAGCAGAGTAGCCCTACATGCCAGGTATGATTTTTTGGTGTGCCCTAACTATGTGTAGCTATTGATGTCACACTCATCACTGCACACATCAGCCAGCTCTGGCCTCTTCTCAGATCCATAGTTTTACAAACAATCTGTTTCATGATTAAAACACACCTCCATCTCCAAGGATATGTATTCATCACAGACAGAAACCCCATTTCTCCCTTCCAGAGTTTACAAGCCAGCAAAGACACTTCCCCTATCCTCTCTCCCTCCCTCCTTGGCTGCTCCAGTACCCAAACAGCTAGTTGATCTCAATTTATCTGGGTCATAAGAGCTCCATCCCTCTTTGACATGGAGCTGTATTTTCACTGTGTTTAAATCACTGCCCTCTGTCTAGTTTTTTTTAGTCAGCTACCTCAGAGCAGTGTTTTGAGAGAAAATATTGTGCGTGCTACAAGGGAAAGCACCAAGTGGTGCCCTCCCAGACAGATGAATAGAACAAAACTTAAGTGACATTACTTCCCCAAATAGCATGACCACAAATAGCACCATATCAGTGCCTAGGGTAGATAACAACATGTGGCACTAGGCTTCTTGAACTTAATCTAGCTATCACTGCTGCTGTGTTTCACTTACAGAAATAATACACATTTTGTGATTTTTAAAATTCTGCAGTTCTGTGATCCAGTTCCAAACGAAGATAAACTGTAATGTTCATGTCATCCAAGAGATAGGATTATGTGCATAGGTGAAGACAATAAACTGCCATCTATGCTGCTATATTATGATAAGAAGTATAAAACTGTAACACAGTTTATAAACTTTTTTATTATAAGCTCTTTTTTTTTGCCTCCCTCTTATAGCTTACTCTTGGCTGACCCTGTATGCCCTTCATTGTTCACCGGTTCTATGGAGCCTGAAAAAAATTTTCTCCAACTTTCTCCAACCCGTGTTTGAGGCCAGTGAGAAGGATGATGCATCTTGAGACAATATTTATATGCTGCTAAGTAGGATTTTTTGTTTTTGTTCCTGCCCTTAGTAAGTTCTTTCCCCCTTTGCACACATGCAACATCCTGGAAGGATGTACAATGGGTGTGCAGGTATGATGTCCCATTTCTATGGCAAGTCAGCCAATACCACACCTCCAGTGTAGATAAAATTTCCCCTTTGTGTCTACGGCCTCAGCCAAAGATCAGTTATAAGGCACACACTCTTCCCCAGTACAAGCATACCCATCCTCAAGTGTTTCAGGTGTCCAAGCCATTATTCTAACCCATGTCACATGGGCTGTAATCAGGGCTTTATCCCACTGTGCTACAGTGCTAGTGACACAGTTTACATTGATTTGTAACTGTATTCCACATTTTTATCATTATCAGAGAAAGGCTGTGTTGCAGAATGTTGTATATGTCAGAGAAGTGTTCTATTGCACAGTATTGCATTATAGCTGATAACTAATGTTGTTTTTTGAGATTACGTAGTAACTGTGATATGATGCAACATTAGTGTGTGTGTGCCTATGTTTGTGTGTGTGAGTATGCTCATATGTGTTTGTGTAGTCCTTTTTGTGGTATATGTGTGCACTTACTGTGTGTATATGTATGCACTCATGTTTACATGTGTGTGTGTGTTTGTGTTTGTTGGTGTATGAGTGTTTGTGTGCCTTTGCCTGAGTGTGTTGTGTGTGCATGAGCATGACTGTGTTTGTGAGTGGGTGTGTAGTATGTATATGTGTATCTGTATGTGTATGCATGTGTGTGTGTGTGTGTGTGTGTGTGTGTGTGTGTGTGTGTGTGTGTGTGTGTGTGTGTGTGTGTGTGTGTGTGTCTTGCTAGTGTAATGCAATCTGCAATATCAACATAGGGGGGGAACATCGTCCTGCAGACACTACATAGTTTATTTATTTGCATTTATTTACTGGAATGAACCACCTGAACAAAGCCCCTTTTCCACGGAGGGCCAGGGAGAAAAGCTCCACATGAATTTACACAAAACAGTAAATAAGTTTTTACAATACAATTTTCAAACAGTAGCAGTTTATAAACTCTTTTTATTATAAGCTCTTCTTTTTTGCCTCACTGTTATAGCTGAGTACTTATTTTATAATAGAACATAGGCAGAAAATTCAACATTTTATACATGCGCACACACACACACACACACACACACACATACATATATATATATATATATATATATATATATATATATATATATATATATATATATATATATATATATATATATATATATATATATATATATATGAACAACATACATCCAGCAAACTTTAGCAGTAACAATAAGTGCACCTTACGTGGTGAATCGAGAAAGGCTCTAGGGCTCTATTCTTGGTCCTCTTCTTTTCTCCCTCTATATAAATGACCTTCACACAGTAATCCCTCAAGCTACCTGTATCCAATATGCTGACGATTCCACCATTATTTGCTCAGCATCTTCCTGTTCAGATCTAATCTCTCTAACTCAAAATACTTTCACCACTGTTGAAACATGGTTTACTAGACAGTATCTCCTTCTTAATGCTAAAAAAAATAAACTTCTTCTCTTCTCCCCAACCTCTCGGACCTCCCCACTAAACTTCACCATCTTGTCTAATAATGCCACTGTCATCACCCCTGACTCTACAACTAAACTGTTAGGAATAACTATCGATGATAATCTTACTTTTGATCATCACATCAACAACACCATCAAATCAGTTAACAGAAAAATAGGATCCATATACCGTATTAAAACCTTTCTAACCCCAGCTACTAGAGCTACTATCGCCCACTCCCATCTCTTATCCACTTTATTTTATGCATCTCCGATCTTTACCAACCTTAAGAAAGCTAACCTAAACAAACTAGCCATTTGCTACAATAACATTGCCCGCTTCGCCACAGGCAACCCCTTCAGAACCCATCACTGTCATAATTTGAGACTCTTAGGCTGGCTGGAATTACAAAACTACCTTACAGTCTCACAACTCACTATTGCCCACAAAATACTGCACCAACCTGGAAACAACCCTAAACTCTCTCAACTATTAATCACTTACAACAATCTAACCTCCCTTTGATCCTCCTGTAAACTCTTGGTCAGTTCTACAAAGTCCAACAACTCAGCTGGCAACTCTCTTTTCACAAATTCTGTAGGTAGGATATGGAATCTGTTACCTAGGGATATAACACTAATTACTTCTTTGCCTTTCTTCAAACATAAAATTAAACTGTACTTCCAAGAACACTGGCTTTGTTCTTGTAGTACACCTGACTAACTTTCTTCACTCTACCCTATCATCTCATCTACTCTGATTTTTAACCTATCTCTTCAGCTCCTACCTAGACTAGCCTCTGCCCTTGGACTCCTTCTATCCCCATATCTACTACTTTATTCCTTTTCCCTTTCCTCCCACTATCCTCTCTGTTATAGACCTTTGTATGTGCTACCTTTTCTGTCCTTTCTAAATTACTACTCCTGCTTTTCGTAACAATATGGGATTAGGAATTCTACACAGTATTTAGTATTTTAAGTATTATACATTTTCTGTAAAAATGATGTAATTTATGAACTGTACACTTCAATTAGTTCTTAGATCCTTATAAGCTGTATCTTATAGTAATTGATTTAAGGTAATGTACCAGTATATAGTGGAGCTTTTCTCCTCGGGCCTCTGCTGAAAATGGACATATATCCAGCCAGACTAGCCCGGTCAACAAATGTAAAATAAATAAAATAAATAGACCTCAAGCAGACAAAGACAGGAGCATGGATAACCAGGGGAGAAGATGCTGTAACAAGAAAGAGCATAGAATACCAGCTTGGGGTTAAAAGAAAAGAAAATCTGGAGAGGTTAATATAGGATTGTGAGAAGAAACAGTATTTTAGTCAGGGGTGGAGCAAGAACAAGTCCAATTGTCCCTAAGATGTATTCTTAGGCATTTTTAAGGATTTGTTTGAAGAGTCTACTCTTAAAGGGGAATGGAATGGCATTCCACATTTTTTAGGCATGACATGGGAATAAAGTTTATTGTTGGGTTAGTCGATTTGGTCTCACTAAGTAAGTCTAATTCATATTATGCAACTCAAGCAAGGGGCATCAGCTGTGTTTGCCATCTTTTCAGATGTCTAATTTTTTGGCACATGGTGAACAAACCAGAGCTGTGGTTAGGTTTGTTGCCACCCCCCCCCCCCAGAACAAAAAATGTACTCTAAAGTTGAGGGGAAAAAATTAAAAAAAACTAATAAAATATATTTTTTGTTGCAATCTACACACACACACACACACACACACACACACACACACACACACACACACACACACACACACACATGCACACACACACACACACACACTCACACACACACACACACACACACACACACACACACACACACACACACACACACACACACACACACACACACACACACACACACACACACACACAAACACTCTGCATGCAAGTCATTTAAGCTGCTAAGATTTCAAATGCTACAGAAATAATGTCTGTACAGAGCATGGCCCGACTGCCACACTCCCTCCTCTACAGTGGCAATTGTGCTTCCTGAACAATTTAAGTCTGGAAGGTACCTCTTCACCCCATCCTAGCGATGGCACTAGGCCAAGCATCAGACACCATAGTGGGTGTGTCCAAGACTGTATTATAATAATTCAGGGAGAAAATAATTGCAGATGATCTGTAGTCCATTGTGGAGCTTTTTTATAGTCTTTTCAGATTCAGTGATAATCTGAACAAAAATCTTGAGGAAGGAAAGAAATTCAGCATCATTTTTTTTTAGTCAAAAGTATAGGTGTGTCAAAGACTTAGTAGTTCCCATTAAAGGGAGAATGCTATCACTTCAGTTGATACATGAATCCTATCAGGTAATATCAAAATATAAAGAAAGAACATAAGACACAAACGTGGTAACTGGTAATGTCACATTAAAGATAAGTTAGCGCAAAGTTTTGGCATCTATAATGAATACCATAAGAATCCAAAGGAAGAGAAGATAACGTATCCACTACCAGAAAATGCCTGGATCATGTAGGCAGAGATTTGTTCTAGTTCACTTTTAGTTCAAATAAACACGTGTGGATTATTACCCCAAGTTCCCTGAAATAATCAAACTGGCAGATATAACATGTACCGGTGTAATTACTACATTTAGATCTTCATTCAAGCCAAGGGATAACTAACATTATCATAACTAACAATGGTCCACCATGCAGAAGTCAGACATTCAGAAGCTGCTGTGTAGAGACAAATAAAACATACAACACCCAGTAGTCACTATCCACAGTTTATGTGGAAGTTAACTTTAAATCAACTAGATTATTAAAATTTAAATTAAGTGGTTAAGTTAACTAGAGAGATCTATAATCATTTCCTTTCGTGTACACTATGATTTCCAGCCCAATTGGTTTAATTCAATGTACAACTAGGCTGTTTTTTGTGTAAATAAATTCATTTTCAGAATTCAATTTCAGGTAAAAAAGGCAATAAGGAACTGGAAGAAAATGTATCAATTTCCCTATTAAATAAAGTGACGGGGATGTGTGCATTGTACCTCCATACTGAAATACTGATGAGCTGTGTTACTACATTACACTTCTGATGCCTGTAAGCTGTTCCTCTTTCCTTCACTCAGCATTGAGTAAAGTGTACATATATCATTAGGGCATCACAGTTTTTGTATTGTAATACATAGTGTAAATTGTGGCTTGCTCACTCGCATACTGTTTTATCATGTTTCCTAACAACTGACATATAATGCTGCATTTTGAAGTGTATTGCCCATGACTAATAATGTTACTGACTTGCAGGAATGTTGATATTGGTTGCATTAACAGTCTTGTCTTTCTTTCTTTCTTTCTTTCTTTCTTTCTTTCTTTCTTTCTTTCTTTCTTTCTTTCTTTCCATCCTTCCTTCCTTCCTTCCTTCTCGGGTTAGTGGACTGGACCCAGGGCCTTCTTCTACCTTGATGTGAAATTTCTAAGGAGCAAAATTACATTGCATGATACTGCAAACCAGACAAGCAAAAGTATTTTAAGGACATTACATTGTAAGTTTAAGTTGCAATACTGTCCTTGGATAGTTTTGATAGCAAGCTTGTATGATTCCACAGGTCAAAGTATGCATCATATTTAGGATTATTCTTCAGCTGCTGACAGTAGGTCATCAGGATCTTCATGGGGCAAGATCAGGTAACAAGATGGCATGCAGCTGGTTTGGGCTGTGCATAATGTAAAGGAACAATATGGCTATTCTCCAGATGGGCAGTCTGTCACTGTGCAGGCTCTGTATTCATTAGTGAGTAGATAGCTTGGACGAGAACATGGCAACATCCATGCTAGATGGTTTGACATATGTGCTGGGTCCTCCCTGTCTCCCATCAACTAAAATAGGGTCAAACCAAGTTTGCAGAGATGACATCATGGAATGGCAGCCAGAATGCAGAACAACAGAATGAAAGTTAGGTAGGGTAGTACACATACCACTCAACTGTCCAGATTTTGCAGAATGCCCAGATTTTTGCCTCATATTTTTGGTCTATTCCTCATAAAATTTGTGGTTTTCTGGCAAATCGCTGGGATGATCTAAGGACTGAAGTCACTAAATAATGACATGCATTTGAGTTTCAGACTTCAAATCCTTCAGAAAATGTATGTTAACACAAATCCTGTTATTCTAGCAACTTTCTAACTATATAAGAACAATATTTAAAATATGTCCGTATTTGTTGGCCTTTGTCCCCTCATTTTATCAGGCTTTGCCCAGATTTCTTGCACTAACAGGTGGAGAGGTATGGCAGCATAGGCCTTGACTTCAATGCCCAATGAGCCAATGGACAGATGGCATATCACCTTAGCCTGCTGATTACTCACATCAGCAAGTAACCTCACTAAAAGGGTACACATATATTTTCAAGTATTGCACCTGTTGTATTGCACTTGGCTACATTCATATCTATTTTTTTTTTGTGCTACCTATAAATTTACTGTTTGGTTTCGACTGCAGAATTCTACAGCTGGAGTATGTATGTATTTCCACTGTGTACATTGTTTGTCCTTGAGTCCTGGCATATGTATCTAGTAGTGTTTCCTTATTGAAAAGATGTTTGTAAGACACCATCGTGCCAGGCATATGTGTACATTTACAGATAAGCTCCTTTGTGGTCCTTTACGTGTGTACATATATGAGTTTGTTCTGCACAGCAGTGTGTTGCCATGAGCCTTCTTTTCTTTATTGCACTAATTCACATGACAAGTATCCCTAGCAATTTTCTATATATGTGTTTTCCTATGGTACTACCAATGAAGTGAATGTATCCATGGGGCAGTTTACATTATACAGCATTAATAGCTTATTTGTTTTGTTGCACCATATTACTGTTTAAGCCATTGAAGACATTTTAGGTTGCCTTTTGATACAACATTTTTTTTCTTACAACAGTTGGATACATATTTGGGAGTATTGCATTATTTTCTCATCTTACAGCAATGCAATGTTTAAAAAATAAATATAAATAAAAACGTCAAGCTTGCCACACTTTAATGCAATGGAATTTTTTTATTTGGATGAATTCTCTGAGCTGAGGCAAATTCTTTTGTTGAAATGCTAACAGCTATATTTTCTGCACTAGTAGTCATCAACATTTCATTCAGTTTTATTTCAAACTGAGGATTTGAAGATTAAGAATGCTATTCATAATATGTACAATGCAAATAAGAAATTATCAAACTTAAAAGCATGAATAACTGTGCATATTAAATATGAACATACTCAATGTCATTAAAACTGATTAAACTGCAAGAAATACAAAATAAAAGAGAAACTGCCGAAAACACAGCAAAGGACCTGGCCCACTACTGCTTTTTTGTGGGAAGGTGTACACCCATAGCCCTGATGCTTTTGTGTTCTGACTTTGAGTTCACAAAACTTTATAGAAAGCTCTCTGACAATTCCAGTGAATTTAATGTATATAGTACACTAGGGTTGCCTAAACCCAGAGATAGAGGAAGCAGTTTCTGGGGTTCACAGCCTGTATAACAGCTTGCCTCTGCACAAAATTAAGTTGTACCTTTTTCCCCGCATATAATTATTTTACATTCAGTCCATTTCATAAACTATTTTACATTCAGTCCATTTCATATGCCATTTACAGATTCATCACTGTCTGCCAAAGAAATGAACACCGCTGCAAAAAGCTAAGTGGCTACCTGTGAAAAAACTTGTTCACTTTTTATTGGGTCTATATTAGAACCGAGAAAGTCCTATTCACCGAATACATAAACATCGACACATATTACGCAAACCGCGAATACACCGAACGCTCTAAACTGCGAAATTCAAAATCTCGAACCATCATAGTTGTCCAACCCCACTGCCCACTACATACTACCTACCCAAACAAAATAAACAAACCACATACATACACTAACCAAAACCTTACTTCTAACCATAAAGTAAATCTTGCATATACTACCATGTATGCACTTACCTTAACCCGCACCCTAACCCTAAGGTCCGTAACTATTGCACACTTACCTTAAGGAGCTATACCCAAACAAAAAAAAATAATTCACACACATACACTTAACAAAACCCTACTTCTAACCCTACACTAAACCTTACATATATTACTATCTATGCACTTACCTTAACCCACACCCTAACCCTAAGGTCCGTAACTATCGCACACTTACCTTATGGAGCTATATCGCAGAAGGGCCAACCATGACGATTCGACCTTTCGGATTTTGCGCTTCAGGATGATCTGTGTTTTCATGGTTCGATGAATATGTGTCAACGTTTCTGTATTCGGGTAAGTGGACCTTCGCGGTTTTAATAGGGAACCCTTTTTATTTACTTCACAGCTATTTAAACTTACCAAGAATGACACTGTCCCTCCACTAGCTTCAAGACTATTCAAAGTTGCACCAACATACAACCTTGGAAATCTTAACTACTCATGCCCTCCCCTTCAAACCACCCAAACTGGCTTAGCTGCAACCATGTTTTCTTAGTGCTTGGTCCTAAATGGTGGGAAACTATTTCTTGTTCTCTAAAAGATCATTCTACTTACCCTTTTTTCCATTCACAAATAAAAGCAAATTTCAGGACTCTTGGTAAATGGAACTACTATCTCTCTGGTCATATAACTTAACCTCTTTATTCCCTTCTTCCATCTACATACCTTGCTCTGACAATTTTTGATTGTGATTCTTGCAGCATACCAGCTCTTAGGTTCATAGGTAGGTACTAGGCTATCGGCCCAAGGGCCTAAGTAAGCCTAGCCAACAAGGTTCCCTGGCTTACGCCACCCAAGAAAGTTATTTTCCTGTGCCCCTGTTAAGCAGAGCCACCAAGGTGATCCTCAGAGTGTATTTCCTATTTCCCATCCACTTATCAAGATTTTTCTTGAATAGTGCTAATGAGGAACTTTGCTTGACATAGATGGGTAGCTTGTTCCAGAGTATGGGAAGTCTCTGGGACAGGAATCTATCCCTCCAGCATGTCCTGTTTATTGTGGTGACAAGGTTTAGGTCCCTAGAGCATGTAGCTCTGAGAGATTTGGATTTCTTTAGGTGTAGCATGTCCAACAGCTCTGGGTTTGACATAGCTTTATATATTAGGCAGAGATCACCTCGGAGTAGGCGATATGCTATGGAGTAAAGCTGAAGTTTTTTTAGACGGTCAGTGTAAGGCATCTGTTTGAGGTCAGTAATCCTCTTTGTGAGGTACTTCTGTGGCCTTTCCAGCTGCTGCAGATGTCTTGTGTGGTACATTCCAAAAGGAGCATTGTGCTCTATAATGGGTCTAATGAGTGTTGAGTAGAGGGGAACAATGACTTCTTTTTTCCTAGATGAGAACCCTTTTGTGATGAGGTGTGCCATGTAGAATGATTTCCTGACTACTGTGGTGATGTGATTATCAAAGGAGAGACTACTTTCCATCTGGGTCCCCACGTCTCTTATCACACATTCGGTATTAAGTAGACTGCCGCCTATGTGGTAGTTCATGGGTACAGAGTTTTTACCAAAGGGGATGACAGTGCACTTTTTGGTATTGAGCTTGAAGCCATGGCTCTGACACCAGGCATCGGTCTCAGTGAGGCCCTTATGTAGGAAGTCCACATCATCTGGGGACTCAACTACGGCTCCTAGTTTGCAGTCATCTGCAAACTTCATTAGCCAAAAGCCTTCTGTGTTAGCCTGTACTTCAAAGAAGTAGATACCAAACAGGAGAGGTCCCAGGACTGAACCCTGTGGTACTTCACTTGTCACTGGTTTGAAGTCAGATTTGGAGTCTGCAACTTTTACAGTGTGGGTTCTGTCAGTGAGCCAGTTGGCAACCCATCTTGTGACATAGGGATTTATACATAGTTTAGTGAGGTTGGCTATAATTCCAGATTGGGGGATGGTGTCGAAAGCCTTGGCGAGGTCAAGATAGGCTGTGTGAGCCACCTTACCCTCAACTACAGCTTTGGTGACTGCCTCAAAGAAGCCAATCAGGTTCAGGAGGCATGATCTGCCTTTCACAAACCTGAACTGGGTGGGGTACAGAGTTTGGAGGTTACCAATGTCTTTGTTTATGAGTTCCATTATGATACGTTCCATGGCATTACAGACCAGGCTTGTCAGGCTAATAGGGCGATAGTTCTCGGGATCAGTGGTGGCTCCCCCTTTGTGGAGTGGGATAACTGGTGCTGTGCGGCATTCAGTGGGCACAAAGCCTGATGTAAAACTATGACTGAACATGGTGCTTAGGTGGGAAGCCAGTTCATTCTGAAGTTCATGTAAAACGCAGCCTGGGATGTTGTCCAGTCCCATGGATGCTGTGTTTTTGGCTTTAGAGAGTGCAGCTTTTACCTGTGTAGTTGTGATGACAGGAACTCTGCATTCTTTCTGTATAGATATGGGCCCTTTAGGGGGTGAGAGGGGGATAAAGTTAGCACTGAACCTGTCTGCCAGGACGTTGGCTCTGTAATTTTCATGCCGTTGTGCTGTAACTCAGAGCAGATCTGGGTGTTGCCATTGAGATTCTTGACATAGCTTTAGAATGCTTTGTGATTGTCCCTAAAATCAGTGGCGATTTTGTTTTCATAGCTAGCTTTGGAGGATCTAATAAGGGATCTCAGCTTCTTACTGAGGTTGACCAGAGAACTCCTCCACTCATGGGATTTTACTCTCTTTTGCAACAGTTTCTTCCTTCTGTTGTAGAGTTTGTGTATGGCAAGGGACCACCAGATTGGCTTCCTTTTTTTTTGGAGGATAGCGTCTTGGTTCTGTTTGGGATAGCACAATCCATGCACTTGTGTAAGTGCTTATAGAGTGCATCTGTGTAGGATTCAGCAGTCGTAACTGTATCGTCCATCTGCATGGGTGTCATGAAGTTCACCACTTCTGTCTTAAGAAACATGAAGTTGGATTTGGAGAAATGTTTTACTATGATTTCCTTAATGGGGGGTGGGGGCAGGATGTGAATATCTAGGGTGATTAGCTTATGGTCGGATATGATATGACCAACCAGGAGTTGACTTCAGGTGTGGAACACTGGTCACTCATGTTGGTAATGACTAGGTCTAGGATATTGTTGCCCTTGGTGGGGGTGTGGATAAGTTGATCCAGGGCATTGGAATTTATGAATTCCAGAAAGCATTGAGTGAAGGAGTTGGTACATGAGTAGTTTTTCCAGTTAATGGTGGGGTAGTTGAAATCGCCCATTATTAGGGTGTTTGGTTGAACCCTAATATTTTCCAGTTTATCAAGTAAAGAGGAGTTGGAATCCTGAGTCATGGTGGGGGATCTGTAGCAAGCTACAATTTGGATTGCAGTTTTGCCCAGAGTTAGTTGCACTTGGATAACCTCGGATGCATTATGCTGAGCAACTAGCCTGGAGGTGTGGATATCCTTAATGAATATGGACACACCTCTGCCTTTGGTGTTCTGATCCAGGTTAGGTGGCTGAAAAGTATGGTATGAGTTATAGCCTGGTAATGCAGGGGTGCTCTCTGGAGCCTTGAACCAGGTCTCAGTCACTGCACAGATATCGATGTTCTCCATTTTAAGGAGTGCCTCGAGGGAGTGCATTTTGAGATTTAGACTTCTAGCATTGAGTAGCATTACCCTCAGTTTTTGCTTGCCTGTTCCTGTTATGGTGGTGAATTTATCATTTGAACCTTGCCTAAGAAAAGCACTATAGGGACAGCAAGAGCCTTAGCCAGTATCCGGAATCCCAGGGGTGAGAGGTGCAGGCCATCTCTGGCAAAGCACCATGGTCTGTCGACTATGTCTTCCCAGGCAGACAGATACTGGATCCCCTTAGAATGACACCAGAAGCTTAATCAATTGTTGAAGTCAATCATTTTGTCCTTGTACTGAGGTATCATTCTGGGCGATGGCAGGATGCTACTCAGGGCTAGGGTCATACCTACTAAAAAAAACAAAAAAGTACCGAAGCTAACACAGCTGAAGGTAAAACAATAAACTTTAATGCACACAAAAGAGAATAAGCGCTTTCATGACGTGCTCTCACCACTTCACTAGACTCTTCTAAACTAGTAACAAATGCAGTTAAATAGCATAAGTTAATTAGTCAATTAAGGCACTGATAAAAGCATCAATTATCAAAGAGAAAAATTTCACAACAAGAAAGCAGGCAAATGAAACATATAAAAAACATAAAAATATATATATATAAAAAATATGTATAAAAATACCAGGTCTTAATGAAGTTGTCTCTCTTAAGCCTTTTTTAAAAGCTAGACCTTTCAAACACTGAGTACAGGGTTGTTTTTTATAGATGTTTTTTATATTTTTTTAATGTTTTTTATATGTTTCATTTGCCTGCTTTCTTGTTGTGACATTTTTCTCTTTGATAATTGATGCTTTTATCAGTGCCTTAATTGACTAATTAACTTATGCTATTTAACTGCACACTGAGTCTGTGGGATATGTGTCATTTGGGTTTGTTTTGGAGGGTAGAAGTTGCTTGCGTTTCTGCTTTGGAGGTCTCTGTTGCTTGAGCAGATTATTACTGAGATCCTCCGCAAATGTTTTTGTGTTTCTATGTGTGGATTTTGGTGGTGTAGTTTTAGTGGGACTATGTGATGAGTGTGGTGTGGTGCAAGTGTTTACCTTCTCCTCTTGACTATCAAGTTCAGTCTTGGTTGGAGAGAGCTTTACCTCCAATTTGGCTAGATAAGTGTACCTCTCACAGGTTGTGGTTTTGGGTGGTAGGAGGAGAGGGTTGTTAAGTACAAAAACTGTTTTCCTCTACGTAAAGAGGAAGGTTGAGTGCTGTAGTAATTTGTAACTTATTTAGTGCTAACAAGTTCTGAACAAGTGCTGAGTACAAATAACAAAAGCCAAGTGCTAAAACTAAGAATCTGTACCTGGATCTTGTGGTAGATAGACTACCTAGTGCTTATTACTCCCACTGATAAGCTAGAATGCTTCCCTCCAACACAGAAAGGCTTGGGGGACTCAGAAGCTTACAAACAGTCCTGGATACAGCAAATCTGTATCTGGACTAGACTAGTTACAGGAAAGGTGAGAAATAAGCACAAATGCGGGCTTTTAAACTAGAAAGTTGAAAGAGATGGAAAAACTGCCCAAACGGCCAATAAACTACATTTTCTGGGCCAGAAACCACTCTTGTGGTAGACAGGCTACCTAGTGCTTACCATTTCCACTGATAAGCTAGAAGGCTTCCTTCCAACACAGAAAGGCTTGGGGGGCTCAGAAGCTTACAAACAGTCCTGGATATAGCAAATCTGTATCTGGACTAGACTAGTTACAGGAAAGAAGGGAAACAAGTGCAAACACGGGCTTTTAAACTTAATACTGACTCTCTATATAATACAAGTAAATAAATTGCATTTTTTCACTCACTCTGTATATAATGTTATTCATTCCTTCAAGCGTCGACTATGATATTCACTTTATATAAAATACATGTACCTATTGCATTTTGTCATTCACTCTGTATATAATGTCATTCAACTGTTATGTAAGTACTGTATTTACCCCAGGATGACACTGAAATGGGTTCAATGGGATCAAGGCTCTACCCAGGTTAACAAATTAAAAATAAAGTAAAATATACAAAAAACCCAAACTAATATGTAATGATATGATAGTTGTTTTTCGAAAAAGATTGCAACAATCCATGAATCTGATGTTTGGAGACCCTATAACAGATACACACTGCTATCATCAGTATTAAACGGTTATAGTGGTAGAATGTTACTGACTGTAGTCTGAGAATCAACATATCAAATTACAATGGACTGTAGTACATTACAGTCTGCATCCACTCCAGGAACAAATAGCTGAACTCTATAGCACAATGCACTGGACAGCTGTAGGCTGCATTAAACATTACAGCACTTTTCTCTGTGGTGCTGTAGGCCTCAACACCATCAAGTGCATATTTCTGTACTTCTGGTTGCTGGGCTTTATCTATTAAACATAGGTTCATAGGTTCATAGGTTCATAGGTACATAGGTTCATGGAACATAGAGCAAATTATTGTGGCCAGTATGTAACTATACTTTTCATTTTCAGTGAGACTAAATTTGATCTAGGAAACTCTTTGCACAGCATCATATTTTAGAAAGCTGAGTTGCATTGATTTTCAGTGGCAGACAGTCTGATGTCTGCAGTATGCAGTTAGTAATGATACATATGCATTACTTATGCAAGTCTGTAATGGATATAAAAACTTATGTGTAGTTAGCCTGCAAAGGGTACCACCACGTACGAGATATAATAATTCAACAAGACACACATTCAGCAATTGGGAAACATGAATGCTAATAAGATTACATGACTGATGCTGTAGCATATATCAGCTAGTATCTATGCAGATTGTACAAATTATGATATACTGATTTGCACATTTACTGAAAAGTTCCATAGCTTAGCAAGTATGTCAGCAATCCTACACCAGGCAAACAATCAGGTATAGAAATAACCTAAACCCAAAAGTCATTGCCCAAGGAAAGACCTCCTCAGACCCTGGTTCTAACTGCATTCTCCTAAAATTTCCAACTTTCAAAGGCAAACTACAACTGAACACTACAGCCTATCTACCACCGCCTGCTTCCCTAAATAAATTCAACTCTCTCATTACTAACGTCCTTAATAACTGTCCCAAACAATAATAACATAATCATTCTAGGTGACTGCAGTCTTAATTATCTTAGCCCTCTTTCATCTGACATGAGTAATTTCTTAGCAGACATACGTCTAATTCATGTCATAAAAGAACCAACAAGACCTAACCTCAGGTCCTACAACATAAATGCTCTACAACCATTACTAAGCGACCACTGCCCAATCACCTTTACAGTTGTCAGTCATCCTATAAAACTACCATCAACACTAAAAGCAATCAGAAACCAGAGCTGCACAAATATAGAAAAACTCAGAACATTTGTCATAGTCCACAACTGACCCAAATATTCTTTTTACATGACCTTAATACAGCAGGTGTAAGCCTAACCAACGTTCCTCTCCAGCAGTAAGACAAACTTATCTACAGGCTTTATAAACCTACCAAAACTGAATAGCAATCCACTGAACTCAAACATCTTTTAACTCTATGAGAAGAAGTATGGCAACATGGAACAGATCCCCATAACTGACAACTGTACCTCCTTTTTAGTCTTGTGTAACCTAGCCAAGAAGTTCATCAGAAGACACAAAAGCTGTATCCAAGCAAAGAAGCAGATTACTCTCTTGCATTCTCCCAAACATGGTTGGAAAGAGGTTCACCTACTTAACAGGAAGAAAACCTCCTCATGATACAGTGGTGCAGTGGATAGCATTACCGCCTCACCGCCTCACAGCAAGAAGTCCACCGGTTCAAGTTTTGTCTGGGGTGCCTTCTGTGAGGAGTCTGCATGTCCTCCCTACGTTTACATGGGTTTCCTACAGGTACTCTGGTTTCTTCCCACATTCCAAAGACATGAATTAGGTGGACTGAACATTCTAAACTGGCCATAGGTGTGAGTGTACATGTGAATGTGTGGTGAGGTTGAGCTACCATGGCAGGGCTAGTCACAGGTTGGTGTAAACCTTGGCTCTAGGTGATTGTCACTGTTAAAGTGACATCACAACCCCTTGTGCAAAAATGGGAAAAAGGGGTTAAGGATGGATGGATGGATACCATGTCTAACAGCACTATTCAATGTGGTACAGCAAAACTTTCTCCAGAAGATTTCCTTAAAGAATTTAGCAATCTTCCATCGATAAACTCCACACCTCCCACAGATCATGCATTGCCCACCTTGCCACCAAGCATCCACCTCTTCCACTTCGGATGCATATGTCCCAAAGAAGTCTCTATTCTACTTGAAAATATTTCCACTGACAACCCTCTTGGTTCCTCTCACCCACGTATATAATCTATGTCTCACACAAAACATTATGCCACAGGTTTGGAAAATTGTTCTAATTAAATCTATCCCTAAACAAACTAAGCCAAAAGATACCTCTTACTTCCATCCAATAGCCATCCTCCCAGTTCTGGGCAAAACTTTTGAAAAGATAGAATAACTCTCCCCCTCTATCCAGCAGTACTACCTGTCCTCCTTCAAACAACATAGATATCTGCTACCTGCTGTGGTTTGGTTGATCTTCTTTTGTTTTTGGTTAACATAGATTCTGACCTGTATGAAGTACTATGACATCACTTTATTCCTAACTGATAACATCCTGCTAAACTCTGATAGTATCTTCCTTACAGGTGCCCTATTTATAGATTTGACAAAGGCATTTGACCTTATTGACCTCTGTCTTCTCCAAAACCAGCTAACTGATATCAGCCCAGAAGCTAATCCCTGGTTTAAGAACTTTCTCACTGACACAGAGTTAAAATAGAATCCTCCTAGTCAGAATCTGTACCTACTCCCAAAGATCTACCACAAGGATCCATTTTTGCCCCCCCTTCTCTATATTCATTAATAAACTTCCATGTGACCCCCCCCCCATCTCCCTCTTATTCTGTATACCAATGGCATGGTCATTTACCCATCAGATCACTCTCAAAAAAGCATGAAATGTCAAATACAGTCAGACTTAGATGAACTCCACTGATGGCTCATAAACCATAAACTACTTCTCAACTCCACCAAGATCAAAGCTATGCTTTTTGGAATTCCACAGGAAATTCACCAAGTACCTGACTCTAACTATCTTTGACCTACACAACCATTCCATGGAGAAAAACTCCACCTTCAAATACATAGGTCTGTGGCTTAATCAGTCACTAAACTTCCATTTCCACATAGAAAAAGTGAGAGCTAGAAAAAACTCCCACCTCATCTGGGCCAAAATGATCTCCCCTTTTCTATCCCAACCAGCCAGAGCAGCCACTGGCAAAGGAGTTCTCCTTTCTCAACTTGAATAATGGCTCCTGATTTTTGCTTCTGCATCCAATAAAAACATTGTCACACTTCAGACTCTCTAACAGCATCTGTCAATGTATTACACACTCACTTTTCTGTGAGCATCACAGTATCAACCTAGAAAAAGCCAAATGGCTCCTCATCAAACTAAGATCTAACCTAATTTTAGGATTCCAACTCTACAAACTACTCCAACTCCACACGTATTCCCCTTGCAGCTAGACTTCATAAAAAAAAATTATCACACAACCTGAGACACTATTTACAAGCCACACCACCTCTCATTACCCCTAGAAACAACTCCACAGCACTGCACAGGCCTTCTACTCTCAGGCACCTACTCTTTAGCAAGCTCTCCCTATCAACATTAAGGAAATCAGCCCTTAATCAAAATTCAGAATGCAACTCAAAACCCAAACCGAATGCTCCTGCTTCAACACAGGACATATCACCAAACCTGTTTCCTTTGCAAATCTCTTCTCCTCTCTTAAGATTCACTGAAGATTGACCAACTTTAGAAACTAATGTTATATTGCACATTACACTTTGTTTGATTGTACATTGCACTGTGCTTGTTCACTCGAATGTATATTCAGTTTTTTTCTGTGTAATTAGTTTGAGCTATTCTGTTATTGTTTGTGTTTCTGCATTTTAGTTTGTGAAATGTTCTATATTTCACCTGAGCTGAGCCTGAAATTGGTCAGTATTGATCAGTGTGATACTCCAGTAAACAATTATAAATAAATAAATACATAAAAGATGGCAAATACAGAGAGCTACATATATTAATGCAAATGTATATATATATATATATATATATATATATATATATATATATATATATATATATATATATATATATATATGCATGTAGATACATACATATACAACTATATCTTCTATATTTATCTCTATATAGATATATATATATGTGTGTGTGTGTGTGTGTGTATATTTTTTATACACATGAACACACCAGTCTTCTTGAGAACAATGGCTTCAAACTCAAACTAATAAAACAACAAAACAAAGCTTAAAATTGTATGTTACCAACAATTCTAACACATAATCACTAAAAAAAAAAACACGTTTAACATAAATAACGTAAAAATCTCTTTCTCAATTTAAGTATTCTACTCATCACGATTTTTCAACCCAAGGCATAAATAAGCCCCTAAACCCAGCTGCTAGCATATTTCCTTCCTTTCTAATATGTCACATAAATGTCCTGTTCTCTTACCCACCTACATGTTAGTACCTAATTGAACACAGATTTTACAGAATGCTCAGATATTTGTCTCATATTTCAGGTCTGTTCCTCATAACATTTGTGGTTTTCTGGATTTTTGATTTTTGTGGCAAATCAGTGAGGACTGAATTCACTAAATAATGACAGGCACTTGAGTTTCAGACTTCATATCCTTCAGAAAGTGCACAATAACAAAACACCTTTTATTTAAACAACTTTCTAAGTTTATGAGAGCAATATTTAACATTTGTCCGTATTTTTGGGGCTTTATGCTCCCATTATTTTGGTTTTATCCAGTTTTTGGTGCTAAGAGGTTGAGAGGCATGATTGAACACACAGTGTCATAATAGGTCAGGACCTCTTCCACTTCAAGGCATTGTAGAAATTGTGGGAGGAGGGAGCAGAATTACATACTTTGTAGTCAGAATATACCCCTTGTAAAAATGGGCAGGCAACAGTAGTCTGACACACTGTCAAGAAAATACAGTCTGAAATATAGGCCTAATAAAGACTGGGAGGAAGCCACAGCAGCCTGACACACTTTTAACAATATTTAATCGACACACTTTAGAAACTAATGCATATACCAGGCATGAACATCCAGGATCCTACACCAAATTCTGAATGCTATGATATATCATGCCAGTGACTATATATATATACATATATATATATATATATATATAGCCAGTGCATTTCTCTGTGCCAGTCCTAATTCCGGATAAATGGGGAGGGTTGCGTCAGGAAGGGCATCCGGCGTAAAACTTCGCCAAAACATTTCATGCAGGTACCAAGAAAAATTTTTATACCAGATCGGTCGAGGCCTGGGTTAACAATGACCGCCACCAGTACTGTTAGCCTACAGGGTGCTGGCGGAAATTGGGCTACTGTTGGCCGAAGGAGGAGAAGAGGTGGAAGACATGGCCGAAGGCAGGAAGAGAGGAGAAAGGCTAGGACTGTCGTAGTGAGGGTCAGAACTTTGAATGTTGGCAGTATGACTGGTATAGGGAGAAAGCTAGCTGATATGATGGACAGAAGGAAGGTTGGTATATTGTGTGTGCAAGAGACCAGATGGAAGGGGAGTAAGGCTAGGTGTATCGGATGTGGGTTCAAATTGTTTTATCATGGTGTGGATGGGAGGAGAAATGGCATAGGAGTTATTCTGAAGGAACAGTATGTTGAGAGTGTTTTGGAGGTGAAAAGAGTGTCAGATAGAGTGATGTTTATGAAGCTGGAAATTGATGGTGTAATGATGAATGTTGTTAGTGCATATGCTCCACAAGTTGGGTGTGCAATGGATGAGAAAGAAAAATTTTGGAGTGAATTGGATGAAGTGGTGATGACTGCACCCAAGTTTGAGAGAGTAGTGATTGGAGCAGATTTCAATGGGCATGTTGCTGAAGGGAACAGAGGGGATGAGGAAGTGATGGGTAGGTATGGTGTTAAACAAAGGAATGCAGAAGGTCAGATGGTAGTGGATTTTGCGAAAAGGATGGACATGGCTGTGGTGAATACGTATTTTAACAAGAGGGAGGAGCATAGGGTGACATACAAGAGTGGAGGAAGATGCACACAGGTGGATTATATCTTATGTAGGAGGGCCAGTTTGAAGGAGATTGGAGACTGTAAAGTGGTGACTGGAGAAAGTGTAGTTAGGCAGCATAGGATAGAATAGTGGTTTGTAGGATGACGTTGGTTATCAAGAAGAGGAGGAGGAGTGTGACGGCAGCACCAAGGATCAAGTGGTGGAAACTGAAAAAGGGTAATTGTGAGGTGGAGTTCAGGGATGAGTTAAGGCAGGCACTGGGTGGCAGTGAAGAGTTACAAAATAGCTGGGTAACTACAGCAGAGCTAGTAAGGGAGACGGCTAGAAAGGTGCTTGGTATCACATCTGGACAGAGGAAGGATGACAAGGAGACATGGTGGTGGAATGAGGAAGTACAGGAGAGTATACAGAGAAAGAGGATGGCAAAGAAGAAGTGGGATTGTCAGAGAGATGAAGAAAGTAGACAGGAGTATAAGGAGATGAGGTGCATGGCAAAGAGAGAGGTGGCGAATGCTAAGGATAAGGCATATGAAGAGTTGTATGAAAGGCTGGACACTAAGGAGGGAGAAAAGGACCTGTACCAATTGGCTAGACAGAGGGACCGAGCTAGGAAAGATGTGCAGCAGGTAAAGGTGATAAAGGATAATGAGGGAAACATACTCACAAGCGAGGAGATTGTGTTGAGGAGATGGAAAGAGTACTTTGAGCAGTTGATGAATGAAGAGAATGAGAGGGAGAGAAGGGTGGATGATGTAGGGATAGTGAATCATGAATTACAATGGATTAGCAAGGATGAAGTAAGGATAGCTATGAAGAGAATGAGGAATGGAAAGGCAGTTGGCCCAGATGACATACCTGTGAAAGCATGGAGGTGTTTAGGTGAAATGGCAGTGGAGTTTTTAACCAGATTGTTTAATGAAATCTTAGAAAGTGAGAGGATGCCTGAGGAATGGAGAAAAAGTGTTTTGGTACCAATTTTTAAGAATAAGGGTGATGTGCAGAGCTGTAGTAACTACAGAGGGATTAAACTGATCAGTCACAGCATGAAGTTATGGGAAAGAGTAGTGGAAGCAAGGTTAAGAAGGGACATGATGATTAGTGATCAGCAGTATGGTTTCATGCCTTGAAAGAGCACTACAGATGTGATCTTTGCTCTGAGAGAAAAATTTTTATGACATTTTTTAGCTGCATGTTCACTTTAATTATTTGCATCTAAGTTTTGTCACATGATTAACTGTTATATAAATAGGTGTTCTAATCAGCATGTATTATGCACCTGACGAAGCTATATGTGAAAGCGCTTGTGTGAATAAAGCTGAGCTGACATCAACTTCTTGGATTTTGGATTCGTATTTCAACAGATTTTGAAGTTTGGAGTCATACCTTTGCTTTTTGGACTTTTATTTGCTATGAGAGTGTTGATGGAGTAGTACAGAGAATGTCGGAAGGAGTTGCATTGTGTTTTTGTAGACTTAGAGAAAGCATATGACAGGGTGCCTAGAGAGGAGTTGTGGTATTGTATGAGGAAGTCAGGAGTGTCAGAAAAATATGTAAGAGTGGTACAGGATATGTACGAGGGGAGTGTGACAGTGGTGAGGTCTGTGGTGGGAGTGACGGATGCGTTTAAGGTGGAGGTGGGGTTACATCAAAGATCAGCTCTGAGCACTTTCTTATTTGCAATGGTGATGGACAGGTTGACAGACGAGATCAGACAAGAGTCCCTGTGGACTATGATGTTTGCAGATGACATTGTGATCTGTAGTGAGAGTACAGAACAGGTGGAGGAGACCCTGGAGAGATGGAGATATGCTCTAGAGAGAAGAGGAATGAAGGTCAGCAGGACTAAGACAGAATATATGTGTGTGAATGAGAGGGAGGATAGAGGAATGGTGAGAATGCAAGGAGTAGAGTGACGAAGGTGGATGAGTTTAAATACTTGGGTCAATAGTTCAGAATAACGGTGAGTGTGGAAGAGAGGTGAAGAAGAGAGTACAGGCAAGATGGAGTGGGTGGGGAAGAGTGTCAGGAGTGATTTGTGACAGACGAGTACCTGTAAGAGTGAAAGGGAAGGTCTACAAGAGGGTAGTGAGAAAAGCTATGTTATATGGGTTGGAGACAGTGGCATTGACAAAAAGGCAGGAGTTTGAGCTGGATGTGGCAGAATTAAAGATGTTAAGATTTGCACTGGGTGTGACGAGGGTGGACAGGATTAGGAATAAGTATATTAGAGGGTCAGCCCAGGTTGGAAGGTTTGGAGACAAAGCCAGAGAGGCACGATTATGTTGGTTTGGACATGTGCTGAGGTGGGATGCTGAGTATATTGGGAAAAAGATGCTAAGGATGAAGCTACCAGGTAACAGGAAAAGAGGAAGGCCTAAGATAAGGCTTATGGATGTGGTGAGAGAGGACATGCAGGTGGTTGGTGTGACAGAGCAAGATGCAGAGGACAGGAAGAAATGGAAACAGGTGATCTGCTGTGGCGACCCCTAATGGGAACAGCTGAAAGATGATGATATATATATATATATATATATATATATATATATATATATATATATATATATATATATATATATATATGTACTCTATGCAAAAATAAACCAGCACAGAATAATCCAAATTCAAAGTGAAAGAAAAACACAGAAGTCCAGAAATTTTAATGGCTAACAGGTCAAGTCACCTCACCAGCAAACCAGGTTTCGCCTTAGCGTCATCGGTGCATGTATTTGGGCGTGCCCTCCCTCTCCTTTTATACACATTCATTTAAAGCAACAGTTAGCTATACATCATAAATGCTTTAACTCCACATGGAAGAAAATAACAGAACATCTTTTACATTGATTTTTTTACACATATAAAGTAAAATATTTTACTCAATCATTATTTTTATGACAAGCACATTACCTTGTGTACACCCAAATATTGTTGCCTTGGATTATAACATACTTTTACCAGTGATCATTCAGTCCAGGGTTAAATAAGGCCCCCAAATTAACTATCCATTGTCTTTCTTTTTTCGCAAGAGTTTTATGTTTATACATAATTGATAAGTTGTCACCTACCACTTTATCTATACCCGAAAAAACAAAGTGTGCTGTAGGGTGTACCAATATGTGCTTATATAATGCACTTCTGTTGCATCGACAATTTATGTCACTCATGTGCAAAGCAATACGTTGTTTAAAACTAAGAGATGTTTGCCCTATATAAAAAGAGCCACATTGGCATACTGTCATATAAACTACACATTCTGTTGCACATGTGATCAGATGACGAAAATCATACACTTTTGATGTGTTGAAAGAAGTAAATTATTTGGTCTTAGATATGCGTTTACAATATATACAATGTCCACAATAGGTGCTCCCCACTGCCATTGTGTTTATTTTATTATCTTGCTTAACATGTCCCGTTTTGAAACCTGACAAATGTTCACCTATATTTTTGCCTCTTCTAAAACCAAAACTACAATTATTTCCTAACAATGTATCAAAATATGGATCTGATTTAAGTATATGCCAATGTTTTGCTATGATTTTTCTACTCTTAAATGTGTTAGACCCATACTTAGTAATGAACCTTAATGATATTCTTTGGTATGAGTTTGTGTTTTGTCCTTCAATAACTGACTCCTGGACTGGACCCCCGCTTGCTTTAGTGCTTCATCTACCTTTCTGTGGTCATACCCCCCTGGCTATAAATCTTGTTTTAAGTTGTTTTGCCTGTACCCAAAACTCATCTGTATTGGAGCAAATCCTTCTCATTCTAGTAAATTGGGCCACTATGTGGTGAGGATGGCTGCTATTGGCATGCAATAATGAATTTTTAGAAAAACGTTTCCTAAAGTAGTGCCAGTTGTACCATTCTTGGCTTTAATAACTTTCACATCCAAAGATTCTACTGAATGTAAATCAATGTTACCACTAAAATATATACCATATTCACTGGAATTTAAATATTCCACAAATTCATGTCACTTCAAAATATCCCCTGTCCAGATGACCCAGCAGTCATCCAGATATATACGCCACATATTAAGATTGTTCATGAACCTATTTTTGTTACTATAAATTATTTCACATTCCAAGAAACCCATAAAAAGTTCAGCATATATGGGTGCAAAAGTTGCACCCATCACTGTGCCCTTTATCTGTAAATACCATGCCTTATTATATGTAAAGGAATTATGCTCCAAAACCAATCTTAATAATGTTAACAGAAATTCCATCTCCACCTCATCATATCTGCCAGACATCTCCATCCAATAATTAACTGCTCTTATGCCTGCTTCATAAGGGATGCTGGTATACAAGGCACGTACATCAATTGTGCCCATATATGTGCCTTTAAATCTGTAAATCATTCATCAGCACCAAAAATTGATTTGTATCTTTTGTACGAGCTGTAACATGTACCAGAAAAGGTTTCAACTTACATTCCAAGTATTCAGACAGTGGTTCTATCAAAGAACCATGTCCAGCCACTATTGGGTGCCCTGGGGGTGGATTCACTTGTTTATGAATTTTGGGTACTAGGTAAAAATATGGAGAGCTAGGATCATCAACCCTCAACTGTATGGACAAAGCATCGGTAATGACCCTACCACTAACTGCCTGTTTTAATACTTCATCTGTCTGTTCTTTAAATCCCCTGGTGGGGTCCGTTGGAAGACTGCAGTAAGATGTGGCATCATTAAGATGTTTCTCCACTTTTTTTTTTTTGTAATCAGTTTTACTCCACTACTACTGTGGCTCCCCCTTTATCTGCTCTTGTTATAATCAGATCATTATTTTGTTGTAAATTCTTAAGGGCTATGTTTTCCTCTTTAGTCAAATTGTATGTGTCTTGCTTAAACACCTCATTTTGATTTATTTGTAACTCATGTAATATCTGTTTTTCATATACTTTCACCAGCCCATGAGATGGTAGTTGAAAGTTAGATTTCTTAAATCGAAAATTTTCAGCTTCCCTGTGGAGGATATCCGGATAGATTTATGTGTGTGTGTATATATTCACACACAAACATATCCACATTTATAAGTGAAGAGGCTATACTCATAGACCCGATAAAGAGAATGGAATAGCTGTAGAAGCTTCAAGAAGGCTCTAAAATGTGACTTTGGCTGAAAAAGATAGAGTAATTTGTATGTTGTCAGGAACCTGTTACTAAGTCTTACCAGAAGATTCAAACTGTTAAGTCACTGAAAAAGTCATTGCAGAAACTGAAAAGGAAGAACCTATATTACACAGGATGGAGCCTTGTCAGGAGATTCCAGCTAATAAAGTAATGAAGGATGTTTGTGTGAAGACAGAGAGAGAGGGTGAGATGCATAGAAAGAAGCTGCACAAGAAAGAAGGTGATCTGAATAGAGTCTGACGTTTCTCTCTGTAAGGTCCAGCCAGAGGGCTGATCAGATACAGGACTCTCAGTAGCAGATAAAATTCACTGAAGTAAAAGTAGAGCAATTACCACAACTAAATGCTGAAGAAGTCACTGGCATGAATTGCCTTTTGCAGAGAAAGAAGAAACACTTGTCTGCATTTATAAGTGACGAGGCTGTACTCATTACTCCATGTCAATGTGTTCTGATAACAGTGTTTCTGAGTTGGCAGATGTACAGATAAGCAGTGAAAATGCTAGGAAGAACCCTAATGCATGCAACTTTAAAACATTGTTTTTTTGCGGGGGGGGGGGCAACTGCTCCACCCATGTGGGGGGGTCTGTGCCCCCCCCACTAATTATACATAATAACTATTAAGAGCGAACAGTCCCCAGAGATAAGGAATGTTCTCCTACCCAGGGTTTGTTGATCTTGTGTACTTGTTGACTATCTGTATAAGTGACCAAATTTGGTCGAATAAACAGATGTCAACCAAACCAATATGGAACCCATACACACACACACACACACACACACACACACACACACACACACACACACACACACACACACACACACACACACACGCACACATATGTAATGTTGTTACATGTTAATATTTAATCCATCAAAAACAACACAGCAATGCTGTTGACCTATCAGATATAGGGCAGGATTTAATAAGCCCTACACAGCTCACTGCAACTGTGTGAGCATCGTGGCAAGATGTACACACAATAGTGTGCTGATTTGTATTCAGTAAGAAGTTGTGGCTCTACATAATGTGTAGAGCTGTGGAAACATGGTAAACACTGTGGCATGCTAATTACTGCATCAACAGTTGAAATGTATGCTAATCAACCAATCCAAGATGGAGGAGTTATTCAACAAGCTATAAAGCAATCGTGTATACTTAGTGTAGCCTTTTACCGTGTACCCCCAAAACTACTGAAATACAGCCACAGAAACTACACAGCAAAGAAAGAATGTTAGGAGCTGCTGCTGCTCTTCTGCATGTGCATGTGCAACAGGGTCATGTCTGTCCTGCTGCTGATAGACCTCAGGCAAGAAGGAGAAGGGTGCTTAGACCATGGTCTGCATGTGGTACAAACAGAGTGCTACATGGTAGATAGAGACACACTACAGGAGCTCTGCAACCCCTGTCATCCTCACCTGACAGCAAAGGCAAACTGAGGGGAACCAGTACCTTTGGTGACAAAAGTATGTGTAGAACTTAAAATATTTGCTACAGGAACCTTTCAGTCATGCTGAGGATGTCACAGGCATCACCATCCAGGACCTTACATCAATTTCTGAATGCTATGCTACAGCATGCCAGTGACAATATATATTCCCCCACCACCAAAGACAGAGAAAGAACTATGCAGGAGCTCTACCCTGTAACACACTTCCCTAAAGTCTTGGGTGCCATAGCTTGCACACACATTGAGATCATAGCAGCACCCAGGAATAGGGAAGCATTTACATCAACAGAAAGGGGTTCCACTCTATCGACTGCCAGGTGATGTGTAATGCTAGGGGATCATCCTGGACATGTGTGGGGGCAACCCTGGCAGTTACCACTCCCATATTTGGCACAACTCACAGGTCAACCACAGATTTTTCAGGGGTGATGTCCCATGAGACCATTTATGGGTGGATGCACCTGAACCATGGCTGATGACACCCATGTGTGGGGGCAACCCTGGCAGTTACCACAACTCCCATATTTGGCACAACTCACAGGTCAACCACAGATTTTTCAGGGGTGATGTCCCATGAGACTATTTATGGGTGGATGCACCTGAACCATGGCTGATGACACCCATCAGAAATGCACCCACATTCACAGATGAATGCTATAATGAGGCACATACTCAAACAAGAAATGTCATACAGCATCTATTTGGGCTGCTGAAGTCACATTTTTGGTGCCTTGATATATTGGGGGGCTCTGCAGTACGGTCCCAGTACTTGTACCAAAATGTTCACAGTCTGTGCTGTCCTACACAATATCATCCTGTGAAAACAGCTGCAACAGGAACACCAAGGGTTAGGATCAAATGTTCCACCACCACTGGCACAGTCACCACATTCACACACAATGAGGAGCCAGAGAGGGAATCCCCAGCTGCTGTGGGTGTAGGCAGAATTAGGCATACACAATATGCCCTCTCCATGGCCAAGTGTCAATGGATAGCATACATGCTCACCACCTAAGGGGTACACCTTCCATGCTATGCACATTACATAGAGTAAATTGATGCAAGGTAACACTCACAACCTTTACTTACCCATGTAATGGTTGTGTACTGCTAGCATCAGACAGAGTCAGCCCTGATTAATAACAGTTGTAACTGCAGTCTGTAAAAAAATAAATAAATAAAGAAATGTGTAAGAACATGAATGAATGGCAGATTCCTGCATACTGCTATTTGTAAATGTACTTAAGTAGAATGTGTGTGAGTTGTCCAGAAATTACATCAATATGTGACATGACTGACTTCTGTAATATATATTTATTCAGTTTAACAAGTAACATGCCTCATGCATCTAAAATACAATATGGAAAAAGCAGTCCAATGTCTACTTATCCCTACATATCCCAATCACTCAGTTAGCTATCCACCCTGTGCATCAGACATAGACATATGTAACCCTGAATCCAAAAATAGAAACAAGGTGATGGCACAGCTATTGTCATTTCACAGGGTGGGGGTTGGGGGGCCAGGATGCCAAGGCTAACACCAAAGTAGTGAGTGTTTGCAAGTAAGAAACACAGGCAGGCAGAAATGTAGATAATATCAAATGGTCACTGAGACAGAATGACCTGCAACTCTCATTAATGCCTCATGTAGCTGTTATGTGTGGAGGTCTGTATGGCCAATGAAATGTGTGCGTGAGTATCTGCATGAATGCAGCCAAGCTCTGAGCTAACACTAAGCCCTGGTGTGTTGGACAGGTGTGAGCTTTGCATGGTAGAGGTATTAATTCAGTGTCATCACCCCCAGCCATGGGAGCTGGCTCGGCCAGGAGTTTCACTGGCATGTCCATGGTCATGGTCAGATGTGCTGGTGATACCTGAATGCAAATGATGTCTGGTGGATGAGCTCTCCTCACAACTACATCCAGGTCTATGACCCCACGACCTACTACATCTGGGTATGGACACCTTAACCACTGATGGAGCAGTGGAAGTAGTGCCACTAAGGGAGCAAGAGTGGGCATGGCCACATCTGCTAACACAAGATGATGTTGTGGCCCTACTGCCAAGCTGATGCTGTCCCTCTCCAAGCAGATGTTCCAACAAAGACACTACCCATTCTAGAGTGGCACTCATCCATTCCATTGAACTGGCCACATGGTGAAGGCATTCCATTGAATTGGCCATACGGTGAAGGCCTTATCTGGAACACTAAGCATGTCCTCAGAGGCCCTACTGGAATGTGCCTGTACCTCCATGATGACCCAAATAACACTATACATACATCTAGTGGTGCATAATCACATACCAGCATCAGGTGAAGTCAGCCAGCAGACCTCCTATGAGCATCCCTACTGACTCTCTTGCGTGGTACCTCACCCACACTTTGGCTATGGCCAGAGTCATTTGGCATTGAAACCACAGTAACCACACTACCCTGATCAACTGTGTCACCCTCGGCTGGTCCACTGTCTGAGGGTTCAGTGGAATGGGTATGTGTAGGCATACTGACTGTGTCTGAAGAAAATCCAGGGAATTTGAGTCACAACCTCATTGTCAGACTGAACCTCTGCACCCCCCCGACTCTGCTTCCATTTGGCCACCATCATCATCAGAGCCTACTGTACTCTGACATCATAGGATCATAGGAATTTACTAGACTATTAACCTTGAGGCCCTTACAAGCCTAGCCAAGAATTTAGCCTATGTTCCGACAAGTCAGCACCCAGGTGGCAGGAGTCCTACACTTTCACAAGAATGAAATTACTATTACACTAAATAATAACCCAGAATATCTGAACCAAAAGTAACACTAATCATAGAATTGCAAATGTTGCAGCAATACAGACACTCATTGCAATGTCCTCACATCTATAACTTAATAATGCTTAGTAATAAGAAAAGAAACATTTGCTTACCATGTGAGGATGTCTCAACACTTCACAGGGAGGATGGATCTGGAAGAAATGAAGCAATGAAAGGATGGCAATTAAGCATGACAATGGGAATAATGCAGGGAGAGTGAATAAACAATCAGATATATGCCCTGTAAGAAATAACTGCAACTGAAACTTATCTAAGTTGTTCCTCCACCCCCACCCCCATGTCTATTGGCCCACTCTCTTATATAACTATTAATTATCAATAGGTACAGATATAAAACACGTATCACAAACAGTAGCAATCAAATTTAGTTTACAAGACAATATAATATTGCCATATGTAAGCCTACCTAGAATCTGATCCCACTCGGATTCCCAGCCACGTTAACAACAACATCAATTACATGGCGTGAAAGCTCCCCTGAGCTGTCAGAATCTCTGGCAGTGGCCAGGAACTCCTCATGTGGTGTCAGTGGTGGCTTGGTAGCATGACCACCACCAGTAGCCAACTGTTCTTGAGCAACTACAGCTGCTTGACTCCATGCCAATGAAACAGTCTTCTGATGCCACACCTGATCATAATAGTGGCCATGACCACCAACTGCATTGACTTTAGTGACTACCTGGTTCCACATGTCTTTTCTGGCATACCACCCCCCCCCCACTAACCTCTCTCAAGTAGGAAGGCTCCATGGCACCTCACAGCCTGGATGATGACCTCATTATCAGCTTTACTAAAAGGGGGGTTTGTGAATTTGCTGGCTTGTGTGACATAAAACAGAGAAGGAAAAAACCCATTAATAGCACATAACTAATGTATTTTCCCCCAAAAAATAATCATGCTGTTTACCCATTATCAACATAAAGCACTTGAAAAACACTTCTCATTTAGGACAACAGAATGGTAGATGCCCCTCATACCCTCCAACACAAACAAAAGGGTTTGTACAAACCCAGGAAAAGCACATAAGTAATATTTGATGTTTTCTAACAAATAATCAAAGGCTGTGTACCCGATGTCAACAAAAAACACTTGAAACAGACTTCTCCTTTAAGACAACAGAATGGTAGGTTGCAGCCCCCACCCTCCAACACAAATCTAAAGGCCTGGAAAAACACCCCCATTCTGTCAACATTCCTGTACTGAAGAATGCAGTTATGTCATTGATTACTGGACGACAGTATTGCTAAATAGTCAAGAATGCAAATTAGGAATTCCAGTCAGTTTTCAAACTGCACCCACTACTGCTGTGGAAGTTGTCCTGGAGCATCTGGGAAGCTTAACACCACTGTCAGCCACATGTGCAGCCACTTGCATTGGATGAAAACAATATGGCAGTTCTCTGCAATCCCAGGTGAAATTGCAAAAGCAAAGAGTAAGAGCATATTTGTACTGTAAGCATAACCTGTCTGTCTCACAAATGTAAAGCCCTGCAAAAACTGCATATGGCAACAGTGAGGTATAAGAAGTGCATACAGATCAACATTCATCTTTGTACTGTCTATATAAAGGCAACAATTTAAATGTCCTTGTATAATAGAAAATTCCTTTGCAAAATAAATGTCTCTGCAGAGAAATTTCCCCTCAAAGAAATACAAATCTTTGGTTTTGTCCAACTAGACAAGTCTCCTCACCTTCAAGTTCCCCAGCTACATGGTTATCTTTTTATAGTGTTGATTCAGCCACTAAGCAACGTGAAGATGCAAATGAGATGTTAACTCATTAAACTTGCTGAATACCAAACATTTGACATTGTGTAGCCGATGTAAAAGTAGTGTAACCTCTACACAATTGTTAAGTGCTAATGACTTGCAACTGAGAATGACTAGTGTGAGTGAGAAAAAACACAATAGTAATTCAGACACCCTTTCCTGCAATGGGTGTGTTAGCTGGACTATACTTACAAAGTGTGGAATTAATTTAATTGAGCTTTTAAATAAAATCAAACACCATGCATGTATAACATTTTGGCCATAATAGCACAAGTCTCATGCCTTTGCTGAAAACTGTTGTTCACTGTTATATATTTGTATCCCATTCTGAAAGATAAATTGTAAGAAATGCACAAGAATTGCATGTCTGATCATAAAACAGAAATAAAGGAAGAATGACCAGAATACAAAGAGAATACAGAGATGCATTTTTGCAAACACATTCATAAATTACATCACTCATTGCATGAAATATGTTAGCCATACATGTACAACCAACTGAAAGTGTCCAGCTGTAACAACCCTTAATACTGGACATGAAATGTGAATTGCTTGTATGCACATGATTTGATTAGTATTGCAAAGCTGAGTCTCTGGCAAAGAGCAATAATTCACTACACCTGTGTTGCATAAGTGCAATACTCTGATGGTTCAAATCGAGAGATGTCTAATTGTTTAACATTTGCTTCCCTTTTTTATTTTTTCCATGTGTGCAGCACACGGCATAGTGCAAACACAGCTAGCTGCTTAAAAAGTCAAAATTTAATTTCAGTCACCTTACAGAGTACAAGCATGCTTAGTGGCATTGTGCAGCAGTCAGCAACGTGGATAGTAATGACTGCAGAATTCCACCTGTTACTCAACCAACTCCATGGCACAAGGTGTAAATACACTGAGATAAAAAGAGAGAACACAGATGAAATGGGTTTGGAGTCCCACAGTAGTTATTTTTAATGAGGAAGGTCATAATGAGGATTTACACAAGCATAAAAAACTTCTCCAAAGCCAACTTCATGCTACTCAAGTCAGAAATTACAAACTTCATTAACCCAGGAAGACGGGAACTGAAAGTTCGACTGCTGAGTCCTACACTAAGGCACTGTATGAGCACATCCACTCATGCATGAATCGTGCCATCCCAAATAGAACCAAGATGCTCTCCTCCAAAAACAGGAAGCCAAACTGGTGGTCCCCTGCCATAAACAAACTTTACAACAAAAGGAAGAAACTGCTACAGAAAAGAGAAAAATCCCCAGATGCAAAAAACTCCCTTACCTGCCTCAGTAAGAAGCTGAATCCCTCATAAAATTCTCCAAAGCTAGTTACGAAAATAAAATTGCCAAAGATTCCAAAGACAACCACAAGGCATTCCATAACTATGTCAAGAATCTAAATGGCAATGCTCAGATCTGCTCTGAGCTACAACAGAATGGTATTAAATATACTGATCCCAAGGATATTGCCAATATCCTGGCAGATCGAATCAGTGCCAATTTCACCCCCTTCTCACCTCCTAAATGGCCCATCTCAATACCGGAAGATTGCCAAATTCCGGTAATAACGGCCACACAAGAAAAAAAACGCACTCTCCAAAGCTAAGAATACAGCATCCATGGGACCAGATGACATCCCGGGCTGTGTACTACATGAACTACAAAATGAACTGGCACCTCACCTAAGTGTCATGTTTAATCATAGCCTCACCTCAGGCTTCGTGCCCACTGGTGGCGCACAGCTACAGTTATCCCACTCCACAAGGGGGGATCCACCTTGGATCCCAGGCACTACTGCCCCATCAGTCTGACAAGCCTGATCTGCAAGGCCATGGAACATATTATCATGGAACTTATAAACAAAGACATTGGCAACCTTAAAACACTGGACCCCACCCAGTTTGGGTTTGTGAAGGGCCGATCTTGTCTTTTGAACCTGATTGGCTTCTTTGAATCAGTCTCCAGAGCTGTGGATGAGGGTAAGGCAGTCCACACAGCCTATCTGGACCTTGCCAAGGCCTTTGACCACATCCCCCACTCTGGAATCATAGAGAAACTTACTAAGCTGGGTATTAATCCCTACATCACTCGATGGGTTGCCAACTGGCTTACTGACAGAACCCACACTGTAAAAGTAGCTGACTCCAAATCCAGCTCCAGACAAGTGACAAGTGGAGTACCTCAGGGTTCAGTCCTGGGACCTCTCTTGTTTGGCATCTACTTCTCTGAAGTACAGGCCAACACTAAGGGACTTTGGCTAACAAAGTTCACAGATGACTGCAAACTGGGAGCCATTATTGAATCCCCAAATGATATGGATACTCTACAAAAGGGCCTTACAGAAACAGATGATTGGTGCCAGAGCCATGGCCTCAAACTCAATGCCAAGAAATGTATAGTTATCCCCTTTGGGAAAAAACATATACCCATGAATTACCACATAGGTGGTAGTACACTAAACACCGAAAGTGTGATAAGAGACTTAGGGACACAGGTGGACAGTGGTCTTACCTTCAATAACCACATCGCCACAACAGTCATGAAAACCTTCTATGTAGCACACCTCATCACTAAGGTCTTTTCATCCAGAAAAAAGGAGGTCATTGTCCCACTGTACTTATCCCTCATTAGACCCATTATAGAATACAATGCCCTATTTGGTGTGTACCTCTCAGGACATCTGCAACAACTGGAAAGGCCGCAGAAATACCTCACTAAAAGAATCACAGGCCTAAAGTAGATGCCCTATGCTGACTGATTAAAAAAACTCCAGCTATATTCTGCCACATATCGTCTACTCCAAGGCGATCACTGCTTAACATACAAGGCCATGTCAACCCCAGAGCTGTTGGACATGCTACACTTTAAAGAAATCCCAATCCCTCAGAGACACACACTCCAGAGATCTAAATCTTGTCATCATAATAACCAGAACATGCTGGAGGGATAGGTTTCTGACCCAGAGACACCCCAGACTCTGGAATAGACTGCCCATACATGTCAAGCAGAGAGCCTCTTTGGCCCTCTTCAAAAGGAACCTTGATGATTCGATGGGAGAAAGGAAATTCATCCCGGGGATCACTTCAGTCACCCTGCTAGACAGGGGTTCAGGGAAGTAAATAGTGTGGGAAGAAATAGCAAGGGAATTGTTATGACTAGGCGTGTATAGGCCCTAGGGCCGATAGCCTAGTACCAACCTATGAACCTATGAACCTAATTCATGTGAGGCAGAACTCCTCAATGACCTTATTCATGGGCAACATGGAGATATATGTTTTCTATTATGTTTTACATTTGCACATTGCCTACCTATCTACAAACAAGGTTCACTACTTGAGCTAAAATTTAATTTGGCTCACCTTCCTTCTTGCAAACAGACTCAGTAGTGAGGCATAGATGTCCACACTCTGGACAGTGCTGAGTGTAAAAAATACACCTGTGTCATAGCTTTCCTTGTGGCAATAGGTGTAAGGGCAGTAAGTTCATTATCAGAACATAAATAAGCCAGTGTTCAAATCCAGCCCCTCCACCTGTTATTAAGGATGTTACACTGTAATTTTTCATAAAACTTTGATTCTAAAGGTAATACTACACACCAACAGCTATGTTTATCAGGTTGATTGACAGAAAGGTATCATTACTGCTGGCATACACATACTTTTGTAGATATCATATCTGTTATACATGTAACTGGGTTAGCATGACAATCATGATTATGTAATAAAGAAATGATGATTTTGTAATAAAAAATGCAGTTGCATATCTCTGACAGACACAGCTGTTTACCAACAATCATTTATACCCCTCCCATAACCCAAGTATAACTGTAAACCAGAATGCATTGTGAGGTATGTATCATAACTCCAAACTCTATTACTAAAGTCATGCAAGTCTGTCCATTTCCAGTATATTGTCAGACATTAGTCCTTCATCACACCTGAGAATGCATACGCCAGGACCTTTTAATGTTACACACATGCAGCCTTAATTGAAGTATAGCACCAGTCACTCTTTAAACTGTGTATCTATAATGATTATAGATGGCATTTGCTTCTTCTGTGGCAATGAGAAATGATCACCGACATGCAAATGTATATGTTCCTTTTTACATAAGTTTGAATTCCACATTGTACAGATGACTTTTAACAGTGTGTAAGTCCACACAAAATTTGTGTTAAGTCATCCCACTGGTCCCTCCAAAGACATGGCTTAAAAGCCAAGTCATTTAGAATTATAGTGTTGACCACTAGACAAGTGTGACCAGGCAATGCAGCCCACATGCCATAAATCAATGCCAAATCTCACATCATCTTTGCTATTTTATAAAATCCCTTCCTCTTTGTTTGGCAATGTTTCTCTTCACTTACTATCACACAAACGTGGCTGGTATGGTTGTGCATGTTTGCACACTGGTTGTAAAACATGATATCACAATTTGATGGAAAACCACTCCAACAGTTATTAGACAACGTAAAAAGCAGAAACCTGATCTCACCACGATGTAGTCAGTTAATAAATTGAAGTGCAGGTGCTATTCCAAGATACAGTTCCAAAAGTCACAATTCCAGAAAAACAGTCGGCAGCCGTAGTAAAAATATAAAACTCTTCTTTAATGTAGGTATAATGGGTGAAGGTAAGCGCTTTCGCGTGGTCACAGCCACGCTTCATCAGACAAATGAAAACCTTACACAAAAGTGCTTAAATAATACATTGTTTAAAAGCCAAGCCCTATATAATTAGGTACTTCAATCATTGTTTAAAACGGCAATGCCATCAAACAATCAGAGGCATTACATTCATTGTGAATATTTATGGAATCTAAGATATAGCTAATACAGAACTCTTAATGCAACTTATAAGCTAAGAATGTTTAACATTCAGATAATTAGAAGACTTATTGCATTTCATCAGTAATTCTATACTTAAATAAACAAAAAGCAAACAGATCCCTGCGAGTCTAAACTCTAACAGGTATATCACAATGAGGGACGTTTTTACGGTTACCATCGTAACCGAAAACTTAGTTCATTAGGCGGGAACTAGTTATAAGTGTCTGCAATGAGTTATACAAAAAGAAGCATTTCTAAACTTTTCCTACCTAAGGAAATAGCATAAATGCATAATTGTTGTGAGCAATATTCATGTTTTTAAAAACCTTAATAAAATCGGTTAGATGGTTTTATAAACCCAGCTAAACCTTACTATAAAAATGCAAATAAAATACAAATAGATCTAGTACGAAACCACTTAAGACCAAGTAACATATAACTTTTAAAGTATGTGTGAAAAACCAAACAAAAAACAGAAGATACATATCCTCATAAATAGAAACATAAATCAGAATCATCTAGATTGTACTAGTATCTTGAAATGTAGGCGCATCCAATAGAACGCGGTAACTTTATGAAATGAAAAAGATGCGTCAGTGTTAAAGCAGTAAAGCTGACCAATTTGAGTTAGAACGGGAGCCATAAATATAATGCTGAAAGAGCATAAGACGTCTGTAATGCATGTATGTGGAAAATAAAAATATAAACAACAACGAATATAAGTGTATATATAAATAAAGTATAAATATGTAAATAGATATGTATATACAGTTATATGTCTATGTCAGTACCCATAATTAAAACAATAAAGTATTATTAATAAAGTATATTGCCTTAAATAAAGCCAAATGCCATAAAAAATAAAAATTATAATAATGTTGTCTCTAGAAGAATTTTTGTAATAACATAGAAATGTGAACACATGGAAACATATAGATCAAATAGGTCAAATACAAATGAATAATCAAATCCATTTATTATAAACTACTAAAGTCTATATATCCATAAGCTCCTAAGGTTATGTTAAAACATTTTTTTGAAAAATTTTTTATTTGTTTAGGAAAATTCTTAGAAGATGATTAATGAATACTAAATGAATAAATAAATGCATAAATAATAATTAATGAATAATGGTTTTAAAACCTCAGTTTTAATGAAAATGTAAAGTTCTTTATATTAAAGTTGAAAATACAAAGGATTTTAAAAATAAAATTAAAATAAAGTGTGTCGTTAACAATGTTAATGATACGACAAGGGACAAAATATTTCTTATATCTTAAAACTAAAGAAATATAATAGTTTAAATTAATTTGATTCCAGAACATGTATATATATGAAAAGTATATACATATAGAAGTTAGAAATTGATTTAACTAAAGGTACTAATTACCCATGAAATATAGAACGTGATAAATAAAATTATATAAATAGTGAATGGAAATAGTGAATAAAGAATAATAAATAGTAAGCTAATGTTATAACGAGAATACTAAATTATGTACCTTATAACAAAAATTGGAAATATTTTGGGATTAAGGAACATACAACAAAATTTGATCATAAAGTTTAACGTTTTCTATTATTTAAAATAGGTTTGATGGAAACTGAAGTATTCAGTCCGGGGTAACTATGGGCATTGAATTTTAAAATCCACTTTAATTCTGCCAGGGCTAGATTGTTGATATTATCGCCGCCCCTGGGGTTCAGAGTTACTTTTTCAAGTACCCTGAATGAAAAAGTGTGTTCTTTGAATTTTATTACATGTTGAGCTAATGCGTTAGTGTCTATTTCTTTCTTTATCTCGTACAAATGATCGTAAATGCGATCAGTTAGTCTTCTTTTAGTCAATCCAATATAAAATGCAGTACATTTTGTACAGGTTGCTAAGTATACCAGGTTTTTAGTCTGACAAGTAGCTGAAACATTAACATAGTAGGTAAAACCTAGTGTGGGATGAATAAAGGTTAAGTCAGAACAGATCAATTTGCACCTGGTACAAGTACCACATGAAACTGTCCCCATATTTGGGGTAGATTTCTTAGCATTTAATACAAAGTCTTTACATAAGATTTGTTTTAAATTAGAACAGTTTTTGTACAAAAAAGAAGGATAGTTACCCACCAAATTAGTTACTGAAGTGTCAGTCTGCAATATGTTCCAATTATTCCGTATAATATTCTCCAAACACTTCACATCACTGGTATACTTTATGATATATGGTATTTTTATAATATCGTTGGCTTTTTTATATATAAAAGAAATAGGTTTCTTAACCATATGTGGTGTAAAATCTGTGGGATGTATAGTGTTGTTTTTAATGGAATTAACAAGCTTAAAATCATAGCCTCTATCCAAAAAGAATTTCTCTAATAAGTCAGATTCTTTTTCCAAAATTATACTATCCTGGCAAAGTCTGGTCAATCTAGTGAACTGGCTCTTAACTATTCCTGGGAACATATGCCTAGGATGCATGCTACTGAAATGAAGTAGTGTATTAGTCCATGTGGGTTTCCTGAAAATGGAAGATGTAATTTTTCCATGTTCGTTAAGTGTCAGGGAGACATCCAAGAATTCTACTTGTTTCATAGAGGCTTCCACTGTAAATTTCAAATAAGTGGTGGTGGTTTCTAAATGGTGTAGGAAATGTGTAAATTCCTCTAGGGTACCCTGCCATATTAGGAGAACATCGTCTACAAAACGTTTGTAGAACTTGATTTTATCAAAAGCAGGATTGGTAAACAAAGGTTCCTTTTCCCAATTCAGAACTACTAAATTTGCATACGTATTTGCGCATGGGGTGCCCATAGCTACACCCCATGTCTGCAAATACGTAGTGCCATCAAACATGAAGATGTTATTGTTGAGCACTAAATCCAGTAGTTGACAAATTAGAATGACTTTATCAGTGGAGAAGTTGGTATCTCTAACAAGTAATTCTCTAATTGCTTCCAAACCCAAATCAGTGGGGATGGACGTAAAAAGATTTTTTACATCTAGAGTTATTAGCATATACTCATCAGTCCCAATATTCAATGTTACATTTTTAAGGCTGTTTAGCAAATCATAAGTATCTTTTAGTAGAGTTGGAACCGAATCCACTACAGGCCTGAGGAATTTTTCGAGAGCAGTAGAAATAGTGGCAGTTACCCAGTTACAACCTGAAACTATAGGCCTAAGAGGTATAGGATGTACTTGTTTATGAATCTTTGGCAAACCTTTTATTGTAGGAGTAGTGGGGAACTCAATGTACAAATATTTATAATCTTCTGGCGTGATTTGTCGGCACATTAGAAGGTCATGTAAAGTTGCATGTACATTAGTTATAATAGAGCAAACTTTTTTCTGGGAAATAATAGAATAAGTTTCTCGATCAGATAACATATTTAACATCAGCGTGATATAATCCACAGTGTTCATAACTATGATTCCACCACCTTTATCAGCAGGTCTAAAGGTGATATCAGAGAGCTGCTTAAATTTCCTCAGGGATGCCATTTCACTAGATGTTAAATTTACATAGGCTATTTTGTTCTTTTTAGTAGAAAAAAGTTTATAGAAATCTCTCTCACAAGCCTTTAGGAAACAGTCTAAGCTAAAGGGTAGTGGAGGTGAAAAATTACTTTTTTGTCTTAGAATCACTGAGTCAGGATGTAAAGGTTCATTGCTGTGTGTTGTAGTGGTGTTTTTAAAAAACATTTTAAGGGCTATACTTCTACAGAAAATACGTAGCTCACATAAAACTTCAGCCAAGTTACTACACTGTGCTGGTATAAAGTTTAGGCCCTTATTGATCAAACTAACATCAGATATATACATGTCATAATTAGATAAATTGACAAATATGTCAGTCACATCCTTTGCCTTCGTGTCGTTCCATATCTCTCTTCGGAAATTTTCCTTTTTCTTGGCCCTCTGCTTTGAGAGCGTCCTCTCCCTTGGTGTTGTGTTTTTATGGGATAAGGTAAAAAACGACTTGCTTCTTGAACAACTTTAGGTTTCGCACCTAAACGATTGTCATTATGTATATTAGCAAAGGCTAATTGGTTAGGAGGTGGTGTAGCAGAATAAGCAGTTAGTCTAGGAAAATCCGTCTCACTAGATTGAGCAGAAGTATTGTCAGTTGTAGACAAAGTAGGCAGGGCCAAATCTCCAACAGATGAAGAAGCAACATCATGATGTGTAACATCATCATTAGTATGTATCGGAGAAGCTGGCCTTTGCGCTTGAATTTGTGCATTATTGTGCCTGGGCCAGACAAAAATCTGACCTGTTTGGAAATCATTAAAGTCCCTCTGCAACTTTTTCAATTTTATTTGTTTTAATTTCTCACTAAAAGAATTCACTTGTGAGAAAATGGTTTGCAGTCTATTTTTAGCATAGTCTGATTTAAACTTGTCAGTTAAATTTTTGTGAGTTATATCTATTTCAGTACGTAACTTAGTCTCAAGTGGTAAAAAATATTCATTTAAAAGTGACATATACCTGAAGCCTTGTTCAATATTTAGGTCCTGCCACTTTTTCAGGAGCACCGGATGATTAGTCCCATACGACGGCATACAAAAAACGCGCATTCCTCGGGGTACGATGCGATGGTGTATAGAAGCTTCAAGGTGTTGCCTTTGCCAGGCATACCTTTGTAGTAGGTACAACTTGTCTTCAAACTCTTTCACAGTCAAGTTGAAATCTGCAAGGTTTTCTTCAGGTAAAGTAGGTATGGAAGTATTAAGCGACCCACCTAGTTCCAAAGCCAATAAAGGGTTAGCGACATGATGCAACAGTCCTTCTGGTATAGCTGAAAATTCCCTCGACTCTGGTCTGTAGTCAAGTTCTACAGTTGTAGAATCCATCGCGTAGAGCAGTTACCACACAAATAAAATTGTAAAAAAACCAAGAGGTAACTGCAGCTCCAAGAGATCAGGTGACACAAACGAATACAATGTAAAAAGCAGAAACCTGATCTCACCACGATGTAGTCAGTTAATAAATTGAAGTGCAGGTGCTATTCCAAGATACAGTTCCAAAAGTCACAATTCCAGAAAAACAGTCGGCAGCTGTAGTAAAAATATAAAACTCTTCTTTAATGTAGGTATAATGGGTGAAGGTAAGCGCTTTCGCGTGGTCACAGCCACGCTTCATCAGACAAATGAAAACCTTACACAAAAGTGCTTAAATAATACATTGTTTAAAAGCCAAGCCCTATATAATTAGGTACTTCAATCATTGTTTAAAACGGCAATGCCATCAAACAATCAGAGGCATTACATTCATTGTGAATATTTATGGAATCTAAGATATAGCTAATACAGAACTCTTAATGCAACTTATAAGCTAAGAATGTTTAACATTCAGATAATTAGAAGACTTATTGCATTTCATCAGTAATTCTATACTTAAATAAACAAAAAGCAAACAGATCCCTGTGAGTCTAAACTCTAACAGGTATATCACAATGAGGGACGTTTTTACGGTTACCATCGTAACCGAAAACTTAGTTCATTAGGCGGGAACTAGTTATAAGTGTCTGCAATGAGTTATACAAAAAGAAGCATTTCTAAACTTTTCCTACCTAAGGAAATAGCATAAATGCATAATTGTTGTGAGCAATATTCATGTTTTTAAAACCTTAATAAAATCGGTTAGATGGTTTTATAAACCCAGCTAAACCTTACTATAAAAATGCAAATAAAATACAAATAGATCTAGTACGAAACCACTTAAGACCAAGTAACATATAACTTTTAAAGTATGTGTGAAAAACCAAACAAAAAACAGAAGATACATATCCTCATAAATAGAAACATAAATCAGAATCATCTAGATTGTACTAGTATCTTGAAATGTAGGCGCATCCAATAGAACGCGGTAACTTTATGAAATGAAAAAGATGCGTCAGTGTTAAAGCAGTAAAGCTGACCAATTTGAGTTAGAACGGGAGCCATAAATATAATGCTGAAAGAGCATAAGACGTCTGTAATGCATGTATGTGGAAAATAAAAATATAAACAACAACGAATATAAGTGTATATATAAATAAAGTATAAATATGTAAATAGATATGTATATACAGTTATATGTCTATGTCAGTACCCATAATTAAAACAATAAAGTATTATTAATAAAGTATATTGCCTTAAATAAAGCCAAATGCTATAAAAAAAAATTATAATAATGTTGTCTCTAGAAGAATTTTGTAATAACATAGAAATGTGAACACATGGAAACATATAGATCAAATAGGTCAAATACAAATGAATAATCAAATCCATTTATTATAAACTACTAAAGTCTATATATCCATAAGCTCCTAAGGTTATGTTAAAACATTTTTTTGAAAAATTTTTTATTTGTTTAGGAAAATTCTTAGAAGATGATTAATGAATACTAAATGAATAAATAAATGCATAAATAATAATTAATGAATAATGGTTTTAAAACCTCAGTTTTAATGAAAATGTAAAGTTCAGGTGGACAGTGGTCTTACCTTCAATAACCACATCGCCACAACAGTCATGAAAACCTTCTATGTAGCACACCTCATCACTAAGGTCTTTTCATCCAGAAAAAAGGAGGTCATTGTCCCACTGTACTTATCCCTCATTAGACCCATTATAGAATACAATGCCCTATTTGGTGTGTACCTCTCAGGACATCTGCAACAACTGGAAAGGCCGCAGAAATACCTCACTAAAAGAATCACAGGCCTAAAGTAGATGCCCTATGCTGACTGATTAAAAAAACTCCAGCTATATTCTGCCACATATCGTCTACTCCAAGGCGATCACTGCTTAACATACAAGGCCATGTCAACCCCAGAGCTGTTGGAAATGCTACACTTTAAAGAAATCCCAATCCCTCAGAGACACACACTCCAGAGATCTAAATCTTGTCATCATAATAACCAGAACATGCTGGAGGGATAGGTTTCTGACCCAGAGACACCCCAGACTCTGGAATAGACTGCCCATACATGTCAAGCAGAGAGCCTCTTTGGCCCTCTTCAAAAGGAACCTTGATGATTCGATGGGAGAAAGGAAATTCACCCCAGGGATCACTTCAGTCACCCTGCTAGACAGGGGTTCAGGGAAGTAAATAGTGTGGGAAGAAATAGCAAGGGAATTGTTATGACTAGGTGTATAGGCCCTAGGGCCTATAGCCTAGTACCAACCTATGAACCTATGAACCTAATTCATGTGAGGCAGAACTCCTCAATGACCTTATTCATGGGCAACCTGGAGATATATGTTTTCTATTATGTTTTACATTTGCACATTGCCTACCTATCTACAAACAAGGTTCACTACTTGAGCTAAAATTTAATTTGGCTCACCTTCCTTCTTGCAAACAGACTCAGTAGTGAGGCATAGATGTCCACACTCTGGACAGTGCTGAGTGTAAAAATACACCTGTGTCATAGCTTTCCTTGTGGCAATAGGTGTAAGGGCAGTAAGTTCATTATCAGAACATAAATAAGCCAGTGTTCAAATCCAGCCCCTCCACCTGTTATTAAGGATGTTACACTGTAATTTTTCATAAAACTTTGATTCTAAAGGTAATACTACACACCAACAGCTATGTTTATCAGGTTGATTGACAGAAAGGCATCATTACTGCTGGCATACACATACTTTTGTAGATATCATATCTGTTATACATGTAACTGGGTTAGCATGACAATCATGATTATGTAATAAAGAAATGATGATTTTGTAATAAAAAATGCAGTTGCATATCTCTGACAGACACAGCTGTTTACCAACAATCATTTATACCCCTCCCATAACCCAAGTATAACTGTAAACCAGAATGCATTGTGAGGTATGTATCATAACTCCAAACTCTATTACTAAAGTCATGCAAGTCTGTCCATTTCCAGTATATTGTCAGACATTAGTCCTTCATCACACCTGAGAATGCATACGCCAGGACCTTTTAATGTTACACACATGCAGCCTTAATTGAAGTATAGCACCAGTCACTCTTTAAACTGTGTATCTATAATGATTATAGATGGCATTTGCTTCTTCTGTGGCAATGAGAAATGATCACCGACATGCAAATGTATATGTTCCTTTTTACATAAGTTTGAATTCCACATTGTACAGATGACTTTTAACAGTGTGTAAGTCCACACAAAATTTGTGTTAAGTCATCCCACTGGTCCCTCCAAAGACATGGCTTAAAAGCCAAGTCATTTAGAATTATAGTGTTGACCACTAGACAAGTGTGACCAGGCAATGCAGCCCACATGCCATAAATCAATGCCAAATCTCACATCATCTTTGCTATTTTATAAAATCCCTTCCTCTTTGTTTGGCAATGTTTCTCTTCACTTACTATCACACAAACGTGGCTGGTATGGTTGTGCATGTTTGCACACTGGTTGTAAAACATGATATCACAATTTGATGGAAAACCACTCCAACAGTTATTAGACAACCTTTGCAGATGTGGCAGAGGATGGATAGGATGGTGCTAAAATTCAGAGCACAGAGGTGGGGCTGTGGTGGAGTCAAAATCTTTGTTGCACTACTCGTGAAGTGCTACAGCTGTAGGCTGCTGCTGGGGGACTATACTGGGTCTCAGTACAGAGCTGAGGTTTGGAACAGCCTAGCCAAGGCTGTCTCTAGTGCAACTTGCATATTACACACTGGGGGTCAGTGTAGGCACCACTACAGTGATCTTTTTTTTTTAAATAGAATTTTTATTGATTTTGCTTTAAAACATAACACAGTACAAAGATGATTGCAGTTTACAGCAATACATTAAAACAGCAGGTATCATTCAAATAATGATAACTATCTACGGTATATACAATAGTGCTGTCAGAGGATAATTCAAAACTTGAGGATAGTCATAATAAAGGAAAGGAAAGGAAGTATGCAGGTGGTAAGGTATTGTGTCCATACAAAGTGTATACGCCTCTATTCAGTAAATAGACCACTCCTGACCAGTTATCTTGAGCCTCAGAGGTGAGGGGAATTTAAGAAAAGTAGTGGCGTTTAAGTGAGGAGAGGAAGGAGCCTGTGAAAGAGGAGCAACCAAGTAATAGTGTGCCATCCAGTATTTTGATAGTTAGTTATCAGACAATAGTTAAAAAATGACCTCCCAAAATTTTTGAAAGTATGTGCGCTTACGTGCATTGGTAATAATGAGCTCTTGAGAAGTAATGTATTTAACAGCCAGATTTCGAGACCCACTCCAAGACATTTTAGAGCAATCTAACCAATTTTTGGAGATATAAAATTTAACTAGAAGGCACAGTGTTATTAGGATGTGAAATCTTAATTTTGAAAATTTAAGGTTGGTAATGTGTAATAAAGCCATTTCCCAGGAGAGAGTTGATTTGTGGTAGCCCTTTTTTTCAAGTCTCACCTTTAGAAGCACCAAATACTGTGCGAGTAGTGTCAGAACCAGATTATATGTAAGATATCAGCGTGGGGGAAAGAACAGCAGGGACAGGCAGGGGATATATTAGGATTAAAGTTGTTTAAATGAGTGGGAGTGTAGTATAGGCTATTGTTAATCATGAACTGAGTATAGATGAGCTTTTTGAAAGGGGAGAATGTGAGGGTAGATTTAATAGCTGAAACTTTTTGTTCATCTGTTAAGATAATCCCTTATTGATCCCAGAATTTTGCATATACCAACCTATCTTGAAACCTGATTGTATTTATAAGTTTACGAGACTATGACAGCATATTCTTATTGCTTGATAAGATCTAGATCAGATTAGATACCAGTATGAAGTCATGGTCTGGACTCGTGAGGTCTTGAATTAGAGATGTAATAAGCTACCTGATTTGACGCAGAATTATAATGTATTTCTGTGATACTTTTAAGGTGTCTCTTAATTCTAGTGGTGAAAGAGCTTTATGTTTGTGAATGTCCCACAAAGAGTAGGCTTTTATTAAAGGAAAGTCACCAAGATTGATCATGTTATTGTTTAACTTGATATTTGGGTTTAGATTAATGGGTTGGAATAGGAGGAGAGCTTTATCTAGCTTCAGGGATTTCAAAATCCCTTGGAAGGAATTAATTTTACATTTCAGGATGTGGTGTATCTTTAGTTTCCTGAGAGTTACTGGGTCTAAGAAGGAGGGGGGGGTCTAAGAAGATTATTCTATATCTACCTTATATATATATATATATATATATATATATATATATATATATATATATAAATACAAAAATTATCCCCTCAAGTTACCTATTCTGATACTAACATTGAAAAAAGACATAATAAACGTTCTGTCTTCCAAAATAATTACAAAAAAAGGATTCTTTAAATCCTATGAACATAGTGAAAGGAAAGTGTAAACTTTTAAAAAGATTCTAGACAAAGGTGGGGGGAATCAGTAATCCTCTGTGTAAGACTAACTAAGTCTTACTCGGAAACTGCCATCTAAGAGTATGACGTCATGCATATGCATGAGGGTGCTGACTCAACTGGAAGGATAACACGAAGCGTGTAAGACTGCAGGGGACATGTCGGACTGCCGAGCAGTCCAAATATCCACACCCCTGCAACCATAAAAATGTGAAAATGACAAGTGCAATGAGCGAGTCCGCTGAAATGTACACATAGCAAACACTACACACCCCCACATACTAAACCCCTTTGTAACTGTAAAATATAAACTTTTAATTTTTTTTTTATAATTCGCGATATAGCTGCCCGTATTTGCACGTGTTTTCATGGGTATGCCCATTGCTTAGCTACAGTTAGCAATTTCGACATCGAAGAGCATAATAAGAAATGTTTATGCAAATTAAGCCAAAAAGCAATAGCGTAGTGGTAGAGCCTTCGCACAAAGAGGTGGCATTCCTGGTTTTAGTCCCACCACTCCACTTTATGTTTTATGTTTTAAATTAGTATATAAAATAATTCCTGACATATATGAATGAAATTTTAGTAAAAAGCATTGAAATGGCCTATGTATTGGTGAACAAAATATATATATATAAATATAAGAAGGTGAGCAGCATTAAGGATATTGACATATAATTGCCCATAGCTAAGCAGCGTTGTACCAAGTGCAATATAGTTGCCCATAGCTAAACAGCATTGTACCCAGCGCAATATAGTTTCCCATAGCTAAGCAGCGCTTTACCTTGTGCAATATAGTTGCCCATAGCTAAGCAGCGCTTTACCTCACGCAATATAGTTGCCCATAGCTAAGCAGTGCTTTATGTAGTGCAATAGGTTTGCACAGAGCTGCACACCACGCTAACCAGCGCACCGTCGGTCAACGTCGGGCAACATGGAGCAACGTAGAGCAAAGTTGAGCAAAGTCACCTAAACACAGCCGCACCCCCTAGCCTGTCTGGACAATAGTAAAATAAGCAATGACAAGGCTCGAACCCTGGAAACCATGCACCATAATCAAAGTACTGAACCACTAAGCCATGACAGCTTAGCATGAGCATGCACTGTTAACATATATATACTTAAAAATGGAAATTTAACCATTGCTAAGCAGGTTTGCTGTTAGCTGAGAATTTTCAAAAATGGCCAATCACAAATAAGTGTGGGAAATGAGGCATATTTAAGCTCCATAGGCAGGAATACTCGCCATAACTGATTGTAGCTCCCATCTGCAGTCAGAATGGCTGGTGCTGGAGAGGGTACTTGCTTTTGAGTGCAACGCTGGGGCATCGAGGAGTCAAAATGCATGGTTTGGCTCCTTGTCCACCATCATGAGTCAAGACTCCTGCAGAACCAGTTTCAAGGGACGGAGTACAAAGCGGAGGCTTGGAACCGGTTAGTGCATGATCTCACCAGTGCCACAGGCATCCTTCGGACTGGTGAGCAGGTCTGTCACCACCATGCAGACCTGAAGCGACGGAAGCAGGACCTACTGAACCGATGGATACAGGAGGCCCGTGACATGCAAGATGCCCCACTACTGAGTAGATAGCCATGGAATAAAGTATGTAAGAAATGCTATTGTAGTCTATATAATGGATAGGTATGTCTCAATATCCCTTCATTTAGTTCACAGCTGCAGGTGTTCGTGCTGCGAATCAGCAAGCCTATGCAGATAGGCTGCTAAGGCTGTGCCACCAGGCAGGTTAGTAATTATTCTGCATGTATTATTATATAAAATAAGTGAGAGAGACAGAAAAAGAGTGTTGTAACCCATTAATAAAGGTATAATAAGTCTTGAATAAAGTTTCTGCATGTAATGTAATATAAAATAAGTGAGAGAGAGTGAAAAAGTGTTGTAACCCATTAATAAAGGTATAATAAGTCTGGAATAAAAGTATTCTGCATGCACCAAAATATAATATAATGAATAAAGGTATAATTCCTGGACTGTGTCCATGTCACTTTCTTTGATATGTTGTTGTACCCTTGCATTATGGAAATAGTACAGTTGTATTAAGTGCTGTCAATCCACACTTGGGTAGGTCCATATAAAGTGGATGAAGGGAATGCCAGTAGCTCTTAAGCATATCTACAGTCCTGAACTGTTGGTTCATGGCTAGCATGTACAGGTTAATTTGGCACATGAGTAGCTTGTGATTGTGTTCCCCAGAAATGTCAGTGTGCTGCTAGAAATGTAGGGGTCTGTTTAAATGTAGCTGATAATGTCACCTGAAGACAGCCAGATATGCAGATATATGAATATAAATGAAATATATAAATACGTAGCAGTAACATCTGCATCCTGAACAGTTTGTATGTCAGATACAGGTCAGGTATATAAACAACTATCAAAACCCATTTCACAATTTAATGGACACTGCCTAATGTAATAATACATGTAGGGGATATATACCTGCAGTCAGAAGGAATGTAGAGTAAAGTTATAAGTATATATAAGTTGTTAATGGAGTGATCTTTTTACACCCTACTTTATGGTCATAAATAATGCCATTCCACACCTAAATGGGTATGTGTAATCTGAAAAACTTTGTTGGGACATATGTCCTATTGGTTTATAAATATCTGCATGTACTTTGATGCATGTGCCCTGTTCACATACCACAATCTTGGTGGCCTGTTGCCACCAATCAACCCTGCATGCTGTTGGAATGTCCACTGTTGTTCTAAATATGTATGTGTTAAGCTTGCTGTTCAACTGTTGGAATTCTTGTGTGTTGGGTTAATGGGAATACTACTGCATGCTGTTACAACTAATTTGGAATGCTGCTGTCTGTTACTAACCCATATTGTCATTAAATCCTGCTAAACATAGAACGTATGGGAAGGCCGGTCCCAGCGGACCCTCCTCTCTCACCTCAGCTGGTGATGGCACCTGGCACCAGCATGTCCGTTGCCCAGCCCGGGACCTCCTCCTCTAGTGGCCCTATGCCACCTTTGGGTGGAAGTGCTGCAGGGGATGGGGTTCATCCCCTCCATGCAACCGTGGCCAGAGGAGGGCCACCTATCACCATCCGAACGGTCTAGGCTGTGGTGTGTAGGGAGATCAAGCGTTCGGATCCTCTACGCCAGCTCAAGGCATGAGTGGCGTGACTCATGGGTGAGCCTGCCCCTCCTACTCAGCCCCCAGCACAGCCACCCTCCGGGCTGTGAAGGTGCAGTGGTGACTGCCCATGGGTGGGGATCTCAGTTCCACAGTTACCATCTGTGGGCTCATGGGCTTGCGATTTCCAAACATCCTTCCCCATCAGTTGTGTTCACCCACCCCATGTGTCATATTCCGCCCCTGTATGCGTCTTGTTTGTCTTGTCTGTTTACCACCCCAACCTACCTCCCACAACATATCTACTTCCCCTACCTCACATTCCACTCTCACCTGAAAAAAAAAAAAAATGGGCAATCTGCTCCCGCAAAAAAATCACGCCCCATACATAGCTGCCCATTTCGCACACATGTCCGCTGGACATGTAAACTGATAATTATAATTGGCAGTACAACATACTTTGTTGTCCTCACCCCTCTCTCAGGGGTGGAAGGTTTCAAATTTCACTCCAAATTTCTAACATATGCACAGCTGTTGCTGGTAAAAAAATGGGCAGCTATGGACCTTCCCTACACCCGTCCTGCACATCCTGAGCTGGTTTCCCTACTGTCTTTCCCTCTTTGTGCCCCCTTTTTCACCACTTTCCTATCTCCCCATTTTCTTTTCTTTCAAAGAAATTAGCATGGGGTTAGCGGGAGTAAGCACTTTTAAGCAGTAGTAAGTGGGTTTGAGTGAGTGTGCGCATGTGTGCGCTTAGCTAAGTATTGCTAAGCGTCACGCAAACCCGCTTACAACTGCTTAAAAGTGCCTTAGTCACTCTGCATGGCAGGGCCCTTTTTCTGCTGAGCAGCAAAATAAAACACATCTGTCAGTCTCAATCCCCGGACCTTGGACACACTACACTGCATGAAGTGCCACTAAGCCACAGAAGACATACAACAAGTTGGTGCTGTAATAAATATATCATGCATTAAAATGAGTGAATGTTAAGGGAAAATAGGAATGCCATAACACAAATCTTGTTCTGTGGATCTTTACCAGCAGTTGTTGTAGAATTGCATGACATGACTGTGAAAAGAGAACCAGCCATTCTAGCAGGAAATAATTTTGCAGTAGCACTTTACAAACCCCACGCAGTATCAGAGCAGGATAAACACTGGCATATTTGAATAGGGCAGAGGCCATACTTCCCAACTGTGACTGCTTTTCAGGGATGTCCCTGATTCATAAACAAATGTTAGCTGTGTCCCTCTGAATACCTCTGAAAAGTACTGACGTTAGGCAGAAAAGTGAGGAATTACACTTAATGAATAATGTCAATAAATAAGAGTAAACACTGCTTGCACGTCAGAAAAGGTGTATTAATACATATGCTCTGATTCTTTCACAGTCTCAACTTAATGTCTGTGATATATTACAGGTGTACCTCACTTATATGTATCTTTCCCTGAGGCTGTTCAAATATATACCTGAGTGTATAAGAGGCCTGGCAGAGGCAGAAACACACAGGCATTTCAGCTTTTCTGCTGTTACACACTCTGTAAATAGCTTTGGAAGGAGTCCCACAAGCATACCCTTATGTAGGAGTACAACACAGAAATATCAAAGTATGTAGCCATGTACTGGTAGCAACCAACTGTGACAATGCCATTGTTCCAGTGCTGAAAAGACCGGTGTGGTGCACAGACAAAGAATAATAGGCTAACCTCTGGCTACCATCTGGATATGTCCACAGGTGGGAGCTACGCAGACAGACTACTTGCCTTGATAGACTAACAGGTACACAGCAACCCTGTATGTTCAGCAAGATAAACATCACACAATAATAAATAATGCTCTCTATACTTCTGCACCCCTATCCAAAAGAACAATATACCTGTGTATTCAGGCTCTACCAAGGATGTAGGTAGGCATACTCAGTACTGAAATTTGTCCAGTTGTCTTGAGCAGCCTGTGCTAATGTCAACACAAATAAACCACAAACTGTTCAAAAGTGAGTAAATTAATATTTACAGTATAGTAGTTCGCAAACAGTTCATGTGCCAGAAGAATACATTGCAATAACTACATTTGTATGGCAGTTAATTGTCTAATTAGAAAAGAAAGTACATACTCCCATGTATCTTGTGTTAGCATTTGGAGGGGTGAGTAAAACTCTACACTGACAAGTGTGTACTAGAAGCAGCAACATTCAGGTTTGAGTACAACATGCAAATCACTGGTTACAACCCTAGCTTCAGATATAAGAAGTATACCAACCTTCTGACTTGACACAACAGTGTCCACAGCAAACAAGCATGGGACCCACTTTGGAAAGCTGAAAGGGCTACGCCTACCTAACTTAGCATTTTATAGCAGTGGGCTGCTATGACAGTGAGTACTGCAATTACCGCACAGCAGGCTGCATGCAATTAGTAAATGGTGGGCACCAATTGGTGCAGAGGCCATCACATGCACATGTGCAGATACCTAGAAAAGCAGGCTGTACTTGCTGTCCACACATGCAATAATATCATTGCAGCAACAGACAGAGAGAGAGAGCGAGAGAGAGACAGAGACACATACAAAGACAAAGAGACAGAAACAGACAGACACATAAAAAGAAAGCAACATCAACAGACAGAGAACCCCCCCCCCCCCAAAAAAATAATGATTTCCTTTAAAAACAGACGGAGCAGAGAAATACAAAGGAAAGGTATGTAACACATATGTATTTGCTGGCATGTAGTAGATGTTTTTGAAGAGTACTCTACATACTGTGAATCATCCATATGTGGCAGCAGTACGTATCTCTATGTATCTGTACATGTGCATAGGGCTAGGGACATACTGCAACTGTTTGTGAAGGGTGTGTGTGTATATATATATATATATATATATATATATATATATATATATATATATATATATTGTTGAAGGTTGTTATGTGCATATTTCTATGTAGGTTGTAGTGTGTGGCAAAGAAAACAGCATGCAGTGCTAGTATATGACATGTGGTGGTTAAACACTGTGGGTATGCTTCGTCAATTTTACAGTGTTGCAGCCAGTGAGGCCTGCTAAAGCTACATGGGCTGAGGACACCTTCAATGCATCCTGCACAACACTGTGCAACATTATTACATAACTGTATATCTCACAACCGTTGCATAATTGATATTCCCACCATGAAAAGTGGACTGTATATGTGCCTATATGTACATCTATATGTACAGCAATGGATGTTTATATGTATGTGTGTATGCATGTGTATATATATATATATATATATATATATATATATATATATATATATATATATATATATGGTTTACCTTTATAATGCCGATCCTGATATGGGCGGCTTGACTTGCGTGAAGGCTGAAATGCGATCGTCACCGACATCGAATTCCGAATGTGCGGACGGCAAAACCTCGCCCCTTTTTGACCCATGGTAGCATGGGTGTGGAGGTGTTGTGCGGCTGGAAATGTCGAACGTCGAATGTTTTTCGACATTTAAATTTTTTTGCTGTTTCGGTTTGTGCAAAATGCGTCAAAGAAGTGGCCGTTCGACAAAGTGCAATCGCCTATTTAAAGGTAAACATATATATATATATATATATATATATATATATATATATAGAGAGAGAGAGAGAGAGAGAGACATGGGGTCATACTTACTGCAACAGGTGCCTGGTGACCAAGGCATGGACTGAAGCTCAGTGTTGACACTGCAGTGCCATCCCTTCTTGCCAAAACACTGTACCCATTAACTACCACATAGGTGGTAGTCTGCCTAACACCGAAGATGTGATAAGGGAACATGGGACACAGATGGACAGTAGCCTCCCCTTTGATAATCACAGTGCCACACTAGTCATGTACTCTGTCTACGTGGTACACATTATCACAAAAGGTGTGTCATCTAGGGAAATATAGGTCAGTGTTCCCCTGTACTCATCACACTTAAAACCCATTATAGAGTACAATGCCCCATGTGGTATGTACCTCAAATGACAACCACAGCAACTGGAAAGGCCACAGACATACCTCTCAAAGAGTAATACCGGCCTCAAACAGATGCCCTATGCAGACCGACTCACAAAACCACAGCTAAACTGTGTTGCATACCGCCTTCCCAGAGGTGACCTTTGCTTAACATACAGAGCTATGTCACACCCATAGCTGTTGGACATCCTCCACGTAATCATATTACAATCCCTCCCAGATACACGCTCTAGAGCCCTAAACCTTGTCAGCTCACTAAACAGCACGTGCTGGAGGGATAGATTCTTATCTTAGAGACATGCCATACTCTGGAACAAACCACCTATCAATAGCATGCAAAGCTTCTCATTAGCAGTTGTCATAAATACTCCTGATGATTGGTTGGGAGACAGGAAATACACACTGGGAATCACCTCTGTGGCTCTGGTTGACAGGGGCAAATGAAATTAAATTACATGCATGTCAAAGGCCAGGGTAGCATATGGCTAGGCTGCTGTAGGCCCTAGGGCCAATAGCATATTACCTACCTATGATACGATGCACACACACACATGTACTTAGTGCAATATTGCTATGTGAGGTTGACTGAGTGTGATGGTGAATGTGTTGGTGAATGTGTGCAAGGTCTGTAAAGGTGTGATAGCTTAGTGTGAAATTGTTTCTGTCATGGTAGTTTGTATCCTAGCTGTGATCCCAGCAAAATATGTGTATGCTATTGCTAGGCAGAAAAAGTAGTATGGCATACGGTGTGACATAGTCCCTTGTTGCCGACTGTAGTGTCCCATTGTAGGCTAAAGCAATACATGTATGCTTAGTGAGTGATACTACTGGTGAATTCAACTCCCATATGAACTGTAGTACTACCTGAAGCTGTTTGGCCTAAACAGTACAGTGTGGTGTATGTTCACATTGCTTGTAACCACTGTTTTGTGTGTTCCCTGTAGTCCTCACAAATTACATACCTCAGGCATAAGGTTTTGTAAGAACTGACACACAGTACTGTATGGAACGCTGGTAAAGCTCATCTGGGTTGGCATTCATTTGTGTGTTGTATGTATGTCTGATGTGTATGTAATTATGCCTGTACCATGCCCTCAATCATATGTGTGTTACAGGGTATACATGTGTATTTAGCAACATGTATAGTCTAGTATAGCAGTATACCACCTATATTAACAACTGTGCACATATGTTAGACAGGGGTTTGGCATCAACGACTAGGGTGGCATACTGGTAATACTGTAACTGTACTTTACATTCAATGCAATGGATGACATCTTTCTTTATGCATTAGCTTGATATATATACCTCCTGTGGCTAGGTGGTGCATTGTGTCACATGCAGTGTGCCATGTACTGGTGTATAGTCTTACATACTGGCTTCTCTTTGCTGCTGTGCAGAACATGGCTTGATATATAGAGCATGCCAGGCACAGTCAGCCAGTTGTGGCCTGAGCACTAATATGTGGTATTGAACGTGTGTATCCTCTGACAGCCAATTGGATGCTAATGGCAGTTAATTGATATCTGTACTTTAGAATGTAAAGTGTGCCACATGACTTGCTCACACATATTGTTTAATTGTCTTCTAGGGGCATGGCCCACCAATGAAACCCGTGTTATACAGCTGCAGAGGAACAGGAAATACACAGCAGCCTGGTGCAGCACTACACCCTGCTGTTATCTAGAACCAGCCAGGACCAGCATGAGTGGACTGCACTGTGGCAAGACCTTGTCTGTTGGGTAAATGACATAGGCATGCATAACCGGACATATGAGCAGGTACGCCATCACTGCAGTGATTTAATTAGACATGTCGGGTGGCATGTGTCTGATATCCATAGACAACAGCTTGACACAGGTGGTGGGGTAGCCATTCATCCCCCCTCACCAGAGTGGAGGAGCTGCTCATAAGCGTGGTGACTCCTGGCCAACAACAGGAACAGCAACATACATGTGTCATCATGGAGGCCAGAGCCACCCAGCATGTTGACATGGAGCGTGCAGGTAACATGCCCTATCTTTAGACTACTGTTACCTGTATTGGTAGATTATGCATATGTGAGATGTGTACTGTGTGTTTAGCAGTTGTGCTGCCTAGTGTTGTGCAATACTGATATTTGGAATATAATCTGTACGCCTGTGACTGTCGACTGCTGTACTACTGTAGTTTAGCAAACTCACAGTAGCAATGCCACAGTTGTGGCCACTGACAAACTGTCTCATATACTTGTAGGTCCCTCTGGTGTGACAGCAAGGCAGCCAGTCGATGCTGGTGAGTGTGTTATAAATTTAATATTGCTGATGAAATGTGCATGTCATAGGTGAGGTGTAGGCCATATACACGTAACACACCTACACATAATGCATGCTGTGCATGTTTGCTGTGAGACTATGCACATCTCAGTAATGTCAGTAGCTGCCTCAATCACATGCAATACACAGAGCATCAAACACAATTGCGGCAACACCATACTGGACATTGGATAGGCATAATTGATACACATGTACACAACATACACAACTTTGTCATAAGCAGTACACCTTAACATGCTACATATGGCGTATCCAGAAACCCGCTGTAAGGTCACACTTCAGGATCCCACATGTCATCCACACAGCACACATAATATACCTGAGGGGTAGAGGCATATCATGGGGCTGTGCGACACTCTTCAACACATAACACATTCATGTTAGGCAATGCTCCCTATTGGGCACCTTACAAACCCATGTAACAAGTGGCTGTGTAATTGTGAATGTAGCCACGGTACTGCAGTTCAGGTACAGCATGCTAGGTGGCGGTCTGGCACACATTAGTAGCCTTGAGTGACCACATGATGCATGATGATGATGGCTCATGGTACTAGACCCCATCCAGTTACAGTGACCACAGTAGTACACATAGCAGTCATTACTATGCACCTCAATGTTGTGTGTGTGCAAACATATGCACCTATACACAATATGCATAGCAATCACCATTTGTACAAAGTGACACATATATGTCTTGTAATGTTATTGAGTGTATAGGTCACATGTGATGTTTAATGTTGCAGTCATGTTGTACCATCCCATGTTATGGCTGGCACTGGCATGTCCACAATGCATCCTACACTCCCCATAACCACTGTACAATGGTCATGTTGAGCAATGGTATTCCATCACATATACATGCACCACTCATCCTGTGTGTATACATAGCATGCATGTGCTAAACATGTGTCCACAATTATCTGCTACAGACACACACACTGTAATCAGAAATCTATGTGACACACAGATACACATCCAGCCATGGTATGTATACCTGTGAGTGATGGTGCACAGGACATTGCAGACCTTTTAATACTTGCACAGCAATGTAGTGTCCATGTACACATTGCATTCCAGGGTGAGGCCAATCACTGAACAACAACACACATGCATCAAAGCCATGTATACTGTTATTAACAAGGGTTGTCTACACTCGCACTGCATGGTCTTGTGCAACAAATTTTCTGCATGCTGACACATGTGATACGACTGTTTGCCTTGTGATACTGTAACCCACCTTCAACCACTATTGAGTATGTTTTGGATTGCTGGTGGTGTGTGTAGGTATCTGCTGTAGTGAGGAGTGCATTTGTGTGCATGTGTGCATGTGTGCATGTGTTCATGTGTGCATGTGTTCATGTGTGCATGTGTTCATGTGTTCATGTGTACATGTGTGCATGTGTGCATGTGTTCATGTGTTCATGTGTGCATGTGTGCATGTGTGCTGACATAATGTACAGGTTGTAAAGTGTGTTTCCTGTCTTCCTCCCACAGGTGCTGTATTAGGGCTGGTTCACTGCAGCAGGGAAAATGATGTCACTGAGCCACATAGTGATAATGAAGATAGATGTGTTGAGGCACAGGTGTGTTTGCCAGGGTCTGTCGTTGGGCCACCAATCAACAGTACACAGCTGTCCACCCCATCCATGCATACACTCATACTGCCAATACATCCATCACCAATGTCCATAGCTGAGGGACAGCATACAGTTGGCATTGGTCAGGACAGTGTGGTATCCATGGCACATGCATCCCAACACAGCAGCCATACCCAGATGTCTGGAAGGGTGCCACATAGGCAGATGTCCAGGGGTTCTCATAGGAGCACTGCTACTCATCATGCCACTGGCAGATGTGCCACAGGTCTGACAATGTCACGCATGTTCCAGGCTGTCATGGAGGCACAGGCACATATGGAACGGTACACCAGACAGGGACTAAGGGCACACAGGACACATAACACCACCGTCATTGACAGTATCTGTGACCTAGCAGGTGCCATCCATCATTACACCAAGGTCACTGATAGACATTGGGGGGAGATATTAGATATCCTCCACAATGTCATGTCCATGTGTCAGTACAGTGCGGGACGGTTGAGACGTCGACATGGATGTATGCCAGCAACATCAGCAGCTGGCAGTCGCCGCGGACGTCCCTCAATCCACAGCCGCTCCCGTAGTGCCAGTACCAACCCCAGCAATGTTGGGGATGGGGTGTCCATAGAATGTCCTAGAAGACCACGTGCACATGGCTCTGGACAGTCCCAGCAGGGACCTGTGTCCAGTGTACATCCATCCACCTTTGGGGATAGTACCCAGTCTGGATTAGTACCTGATAGTGTCAGTAGCACCCCTGCCAGGCACAGGTACCATACCTGTGGCCAGAGACAGTGATCTGTAAAGCCTCGCAGATACAGTCTGTGGCTGTCCCACAAATACCCGTATATGTCAGCCACATGGTGGAACTGTGTGCATGCAGATGCACACACATACTCCAGACACCTAGGGCTAACACATACACACACACATTACAACAACATTGGCCCATTCCAGTATTCTTGCCCCTCACACACACACACACACATACACACACATACATGTCAATTGGATGGCTCACTGTAGGCCTCTGGCAAACCAACAACACACTTTGTGCATATGAATGAAACCTGTGCCGCCTTCTGTCATCTGTAACATCGATGCAGGAACAGGCTACCATGGTGCTGATGCACAGGGTGTCTATATAGCAGTATAGCAATGTTAGCATGTTGTCAGCAGTAGGGTGTAATGATATGCTTGAAGGTGTAGCTGAGCAGGCATGATGCATTAAAGCTATGATTGTCATTGTAGTGTTGTTTACACCAGTGTTGGTTCCAATTGTGTATTGTCCGGCCACATGCCACTTGGCTGATGTGTGCAGTATTGGCAACATGTGTTAGAGAGTAGATAGTATGTGTGGGATTTGTGTAGTACAGATTTGCAGGTGGCAGGTGTACAGTTGTGAACATGGTGGAGGTGCACTGTCTGCATGTATGTGCATAGTGGACACATGTCCAGGGTAACATGCTCTGTATTACACAGTAACACTCCATAGTTTCTATTGGTGGCCAGTATGCATTGTACTACACACATTCCGGAACCTGACTACACATGTGTGTATGACATGGTTTGACACTGTGCTGTGGGTGATACTGTTACTATCTGTCATTGCTTTGCATTCTGGTAGTATACATCACTTCAACAGCCTGACCATAACCAATCGTTAGACGATGTCTTGACAACCGACACACGGATGTAGGACACACAGCAACATTTGGATCCTTCAGGTACTATACAATGCCAGTAACCACTGGTATTCACCTGCACCCATTACTGAGACCACTCCTGTTTGGCATATAGTTCTCTTAGGGACATGCAATCACAGTAGGGATATGTCCGTCCACGTCTGGTAATGCATACTGTGGCCTATAATGCAGTCTCCAGATGACACACACATCCTCCACAAGGGTATTATACAGACAGATGCCTGTTGTCAAACCCATGCTGTAAAGCTATAAGCCAAAATAAGCATAGTCATCCACCTTTATGGAACATATTATCCCCACAGTACCACATAGGTAGTAGCCACCAACATGATGAACCGGTACCTATGTGTACATGCAACCAAGTGTTATGTCATCTCTCCTTTGTTAATCACATTTCCAAAGGTATTTTGGAATCCCTTGGTGGATCACATAAGCAATGAGGGGTCTGCATATATATCCACATAGGTTGTTCTACACCTGTTATGAATAGTCATCATTGACAGACTTTGCTGTGTTTGAAAAGGTCTGACATATACCTCAGCCATAGACCCTCACTCACACATTCCAATAGTAACCGTAATGACTTTGTGTGACACAGATGACCTAGGCCAGGGATCACTGCAGTGGCTGGGCTTGTCACAAGCATACAGATGTGACTTAAGGTCTGGGAAGCAGCAGCACAGTCTGGCAAGGATGACAGCTGTGTTCTTGGAGAAAGCAGGGTCCCCACACATGCATTCATTGAGGTAACATGTATGGATATGTATTTGCCACACAGCTAGCTCACATGTGCAATGCATACTGATATGTCATACAGTGGTAAAAGCAAAACCCACAACACATTGACTAACAGTGTCACAAACATACAGCACACACACTCACCAAGTGCCAGATTCAAACCCCTACCTAACTACTTCATGATAATAGAGAAGTACGCATTAACATGACGCGCTAGGCACATTACTGGGAGTTCTTTTTTCCACAGGTATATTTGTAGGATGGTGACATCATCAGACTTGACAAAGGTTAGTTTACCGCTTTTGAGGTCTCTTACTACACTCCTAAAATGTTGCTCCTTCCCAAGGAAACAACACACAAACACACACGCACACACTTGTCCAGTGCAGAATTCAAACCCCTACCTAATTACTTCATGATACTACAGGAGTATTCATTAACACGACGTGCTATACACATTACTGGGAGTCCTTTTTTCCACAGGTATATTTGTAGGATGGTGACATCATCAGACTTGACAAAGGTTAGTTTACCGCTTTTGAGGTCTCTTACTACTCTCCTCAAAGGTTGCTTCTTCCCAAGGACACCACACACACACACAGTTGTTCAGTGCAGGATTCAAACCCCTACCTAACTACTTCATGATATTACAGGAGATTGCATTAACACGACACACTATACACATTACTGGGAATTATCTTTTCCACAGGTATATTTGTAGGATGGTGACATCATCAGACTATACAAAGTGGGTTAGATTAGGTGACATTAGATGGGCTACATTGAAGGAATGTCTAAACACTTTGGGCATGTGATCATCAAAGGTGAGTTTACTATCTACCTGTGTCCCCAGGGCCATAATGACTTTCTCCGTACATGCTGGATTACCACCTATGTGGTAATTTATGTGCACTTTGTTTTACCCAAAGGGGATGACTATGCATTCTTTGCCATTCAGCTTGAGGGCATTGTTTTGACACCAGGTATCTGTCTCTGTAAGACACTTCTGGAGGATGTCTGTGTCAGCTGTACAGTTGATTATGGACCACAGTTACCATTCATCTGCAAACCTGTTCAGTCATACACCTGCTGTGCTTCCCTGTACCTCTGAGCAGTATCTACTGAACAGGTGGGCTCCCAGGAACAAGACATGTGTGATGCCATTTGTGACTGGCTTAGAGTTGGACATGGCACCTGCAACTATGAACATGTGTGTTTGATCTGTGAGCCACTTGGCCACCCATCCTGTGACATAGCTGTTAATATTCAAGCTGGTACACTTGTCCATGATGACAGAGTGGGGAATGGTGTAGTAAGCTCTTAGCGAGGTCCAGGTGGGCTGTGTGGACTACTTTCACCTCCATCTATATTCATGGTAACTGTTTTAAATAGCTGAACTAGGTTTGGGAGCCAGACTCTAATAAGGTGAAGTTGTGTAGAGTCCAGTGTCTGGAGATCTCCAATGTCTCAGTGTATGGGTTCCATGACAATTGGCTCAATAGCTCTGTAGACCCGGCTGAATAGACATATTGGGCAATGGTTTCCAGGTTCTGTTTTGGCACACCCTTTGTGGAGCTGGATGACTGTTAGTGTATACCATTCTTTGGGTACATAGCCTATGGTACGGTTGAGTCTGGACAGTGAATGTAGGTGAGTTTGTAGTTCCTTATGGGCCTAGTGTAAGACGCAGCATGGGACAACATACAGTCACACTGATGCTATGTTCTTAGCTTTGGTGAGGGCTGTCTTTACCTGCATGTCCATGATGTCTGGGTCTCTGCATCCTTCTGTGATGGACACAGGCCCTTTTGGGGGTGATGGGGGGAGTTTACACTGAACTTGTCCCCCTGGATGTGGGCAATGAAAGTTGGTTTGGTGTATTTCATTCCTTTTTTCAGTAGCTGACAGCATATTTGGAAGTTGACACCTACATGTCTGGTATAGCTACCAAAGGCTTTGTGGTTGTTATTCTTACATTCCTTGGCTATTTGTCTTTAGAAACCGTCCTTGGATTATTTAATGAGCGATCATTGTTTCTTCCTGATAATGATCAGTGATACCTTTCTTTTAGTGAAATTGGATCTATCATGTGTTCATTTCCTCCTTCTCTTGTCTAGCTTATTTATGGACAACAAACACCTGCTTGTTGTCCTATTTTTGGAGGAGTGCATCTTGGATTTATTTCTGATGTCTCATTCCATGCATCCCTGTAGATGCTCATAGGATGCACTTGTAAATGTTTCTGCAGCCTGCATACCATTATCCTATAGCAAGAGGTCTTCAGAACTTTCCACTTTGGTCTTGGGAAGTGTGCAGTTTGCTTTTGCAAATGTCTTCACAGTGGTTTTATTGACTGGGTGTGGGGGCTGGATGTGGATGTCCAGTGTGATTACTTCATGATGTGATATTCCCAGTGAGGGGTTTATCTCTGTTGTGGAGCACTGGTACTCCATGTTGGTGATGATCATGTCCAGTATGTTGTCACCTGTAGTGAGCGTGCTGACCAGCTGTTCCAGGGTATGAGAGTTTCTTAACTGTTGGACACATTGGGCAAAGGGTGTTGTATATGAGTAATTCACACACTCAATGTTTGGATAGTTGTAATCTCCTCATATAATGGTGTTTGATAGGACCTTTATATTTGCCATTGTTCTCTGGAATACTGAGTGAGGTTCCAGAGACAAGGTACATGATCTGTAGCAGGCTACAATCTGATGGGCAGCTTTGCCCAATGTTAGTTGCATTGCATGGTCTACAAGGCCTCATGCTGGGCCAGTAACCTGAAGGTGTGGATATCCATAAGGTAAATGGCTACACCCCTTCCTTTTGTATTTCACTCATGGTTTTGGGTCCAAAGGTCAGAGTGACTGTGAGTGTTTTATGTGGATCATATCCAGCAGCTCTATGTTTGACATAGTTTTGTACTTTAGGCAGTGAACATCTCTGAGTAGGTGATATGCAAGGAAGTACGGATGGAGCATTTTGCGATGGTCTGTGTATGGCATGTATTTCAGGCCACTAATGCTCTTTGTGAGGTATTGCTGCTGGCTTTCCAGTTGTTGTAGTTGTCTTGTGAGGTACATAGCAACAGTGGCGTTGTACTCTTTTATAGTTCTAGTGAGTGGTGAGTAGAGGGGAACAATGTCCTCTTTTATTCTGCATGAGAAACATTTTGTGATGAGGTGTGCCACATAATAGGGTTTCCTAACTACTGTGGGAATGTGCTTATCACAGTTGTATCCACTGTCCACCTGTGACCCAGGGTCTCTTGTCACACTTACAGTGTGAGTTATACTACCACCTATGTTGTAGTTCTTGACTACAGAGATTTTAACAAAGGTGATGATAATGCACCTTTTGGCATTGAGCTAGAGCCCATGGCTTAGACAACAGCCATCTGTCTCAGTGAGGCCCTTTTGTAGGATGTCCACATCTTTAGTGTTTACAATGATGGCTCCTAGTTTGCAGTCCTCTGGAAACTTCAGTAGCCACAGAACTTCCATGTTAATGTTTACTTCAGGGAAGCAGATACTACACAGCCTGGGAAGTTAACTAGTCCCATGGCTGCTGTGATACTGGCTTCGGAGAGTGTTTTTTACCTGTGCAGCCATGATGACAGCAACTTTGCAGTCTTCCATTACAGACATGTGCTCTTTCATGGGTGAGAGGGTGGTAAAGTTAACACTGATCCTATCTGCCAGGATGTTGCCAATATCAGTTGGCTCTGTACATTTAGTGCCATTGAGCTGTAACTCAGAACAGATCTGAGTGTAACCATGACATGGACCTGTATGTTGGGCAGAGATCTCCTGCATAGACAGTATGCAACAGAGTACAGCTTGGGTAACATTCATTCTTGTTGTATGGGGCAACTATTTTAGGCCAGTAATCCTCTTGTTAAGGTTCTTCACTGGTCTTTCTAGCTGCTGAACGTGCCTAGGCAGATTCATCGCAAGTGCGTTGTGGTACTCTCTGACAGGTCTGATGACTGCTGAGTAGTGGCAACCTCCTTTGACCTACATGCACAGACCTTGTCAGTTTGTGTGAACACATAGCAGGATTTTCAGACCACTTTGTGAATGTGTTTCTGGAAGTAGAGATGACTATACACATTTGTCCATAGATCCTTTATTATCACATCCGTATTTAGCCTAAGTGTGTGAGCATGCCCAGTATGACCTTTCAGTATCTTCCTGCCTGACATTTGCTTTGTTTCTTTTAGTGTGTGAGCATGCCCAGTATGACCTTTCAGTGTGATGCTGAATGAAATCCACTACATTTGTTGGAGTGTGTGAGCACGCACAGTATACACATTTATACTATATGTGTATGGTAAATCAAGGTGTATTTTTACAGCAGGGCTCACCTTTGTGTCATAGATCAACAGGGATCATGCTGTGCCTGCAGGGCTTCCATGAGACACTTTGCATAGACCTATCAACATTTCTACATACAGGGGGGATGGCTATTCTTTGTACATTTCTACCCATGGGCACACAGGATTGTTACTGTGGGTGTACATAGGATGTGGGTTTTGCCTGTCACTTATACACATTTGCTGTGCCTGCACTGCTATGTACAGGACACCATTGCAGTCTGTACCGTTGCCTATCGTACTGGCTTGAGGCATACTACCGTACTACAGATCTTAGTGTCCATTGTCACATATATTAGCTTGTGACTTCATAGCCTACACAACCCACATCACAATGCCTGGCCTGATGTTCTCTGTCTGCATAGGCGTGTGGGTGAGGTTACCCATTTGCCTCATTAGGGGCGTGATACAGCATTGCTTTGTGTTTGCATTAGTGTACAATTGTCTTGCTGTGTCTGTGCCACTATAATGCTATCATGGCTTAGTGGTTCAATGTTGTAACTATAGTGCACAGTATCCTGGGTTCAAGCCCTGTCACTGTTTTTTATTTTCATGCTGGCCAGACCAGACTGCTTAAGGAACAGTAAAGCAGATATGAGCATGTTTAACTGACTTTGCTCAACTTTGCTCGACCTTGGCCAACATTGCACGAGCAATTTTGTTTACATATACTAGATATTGGTAAAAGCTGCTTAGCACTGCTTTATATTGTTTAAAACATGGCAATCATGCCTCAGGTGGTGCTGCAGGGCTGCCTATGTCAGATGCACATACTACACTCCCTATACATGTTTGGAAACAGGTAGTGTCAAGTTAGGCATCCCTTTTATTTTATGTGCAAGTCAGAGAGAGGTATCACTTCCAGGGTTCCTACTGAGCCAGTGTATGTGCTATGCGTTGCCTCTTTGCCAAGGCCAAGGCATACTGGGCATGCCTCCTTCTGCCTACTGGGGCAGGCTCAGGTTGTTCCTCCTCAGAGTCATGCTGTGCCTGTGCAGGCCTTGGCAATGGTGGGGGGCTGTTTGGCCCTGCCCCATGCTGTTCCTGCTGCAGCTGTTTTCACAGGATCATATTGTGTAGCATGGCATATACCATGACAATTTGGGTACATGTAGTTGGTGAGTACTGCAAGGCTCCACCAGATGTGTCCAGGCACCGGAACCGTGACTTGAGCATCCCAAACACACGCTCAATTACATTTCATGTTTGTGCGTGTGCCTCATTATGGAGTTCTTGTTCAGGTGTGTGTGCATTTCTGATGGGTGTCATCAGCCACTGCTCCAGTGCATATCCAGCATTCTCCACTAGGTGACCATCAGGGATGTCCCATTTGCAAATGTCTGGTACAGCTGCGACAGATGCAGATATGGGAATTGTGGCAGCTTCCAGGGCAGCCAGCACACACATTCAGTATTATGACCTGGGCATCACATACAACCTGGCAGTTGATGGAGTGGAAGCCCTTGCGGTTGATGTAGGCCCTACCCCACTCACGAGCTGGTGCTTTGATATGTATGTGCGTGCAGTCAGTTGCACCCACTACCTCAGGGTATTCTGCTATTTGCTGGAAGAGACGCATATTGCTGGCCAATACCTCACGGGAATTGGGGAAATATACATGATCACCGACATGTGCTGACATGGTATTCAGGAACTGGTGCAGTACCCTTGATGCTGATGCCTGTGAAATCCCCATCATATCACCAGTTGGTCTCTGGAAGGTACCTGTTACTAGTATTCGTAGGCCAACACATACCTTGGTTTCCACTGGGATGGGTTCCCTCTGTTGGTTCTGTGTGTGAGGCGTGGCCTGCACAGCTCAACAATTTGCTGCAGGAGCTCTCTGTCCACTCTTTAGCACTCCACTATCTCCTGCTCATGTAGCCCCTGGTAATTTACCCTGGGTTTGTACATTCTTCTCTGTCTCCTCACTGTGGTTGCACAGCAGCATTCACAATGGCACCACCCTCAGCATCTTGCACATGTTGCCTTATAACAGCAATGGCAAACCCTAACATTTTTATGTCTCAGTTTAAGCTTTTTAAGTTTTCACTTCTCTTTGTTGACTGCAGTGTTGCAGTGTTTCTGAGAAAAGCATGGGGGAATGTTGTTTGCAGAGTTTTAGGTGCTGGGCTGGGCTACTGTACTGCCTGTGTAATTGGCTGATTCTGATTGATTTCACCTGGCAGCTCTGCTAGTTCTCCTTGGTTAACTTCCTACTACTTCCTTTCCTTCCTTTTACCGTTTGTTTCCACAGGGGGAAGCGCCGCGCAAACACGCACCACACAGGCTTACACAAGCTTACACAGGCTTAGGCGGGTGCACATTCGTGTATACATGCTTAGATGGCCTAACACAGGCTTACACGGGCACACACCCATGCACACAGGCTTAGACTGGTTTACACGTGCACACACATGTGCACACGCGTGCACACAGTGTAAGCAGCTTTGCAAGAAACTTCAGTGATAGCCACGGTGTACACCTTCAGTTTCTGGATTTCAGTTTAGACAACTGTAGACACACCTCTTTTAGTCCTGAGTAACTCACAGCAAACACATGCCACTCTGCTCCAATCAGCTTACAGTCTTTTTGATACATACCCCCATCATGATGTCACCCATCTTCTACTCTGTTACTCCCCTTATCCTACTCTTACACTCTAGGGACATGGTTCACATAGCAGGAAAAATTGGGATTCACTATCCTTATCCTCATTTGCATAGGATTGCCTACTAATGCTTGGTTACATCTCTCAGACTGAGCTTCCCCCCTTAGCAACCTCTACTCAGTAGCTATGTTGTCTTCAGCCTGCCAGTCACTTGCATGGCAGATGAATATTTTGAATAAAATCCCTATTTGTGGCTTTTATTTTTTGTTTTTCTGGTTTTTAGAGTGCAGCACGTTTGTGCGGCGCTGTGCTACGCTTAAACATCGGAGATCAAGGGAAAAAAATTATTATTTTTTTTATTTTGCAATGGAATAAAATGCCAATGGCCATATATTTGGCCATTGGCATGCTTCCTCAACTGGATGCATCTTTTATTTGGAGCTGTCATTGCTCCGTTTTGCTATTTGCAGAATGGTACTCAGTTGCCAACCGAGTACATTTCTGCAAATAACACTACTCTTGCTCGGACAGGTTAGTGTTTCCTGGATCGCAAATTTACCTCATTTGCATAGCTTTCAGCAGCTAATGAGGTAATTTGCATAAACTGACACTTTCCGTGCAAGAGTCGTTTTAGGACCTCTGTTGCACGGCCCTGCCAGCTGTTCCTGAATCACTCGGCAGACATGTTGGCTGCATGTAGTCTTACTCTAGTCTTAGACTCTGTGCAAGCCTTCATGAATCCGGCCCAAACTAATACAATAATGTAAAGTTAATGAAGATTCCTGAGATTCACTTTTGTAGCAATAATTTGCTAACAGCAGCGTTATGTTGTTATGCAAACCATGGACTTTCAGGAGGAATATGTAAATGAACACCTCCCTGCCACAAAAAAGTAATATGCTTAAGGCATAAGCGTTGGAGGGCAGCTGAAATGCAGATAAGGGGCATTACATGTTTGTGTATTAGTAGAATTCATAGAGATGAATCCTTAATAAGCTCATTCGCATACCAAACATTTAAATGACCCTGAACTTTGACCAGTAAGCAACAACTTAACAGAAGAATAAGAAGATGCTATGGGAAGTTAAATTTTTCCATTTTGGTGTCAGGAACAAGCTTGCATATACATGAATAGGCTACTAAAGGTTTTTTTTTGAGGGAAATGTTTCATTTGGTGTCAATGAAGTGCTTGTGCATACTTGGACATACCGTTGGAGGAATCATTGGGGAAGTGTTTCATTTTGGAGCTTAGACATACTTAGACAATAGTACTGAAGGAATCAATGGGGGAGAGGTGCTTAATTTTAGTTCATATGCATACTTAGACAAGCTACTTATGGGATAGGAGAGGAAAATTATTCATTTGTGTGTCATTGAAGTGCTTGTGCACACTTGGGTAAACTACTGGAATGATGGCTGGAGGAAGTTCATGGATTGCAACTCAGATTCGCATTAGCATAAAGGGACTCTATGAATCTCAACTTTGCTGCACTCATTCATAAACATCAAAAATACCCCTATTGACTTTGCACAAATGACTATGAATACCAGCTTATAGTTTGATAAAAAATCTCGAACCACAATTCCAAAGAAGCCAACCAAAAAGAACGATGCCAGGCAGAAGCAGGATCAAGGTGTAAATAATTTTATTCCAAAATGTTAATTCAATTAAAGTCAAAAGGAACAAGCACTGGTAATTAGAAAAGTGTCCCTCTTGATTGTTTTTTCAAGCTTGAAAAATGTGGTAGGGATGTTCTTGAATAGAGACTGTGTTTACTAAGTGTAGGTGTTAATGAATCTGGCAGTCATCATTTCCTCAGTACAGACAGATAGATAGATAGATAGATAGATAGATAGATAGATAGATAGATAGATAGATAGATAGATAGATAGATATAGATATTCATATATATTTAATGCAAAATAGTTCCTCTCCCAAAGTTTTTGAGTTTGTCTAGGATATGCAATTATTGTTGTAGGAAGTATTTTACATCCAAAGTGTAATTATGTAAGCAGTTATTAATGTCTACACACACACACACACACACACACACACACACACACACACACACACACACACACACACACACACACACACACACACAGACGTGTCTACTAATTATATCCCCTTTGACTGTGTACAACTCAGGCTTCTGATTGTGATTTAATTGACAAATACATAAATAATAACCATTATACATATATAATAGCCATCTTAATATATTTTATCTTCTTGCTTCGGGGACACATACAGGGTTATTATAAGACTTTTTCCCACAGAGAATTGTGCACTTGCACATACAAGCACACACACACACACACACACACACACACACACACACACACACACACACACACACACACACACACACACACACACACACACAAAGTCTTTGCTACTGCTGCTGATGTTCCTGCTGTTATCTACAATAGTTCTTTTTTTGTTTGTGTTTGTTAGTCATAGGTTTATAGGAGCCGTGGCTGGCGGCCAGAAAGGAAATTGTGGCTACAGTAAAAGGCTTTAGTAACATTACACATATTTTGTGTCATGAATAGGTACACAATTTTTTATTGGACTCTCCTAGCACATTAATTCATCCCTTTGGCATGCTGAGTATTCAGTGGGGTTCACTGATTCTCCAAGCCCATTTCTGAATCAGAAAAAAAAAATCTGAAAAAACATATAGAATTCAGCGATGCAACAACTGGCAGTCAACCCCATCATTCTGGACTCCAAGGTATACAGGTTTTAATTATTCATTTGAAATAATAGTCTGACTGAAAGGTATTTTACTTAAGAACTAGTCACAGTCAAAGTCAAGTTAAACCTTATCGTCATTTAGAACTACACACATGTAGCCTAAATGAAATTCTGTGCTTCAGCTCAATTCTTGAGTTTACAAAGGAAAGTGAAACAACACATACAAGTAGAGGAATAAATATAACTAACAAATACAATACTAGTCCCAATACATACAAGAAAGAGGAGAGACATTTACCAACACTGGTAAATGAAAAGAATACCCTCCTGAGTTAAATTAACTACCCTATTTAAAGTAAAACAAAACACAGATTGAAATACCTGTTATTTGTCTAATATTGCACTTGCGTGAGTTAAATAATACTGAGTATGGCTAAAATAAATAAATATTGCACTTACTTGGAATATATGTAAGTATATATTGCACAAATAAATAAAAATTGACTTACTGTGTGCCCAGACCCCTGGGACGAGTGCCCAAGTTCAGAAGTCTAATCACTATAGGGTAGAAAGTGTTACTGAATCTTGTAGTCCTGCAGTGGATGTTGTGATATCTCCTGCCTGACGCCAGATGCTTAAACAGTCCATACAGAGGATGTGTATTGTCCTGTATTATTTTGGTGGCATTTTGGAAGCTTCTTGCAGAATAAAGATATTATATCGATGGATGACTGGAACCTGTTACCTTCTCTGCAACCCTCATTACTCTTTGTAGCACCTCCCTTTCTGTAACTGTGCAGTTTCCAAACCACACTGTGAAGTTGCAGGTGAGGATGCTGTCTATTGCACCTCTACAGAACGTGGAGAAAATATGAGGGGGAAGCTTAGCTTAGCTTTTTTCAGCCTTCTTAAAAAGTGGAGGCATTGATGTGCATTCTTGACCAGTTGGGTGGTGTTTCCCAACAATGAGAGATCTTCTGATATGTGTACACCCAGGAATTTCATACTCTTGACCCTCTCCATGCTCTCACCATTGATCCTGAGCTCTGGGTGGTTTGTTCTCCTTTTCCTGAAGTCACTGATAATCTCTATGGTCTTGTTTACATTCAGATCAAGGTTGTTCCCCTCACACCAACTGATCAGAGATGCCACCTCTTCTGTGTACGCCCTATCATCCTCATGTGTGATGAGCCCCACACCTGTGGTGTCATTAGCAAACTTGATGACATGGTTGGACTTGTGCTTAGCATAGCATTTGTGAGTTAGGATGGTGAACAACAGTGGCTGAGAACACATCCCTCTGAAACCCTGGTGTTAATTGTGATGCACTTTGATGTGTTCTTATCTTAATACACCCTCTGTGGTCTCTCAATCAGGAAGCCCAGGATCCAGTTACAGAGATGTTTACTGATTCCTAAATGTGCCAGTTTTTCTATCAGCTGCATTGGCACCACTGTATTAAATGCAGAGCTGAAGTCTATGAACAGCATCCTCATATAGTTGTCTTTGCCTTCTAAATGCTCAAGGGAGATGTGTAGTGCTACTGATATGGCATCAGCCATGGATCAGTTAGCACAAACTGCAGAGGGTCAAAATCAGGAGATAGGTATGATAAAATATGCTTTTTGATCAGCCACTCAAAACATTTCATAACAGTGGATGTTAGAGCAACTGGTCTGTAATCATTTGGGCTGGAGGGAGTGGTTTTCTTAGGTAGTGGGATTATGTTAGTTTCCTTGTAGCATGAGGGTACTTTTGCCATGGTAAGAGAGGTGTTAAATATTTCCTTGAGCACTGTACATAGTTGATCAGCACAGCCTTTTAACACCTTGCCCACCTTGTTGTCTGGACCAGCAGCCTCCCTGGGGTTCACTCTCCTTAGCTCTCTTCTTATCTTCTCTGTGCTGAGGCTGAGTACTGCATCCTTCTCATCCATGGGTAGCTTTAGTGCCAACCTGTTGTTTCTTTCTGCAAATCTACCAAAGAAGATGTTCAAACTGTCTAGGAATTTGATGCTGTTCTCACACTGTGCTGACCTGATTTGGTAGTTGATGATCTCCAGTATGCCTTGCCATAGTCTTCTTGCATCCTTCAAGTCTTCAAAGTGGCTCTGTACCTTCCTGCCATACCTTCTCTTAGCTTCCTTTTTACCCCACCTCAGATTACCTCTTGCTACACTTAGGGCTACTTTCTCCTTAGCCCTGTAAACTGCGTTTCTCTCCTTCAGGAGCTCATATACCTTAGGTGTGAGTCATGGCTTCTGGTTAGCTCTAATAGTGATACTCTTGGCATTTGTTACCCCATCAGCACTGTTTGAAATGCATGCTGTCACTGCCTCAGTGTATTCATCAATGTTCAGATGCTGATTCACTGTGGCTGCTTCCTTGAACATATCCCAGTTGGTTCTTTCAAAGCAGTCTTGTAGGGCCTCCATAGCTCCCTCGGGCCATACCCTGATTTGTTTCTTTGTGAGTTTATTTCTAACAAGTGCAGGTTTGTAAGATGGCAATATCAAGATGGTGTAATTGTCAGATCTGATAGTTATGAAATAGTTGATTTTAATATTTTACTATTTTGTTACAGCATTACAAAAATCTATTAAATGCCGAGGAGAAAAGAAATTGCCTGAGGCTGTGGAAAACATGGACATTGACAGTGTGTGTGAGCTATCAAAGAGGCAAAACATGAAATGTAGTAATAAACAGAAGATCTTAAATTATATACAGCAAATTTTAAAGATTGCATCTGTAAATGTTATTCTTCATAAACAGTTATGACAAAAATAAACACAATATTGAAATTTATTATACAATACACAAATCAAACAATGGTGATTTTTTCAAAGCATGCCACATAATTCCAAAAAAGTTCAGACTTTACTGGAATGATATTTCATCTTAGGTGAGTTCTTGAATTCCAACATTTGCTTACTGTGATGGGGTATGCAATTTTGAAGTGTCCACAGTGAACGAAGAGCTTTAGATAGTAAAGAAGTCTACTCAATTTCACATTATCAAAATGCTTGCTACTTTGGTAAATATTGGCTAGTAGAAAGTCTTGATGCAATTCCAATCATTTCCATGGCAAATAATCCTTACCATGATGCTAACTAGTATATGAATTTTACAGCTGTACCTAACCCATGCACATATATTCTTTTATAAGGATTTATCCAGCTGATTAACGCTCTAGTTCATCATCTGTGGAATGCACAAATTATATCTCCATGCTAAAACATATTTGCCCTTAATGGATACAACCTACACTGGTACTATTTACTCATATTAATGAATGTTACGCAAAGTTTAAGTTCTTACGTATCTGTATATAGAGTTGCAAATATATAGCAACACATTGTCTCACAGGCGCAGCATTTGTGTCTATAAATAAAATATTCCTGATGTTAAAATATTTTTATTTCGGTTTTAAAATATTTAGATATATGTACGTTTATTTAAAATATAATAAGAACATTTTAAAAATAGAGATACCTGTACAAATACACAGAGAACAGCAATGCTTTGCAGTACAGGAGCTGACACTAATAAATATTTTTCACATGGGAAGAAAAGTGTTTTCTACTTACAAATGTGTTTACCTATGGTACCATTAATAATGTAGTTTGTACATAAAGCAACAATCTCGGATTATAAACTTTCTCTAATGGAGCAATGCTCCAGTGACAACTACCTAATAATAATAACAATAACACATTTTCTGGTATTAACCATTTCAGTAAAGCTGCATTTTTTTGTTTTCTTCATGCTTTACCGACTTTTAACTTAGGGATACCTAATCTAATTTGCCACAATGTAAATATCTGCATTAAGATATTTACTAGCATTTTCAAATATAATTATTTTGTAAACATTTGTTACCATCATTGTTGCTATGGCTTGTGTCGTGGCTGACAAACATCTTTGGACCAGCCCATCCACACCATTAACAGCATCAAATTGTATACAATAAACAAACTAGTATCCTTTGTTATGGCTATTCCTAAAACTGAAGGACTGGTTAAACAAGATCATTAAAGTGCACTGTACATTTTAACACTCCCTTTGTAAAGGTAGCTTATAATACCCCACTGTGGTAGCATTAATCTACACCACTAGATAAAGACATTCTACTTTGTGATTTTACCCTCATGCCTACTAGCCATCACACTTGAGACAGACCATTAATTCCTATATGCTGAGTATAATCATCCCAGAAGAGAGAGTTGTCCAGATGGGTCATAATCTAGACAGCATTGTTGATGCTTTGTTCCACTGGCCTCTGCCCTTATATCTACTTCTGCTGTCAGAGGCAGCAACCTCCTCCCCTAGCCACGGGTTAGTCTGGAGTATTACCCCAGACCAGGGCCTAGGAGAACATGATAGGAACTACATGGCACTACCATCCCTGTCACTAGCTCTAAGCTTTCTGGACACAGATTATAGTGGCATTTCTTTAGGATCCTTTCCCAACCCTGAAGTAGGGATGTCAGCAGTGCATCACCATGGAGGTGTCCAATACCCACCCTGTGATGTGTGTATGTTCCTACACACATACGCCCTGAAAACTGCCATTAGTTGCTTGAGATACCAAGCTGGAACCACCTTGGTCAACGGGCAATGGGCCCCAGTCAATGGCCAAATGCAAGCTTTCACCTGCAAGGGGCAATGACTGACCTCTCTCTTCCCCTTGGTTGACAAAGGCAATAAGACCTACTCAATCTAATTTTCCCACTCAGCTCCTGCAGCAGCTGAATAAGTACTTGAACTTAAAACACAGAAAGACCGGCAACAGATGTAGTGTTCGGGCTCTCTCTGAGGAAAAACATACTTTTGAAGTATGGTGATAACTAAAATAGAAGTAGAAATAGAGCAAGCAGTCCCTAGATTTCAAGCAAAAATATATATAGAGAGAGATATAGAGAAACGCGGAGTCTTCTTTTCCAAATAGTAGCATTTATTATTCTGACAGATGAGCACTTTTGTTATCTTACAATTCAGTATTTCCTCTCTTTTTTCTACATGGGTTACCAAAGTTCCATTGTAATCCATATTAGCAAAATAACAAAAGGAGTGTTATCCAATAGGTCCAAGGGGACAAGGGTCTAACCAATGAGTGGAAGTAAAATTAAAGGAGAAGATTAGATCTGGGTGCCAGAGGACCAGTCTATGGAGCATTCGCATTAGGCTAGCCAACTGTGGGGGGGGGGTGTAAATGAGGGCAAGAAAAGACTGAGGATGATTGGGTGATGAGAGTGGCCATTGGATAACATAGTGTTTGGCTTTTTTTGCTAAAATGTTTTTCAGATAATTAATAGCAGGGAAAATATGAGTGAGGGAAATGGAGTGGAAAAAAGTCATAACCATTATCAGATAACATAATCCAAAAGAAGAAATGTGTGTGCAGTAACAAAGGAACAACAACCTTTACCTTTAACTTAACCATTTAGAGTAAAATTAATAAAACTGTCAATATGCAACCCAGTACCTAACCATCTAAGTGAATCCAACCATGCTCATGGCCCTAAAATAGTCACATCAGTAGTCCTAACAATATTCACATCCTGCTAAACTGTGTCAGATAAGCATAGCTCTCTGAGTCATAATCATTCTTTATTCTTTGTTCCTCCTCCAGTGAACTTGAGGGCATGAACTACTCAGATAAATGTGAAACCATGTGTACCTGGAAGCTTACTAATTGCAAAATGCAGAGATGGTAATTGACCAGACCACCAAGGAAACCGTAACGTGCATTTTTTGACTGCTGGTGCCTTTGCTATCCAGAAGGGCAGATTATAGTTTTTTCAGTGATTTCACCTATGCTTCTTCAGATCTGTCAGAAAGTCTTTTTCAAGATTGTCCATGTTTATGACAAAATCTCTGAGCTACTTGGAGTAGTGTGCCATTCTAAGACCTTGTGATTTAATCACATTTCTCTTTGTCTTGAAGGGGTGCATGCTGTCTCTGTAGTAAGGATGACCCTGATGGGTTTCTGGAACAGGTTTTTTGAGAGTTCTGACAGGTCCTTGAGTTTTGTAATCTGGAGAACCAGGAAACAGGCTTTACTTTCCTGGTAGGAGTAGTTGAACTTTAGGAAGTCGGTGGATTTCACAATGTGATCAAAGAAGTCCAAAAGTTTCTGTTCAGTATTGTCCCATAGAATAAATATTTAATCTATATAATGATAGTAACATCCCATGTGTTGAAAGAAAGGGGAGTTATAGACATGCTCCTTTTTCCATTTCCCCAGGGCCATGTTTGCAAGACTGGGGGCCATAGCTACCCCCATAACTATGCCTCTCTTTTTGCCTGTAATACTTTTTGTTAAACCTAAAATAGTTGTTTTCCAGCAGGAGCTTAAGGAAATGACCAATGACTTCAGTTGCTGTGGTTGGGCTTTCCCCTGGGTCAGGAAACATTGGCAGAATTAGTGCAGACTATGTACAAAGACCCAATGACTCAAGTATGAACAGTGTTCGGCCTCACAGAGGGGTTCCCAGTGGGAGTGGGTGTACATCAGGGTTCAATTCTGAGCCCACTGCTGTTCATACTGGTGATGGACTACATCAGCAAACAGGTTGGAGGGGACAGATCAACAAAGCTGCTGTACGCAGACAATGTGGCAGTACAGGCAGACTCTGAGCTAGAACTTCAGCAAAGGATAGGAGAATGGAATGCAAATCTGAAGGCACATGGGATGAAACTAAGCACAGATAAGATGATGGTAATGGCAGCAAATTGGGGAAATCAGAAGAAGCTGAGAATAGAGATAGAAGGGAAGATAGTTGAACAAGTAAACAGCTTCAAGTATCTGGGAGGGGTGGTTGAGGAGAAGGGTAGTCTGAATGAAGAGGTCAAAGCTAGAATCAGTGGGGCTGCAGCCAACTGGTATTGAGTATCAGGTGTAGTTTATGACAGAAGAATGCCAAAGAAGCTGAAAAGTAAGGTGTACAAGACAATGGTGCAACCAGTATTACTGTATGGTACAGAAACCTGGGCAGTATCAGAGTATCAGGTGTAGTCTATGACAGAAGAATGCCAAAGAAGCTGAAAAGTAAGGTGTACAAGACAATGGTGCAACTAGCACTAGTGTATGGTACAGAAACCTGAGCAGTAAAGGCAGAACAGTTGATGAACCTAGAGGTGATGGAAATGAAGTGCTGAGAAAGGTGGTAGGATGCACACTGTGGGACAGATGAAGAAATGAGGACATAAGAGCAGAAGCCAAAGTAGCTCCAATTGCAGAAAAGATCAAAGAGAACAGATTACGGTGGTTTGGGCACATGTGTAGAAAAAAAGAAGACAATCTGGTAAGGAAGATGTGGGACAGACAGGAAGAAGGTAAGAGGAAGTGAGGATTTCCATCAAAAAGGTGGATGGATTGTGTGAAAGAAGACCTGCGACAGTCAGGCATGAGTGTTGAAGAAGGCAGGAGTGTGGCACTGAACTGAGAGAGTTGGTGACAGTTAACACAATACCTGACCCCATGTAGAAAAATGGGAAAAGGGGGATGATGATGATGATGATGATGATGGTCATGGCTTCATTTACTGCCCTTATGCAGTAGTTGTGGGGGAGTACGGTACAAAGTATCTCAATGTCAATGGTGACAAGGATCGAATCTTTATCAGCTTTGATCCCACAAATTTTCTTTAAGAAATCACCATTGTCAAGTATGAATGATGGATTGCTTTCCACTAGTGGTTTTATCTTGACATCCAGGTATATGGATAATGGTTCTGTAATACTCCCACCACTGGTTATGACTGGTCTGTAAGGTGGGTCTGCAATGTTTTTGTGGGTTTTGGGATTCTGAAGTAACTGGGTAATTTGGGCTTCCCCACTGTGATAAAATCCAAGAGTCTTTCACTAATGAGGGCATCATCATCGAGTTCGAAGAGTTCTGAGTTCAGGTTTTCATAGGCAGCCTTCTCCTGGGATAGACTGCAAATGTAGAACTCACGGTTGTTTAACATGGATTTAATTTTCTTGGTATATGCTTCTTTGACCGTGACTAGAATGCCACCTCCCTTATTGGCTTTCATAATTCTCTGAGATAGGTCTAAACTTAGATCTAAAAGTGCCATGTGTTCTTGTAGTTTTAGATTGAAAAAAACATATTTTGGGATTGTCTCTGAGGGCTTTTCTGATGTCTGTTTTGCATTTAGTCTCAAATGCCATAATGGTAGGGTTTGGGGAGGCACAGAACTTACTTGTTATTTTCCACTTTTCTTGTGTGCTTTAACTTTCAGGTGTGTCCTTGTTGTGGGAAAAAAAATTAAGATTAAGTTTCCTGGTAAATAGTTTTAGATCGATGATAGTCTGGACCACATTGGTCCTCCAGTGTGGGTGAAAGGAGAGTCCTTTTTCAAGTACCACTATTTCTGTATTAGTTAGGAGTTATTTAGAGTGATTCCAGATCTTTGGATTGAGTTGTTGTGGTTCTCTTGTCTGAGAGGCTTGGGGGTGGGACCCAGAGATGCCTTAGGTCTCTCTTCCCCTGCCAGGTCTTTGCTCTGTGGTGGATCTGGTTGACCAGGAATTGGTTTAGTCTTTGGCTGTAGGTCTCCTTCACATGCTGGTTCTGCAGCTGGGTCAGTGTGATGAGGGGTGAGCTGGTTGTTAACCTCCTCTGATGGTCAGGCTGATGTTTTAGAGAGGAACTGTCTTGAGGATCTATGTCTGGTGATCGTTTTCAACACCAAAAAACCTGCTGGTTGAAAATGCTGCCTGAAGGCATGTCTGGCGTCTCATAGTAGGTAGTAACACTTGCGGTCTTGGTGGTGTCTGGCTGGATGTCTCTGGTAGTGTGATCATTCCATCTGTCATTGGATGATCTAGTTGGTGGTGGCTTGGTGGCTTATTAGGGTATCTGTTAATGTCGAGGTCTCTGTACAGTTTCCATTGTTTTTTATGTCGAAGCTTATTATCCAGTTCTTGTACTTTAGAAAGGATTGCCATCAGCTTTGTTTCACTATCCTTGGTCACAGCAATTAGCTGTTCAAGTTCCTCCAGGGACCAGATTTGTCTGTGTTGTAGTTCTCTATTGTGTTTCAGCAGCAAATTAAGCAGGCTAAGGCTTGTGTCAGTTTGGAGATTATTCCATCTTTTGGTGATATTTTAATTTTGGCACCTCATCATCATCTTTTTTTGTCTGTTCCCGTTAGTGGTCGCCACAGCAGATCATCTTTTTCCATTTCTTCCCATCCTCTGCATCTTGCTCTGTCACACCAACCTCTCACTACATCCATAAACCTTATCTTAAGCCTTCCTCTTTTCCTGTTACCTGGTAGCTTCATCCTTAGCATCTTTTTCCCAATATACTTAGCATCCCTCCTCAGCACATGTCCAAACCAACATAATCTTGCCTTTCTGGCTTTGTCTCCAAACCTTCCAACCTGGGCTGACCCTCTAATATACTTATTCCTAATTCTGTCCACCCTTGTCACACCCAGTGCAAATCTTAACATCTTTAACTCTGCCACATTCAGCTCAAACTTCTGCCTTTTTGTCAATGCCACTGTCTCCAACTCATATAACATAGCTGGTCTCACTACCCTCTTGTAGACCTTCCCTTTTACTCTTACTGGTACTCGTTTGTCACAAATCACTCCTAACACTCTTCTCCACCCACTCCATCCTGCCTGTACTCTCTTCTTCACCTCTCTTCCATACTCACCATTACTCTGAACTATTGATCCCAAGTATTTAAACTCATCCACCTTCATCACCTCTACTCCTTGCATCCTCACCATTCCTCCATCCTCCCTCTCATTCACACACATATATTCTGTCTTAGTCCTGCTGACCTTCATTCCCCTTCTCTCTAGAGCATATCTCCATCTCACCAGGGTCTCCTACAGCTTTTCCCTACTCTCACTACAAATCACAATGTGATCTGCAAACATCATAGTCCACGGGACTCCTGTCTGATCTCGTCTGTCAACTTGTCCATCACCATTGCAAATAAGAAAGGGCTCAAAGCTGATAATTGATGTAATCCCTCCTCCACCTTAAACGCATCGGTCACTCCCACCGCAGACCTCACTGCTGTCACACTACCCTCGTACATATCCTGTACCACTCTTACATACTTCTCTGACACTCCCGACTTCCTCATACAATACCACAACTCCTGTCTAGGCACCCTGTCATATGCTTTCTCTAAGTCTACAAAAACACAATGCAACTCCTTCTGACCTTCTCTGTACTTCTCCATCAACACTCTCTCAGAGCAAACATCGCATCTGTAGTGCTCTTTCCTGGCATGAAACCAAACTGCTGATCACTAATCATCATTTTGGCTCCTACAGTTCAGTTTTTTATAAATTCTCAAACCTTTTGGAATAATTCTCCTGGTTTACCAAGCTTGGAGGTAAGCCTCTTCCCATTGTAGGCTTTTGATCGTGAGTAGATTGTCTTCTATCTTGTGCAGTAGTTATCTTTCTTTAGTCTTCCTTTCAGTGGAAACATCTCTGTGTTGTCTGAGGAAAAACAGTGCTATTGAAGTACAGTTGGAACTAAAATAGAAGTAGAAACAGAGTAAGCAGTCCCTAGATTTCAAGCAAAAATATATAGAGATATAGAGAAACGTGGAGTCTTCTGCTCAGAGATTTTGTCATAAACAAGGACAACCTGGCAAAAGACTTCTTTGCATGAGGTTACAGTGACCGATTCATAAGAAGAATCCTTGGACCCATGCATATCAAAAGAACACAAACCCTGAATCCTTTGCTATTAGTTCCAGAAAGAAGAACAAAAGATCAAAAAAATCCCTCAAGGACATCTCCATGATTGTAACATTTTCAACAGACCTTTTCACCTTTATTAACACTGTAAGAGACAACTGGGTAATCATCAGCAATGCTCCCACAATCAAGTACATCCTCCCTAGGGCAGCAAGTTTCAACATATGGAGGAACAAAAACATCTGTGAGAGCTGATAAACTAAGCAAGAAAAAAAAAAAAACAATGGATGCCCCCCCCCCCCCTCAACTGTAGCTATTATAGATTCTTGAGCAACAGCACAGGATTCCACAAACCTGCAGATAATCGGTTCTTCCATAGTAAAGAGCACTATAACTACAATACCACCAGCATGGTCTACAGAGAACAGTTTACACAATGTCCAGCTTTCTACATTGGCAAGACCCTGAACAAGATAAAAACCAGAATCACACACCACCCTACAGACATACGTTATAGTAACTTGAACAATGCCCCTAGCAAACCACCACAAAAGCAAACCCGGACATGACAATTTCATTTTCCACATTTTGAATGATCTAGCCAATGAAGAACTGCAAGGATCACACAATGACTACCTGGAAAAAAGAGCTGTAATAGCAAATAAGGTTGGAATCCCACAGACCACGGGGACTAAGCACACAGGTCTCCATAAACAGCATCCTGAACCTCAGGAAACTAGTCCAATGTGCATACTACTAAATACTAAGCAGTAAATGATACTCTAAGAATCTGAAGTTTAAATCCTACAGAGCCCACTTGCTAGATTTTGGTTTTACAGATTCCACTACTAGTTGTCATCTGTTTTGTTTTTTGTTTCTTGTTCTTAGTCTTATCCTCTTATCCTTAGTAGGCCAAGTAAAGATGAACAATGACATCCTTGGACCTAGATTCCATACCATTGCTTATAAGTTGTGCAGCACAGAATTATATCCTTACTACCTACAGACACATGCTGGTCAAAGGCCAGATTACTGTCTCCATGCTTTCCCAAATTTCAGACCACTGGGTCTACTCTTAAGAGTATATTATCAATGTGGTAGTTTCCAGGTGTCACCATCTTCACAAAAGATACGGTTATGTATTTCTTGGCACTGAATATTAGACTGTGGCTCTGGAACCAGTTATTGGTAATGTCAGGACTTATTGAAGAGTATTTGCATCTTTGGGGAATTCTATCATTACACCTAGGTTGTTAAACTTGTCTAAGTGAAATTTTAAGCTGTGGTTTGAAGAGTTCCCCAACACAGTGAAAGGAAAAGTATTGATACACTATTAGTAGTTACATAGAAATACAAAAGACTAACTTCCACTTGCATCAAAAGAGTGAGTAGAAAACCAGTATTATCATTTATTCATTCTTTTTCCTGTACCATTTCTTTCCAATTCAGGATTATGGGCCAGCTGGATCTTTCTGCGCATTCAGTTTTAATATTTTCTACTTAAAACTCTTAAGAAAGAACTACAGTCCTGATTATATTCTTCATCCTGTCTTCATTAAAACAATTATCAGCCTACTTCACTAGTCCTCTTACACATGCATAATTTTCTTTCCAAAGGAAAACATTAATTTATTTAAATTCTGAAGTATGTAGAAGACTATAAACTGCTATGTGTGCCCTCCATTTTTCTGCATGGTGGAGTAACAGCTTTCTAGCTTCCTGGCTTCTACCTAGGTTCCCTTTTATATATCCAAATTTCTTACTGCCTAATATATTTTCTTGTTTAGTTATGGTCAAATGACTTTACTGAAAAGCACAATTTCCATTTCTGATGTCAATTTATTTATTAATTTATTGATTGATTGTTTGGTTGATTGACATTTGTTGACCGGGTAAGTCTACTGGGTTAGAAGCCTATTTTCAGTGGACGCCTGGGGATAAAAGCTCCACAGTTAAAACAAATATAGCAAACAAAATATTATACAATTAATATACATAATATAAAGCACAAGTACAAAGGCAAAGTACAGGGTTGAAAATGGATGCATGTAGAATGGACAGATAATATACTTAGACATATATATGATAATATATTTTAGTAAAGTATAACATACTTTCAAACCATGTGATTGTAGTACAATGATGCCTATCATTGGTGGAAGGAAATAATAAATTCAATCAGAGGAGGAGATTAAAATCAGAGATGGTAGAAAGCAGGTTATGTTTTCGGGTTAAGGGGGCTTAACCTTGGGTCATTATGCCTAGACTTCTGGTGATAAAACCATTTTTTTATCATTTTTCAACTATTACAGATTAGATTATATATTAAATATGGATGTTTTGCTCAGAAATTAGGGTAGTATATTTTACCCATTCCTCTAGCCTTGCTGATGTCCAGGGTCTATATCACAACATCGAAGTGTCAAAACTTTGAATGTTATAACATCGAACCCAAAACCAGAAAAGCTGAAAACTTCGAAGACTGAGAACAGTGATTTTTTTCCCTGGGAAAAAATTGCTGTTCCAGTACAAAACACGAAACACACAAACACTACAAACTATTTCTAATGTGGGAGGCTTCACCCCCCCACACCTCCCCTACTTAAATATACTAGCTCCGAGATCGTACCACAGTGGAGGAAATAGCGAAGCCGCAGAAATGGCCCACCAAATTTTTTCCCTGGGAAAGAATTCGCTGTTCCGCGGCTTCGATATTTTCAGTCTTTGGACTTTCAAGTTCGAGGTTTGGTATTCAAACTTATCAGCGTTTGAAGTTTTGATATACATCCGATTTCCACTTATTTCTATTTATCATATTTAATTTCATACTTGAGACCTGCTATCTGTTATTTGTAAACAGGCATGTTTTACTTTTATCCTCCATGCAAGTTTGCCTATAATGAAACTACACAGGATTTTGCATGCTTATGTGTTCTGCTGTAATGTAAGTACCAGTTATGTGTTCTTTAGAGTTATATAGTATAACCACCTACTTGTATGCTGTTTTGCTTCTAGCTCACAAAAACAGGACTAACTAGGTAGACCTTGTCACCTTCTAGTCTGCCATCATGGTGACACAGTAAAAGTAATCATTTTGATCTGAATTGTATAACCTTCCTATTATAAATCCTTTAAGCCCTGGGTTTTGTAATGCATCATCCTTTAGGTACTCATGATTTAAAATAAGCAGGCAAACTAATCTGCATGTATCATATTCTACTCAGACCAGTATACTATAACCTTAATTGTTCTATAAAACTGAAGCAGAACCAGGTTTATAATGATGCAACACTAAGCAATAAAGATAATCTGTACTTATGAAGCATGCATGTTAAAGTTTACCTGATAGCTCTGTAGTCATTGGCCAGAGAGGTAACTTCAATTTGAATAACACTTACATCTTGCAGTTTGATAACTTCAAAAAGTTTGGGGAGCACTGGGTATAAAAATGTTACTTTAGAGCCCTAGAAAACAATATTAAAAATTAAAGAATTGTTAGCATCATTGTTGGCACCTGAACATTAATTAAATGTATATGCAATATTAAGAAAGCTATGAGAATTCTAATTAGAAGCAGCGTCACAATTCATGTGTTTCCTTGGACGTCTGTATCAGCTTGGTTACTAGCACCTCTTTCTACTTTGTTACCATTTAACTCTATTACACTCATTATGACCTTTCTTTATACAATGTCTTTCCAGTGGCAGTAGGTACAATATGCTCACTAGGTAATTTAAAGAACAGGTACACTTTGTATTGGATTAATGTGTTTCTACATGAGGTTATGATCTAGCAAATATGTAATGTTTCTTTATTTATTTACCACAGTCATGGAAAGACAAACACACAGTAAAACACAATATACAGTTTGAAAATTACTAATTTTACAAATACAAAAGGTAATAAAATAAAACAAACCATTAAGAATAGGTATTAGACAATCAGCTAATATTCAATTGCACAGGACAAAACAATATACAATAAGGACTAACTTTATAGCTGAAACTTCTATAAGCAGGGATCTTTAGAAATAACTGCATGAGAGAAAGAAGAAAATAACTGTGTCAAGGGAGCTAACAGAACTGGCATATTGTATAACCCTGGGTCATTATGCATAGACCTCTGGTGAATTAACATAACTTCAGATAACCTCAAGGTTGCAACCAGAGGGCCATTCTGGCTGAAGAGGGCCTTCCTTAGAGAGATCTTAGATGGAATTTTATTTAAGGAATACAGAAGACTATTCCAGTGCTCAGGAGTATAGACTCACTGAAATGATGATATGTAGATTGAACTACTGTAAGGGAAAAATAGGCAAATGTAGTTGATGAGACAGAAGGGACCACTTAATAAGTGAAGCGATTGAGGAACATATTATAATGGTGTAAGAAAGAATGGGCTGAGATAATTCTAGTCTACAAAAATAACTTCAACCAGAGGCAGTGATGATTCCTAGCAGGATTGCCATTATGCTTCTTGCACTTCATAGAGCGTTGCTTGTTGTTATGAGTATATGTTAGAATTGCTGGACATCTCATTTGAATTTTGTTGCTGTTTTGAATATTTGGTAAACAGCTATAAACTCTCCCTTCACATTTTAGATTTCAAGTTGCAACCATTCTAACAAAAAGATTTGCCAGTTTTGCTGAGTTAAGAATACATACCACATCCTGCTGAAATACAACTCAGAACACTGAGACATTGTTCCAGAGTTGGGCTCTCTCACTGAAGTGGAGTTTGTTATTTTTAATGGGCTCATATTAGTGGTAACATTGTCTTTAAGTTCACTAAATAGTTCTTAATTTATTTTCATGGTGGCACTAGGAGACATCACTTTCCTTCCACTCCTTGAATTAAGATCAGCTGTTTTAGCTAACTCGGCACGTAAAAATCCACTACCAAACATTAGCGGACCGTAGTTCCGCTGTGGCGACCCCTAACCGGGATAAGCCGAAAGACACAACAACTTATTATTTGTTTTTTCAAACAACACCTTAATTACTACAAGTCAGTTATTTTTTGACCAAACAGGGCTAGCCACCTAATGGAGTGAACCTTGGCTCTAGATGGTTGTCACTGCTGAAGTGACACCCCAATCCCATGTGCAAAAATGAGAAAAGGGGCTTGTGGATGGATAGATGGGTGGATGGATTTGTTTACTGAATATTCAGTGTAGAAAATACAATGAACAACTCCCTCTATTTTTACTGCTAGGGCCTGCATGAAAAGATTTATCATCACTAAGCAAGCCATGACTTAGTTTAATGCCTCAGTAATACATCAAAGGTACCATCTAGTCTGACATCAAGCTATTATCATTTTATTTATCTTTGTAATTTTTTCATTTAATTGTTAGATGTCAAACTGTGAGTTTTTCAAGGCTTTGGTTTTTAATCATGTCTGTAAATTAGTTAGTTTGGGGAGTTTGGGATACAAGTGTCCATCATTCCATAGCTGAACATTTTCTTAAATGAAGAAGAACTTTGCTTAAGAGGGAATATGTATTTAATAACATTAAAAGCTATTAACAAGGTAAATGGGGCTAGAAGCCATAGTTAAGCAAAGCCTCAATGCTTAGCTACGTACTCAATGCTGACAATTTTTCTGAGCTCTCTTCAATAAACATAACTTTATTCTTGGATAAAATACAGGAAAGAAAAACTAAACAGCTTATAAAATGTAAAATTCATATCAGTATACCTCTCAATGTCTTAGTGGTAGAAATTTGAATAAAACATGACAAAATGGGGGGACAGATGCAGAAAAATAGGGACAGATTTTAAATACTACTGTTATAACCTTAGAAAGTTGCTAGATAGAATAACAGTGCTTGCATTAACATACATTTTCTGAAGGATGTGAAGTCTGAAACTTAAATGTTTGTTATCATTTAGTAACTTGAATTCTCAGATCATTGCAGTGGGTTGCCAGAAAATCACAAATGTTATGAGGAACAGACCAAAAATATGAGACAAAAATCTGGACATTCTGTGAAAATCTGGACAGTTGAAAGGTATGCATTTCAGAATTGCCTTTCAGCTAGCATTAGCAATGTATACTTTTAAGAGCAGAGTAAACATTTCATTGTTTCACAAAGAAAAGAGGGACTACAGCTCAGCTTAGTTTCATACCTATTTTGACAGTGCATGTACAAAGCCATACTTCAGGAAACAATACTTTGTCTATATGAGAATGACATGCCTTTACAGGCCTAAGCTCTGTCTTTCTGTGTGTATCTATCTGTCTATTTTTACTACTGGACTTACATAGGTCAGGGTGATATTGGTGTAAATTATCCTGGCAAGCAAAAGGTGCAAAGGATGAAGTGGCCCTGGATGGGATGCAACCCACCTATGACAAGCACGCAAATACATCCACATTCACCTGCATAGCCAAAGTCATTTATTTAGTTATTATATTTATTTATTTTACATTTGTTGACCGTGATACTCCGACTGGATATATGTCCATTTTCAGCAGAGGCCCGGGGAGAAAAGCTCCACATACCGAAAAAGAGACAGTGCATACATCACTGAGTGATAAACTCAGACAGACATGTTTAGAAAAATATAGACAAAGAATACAGGCAGATATCAATATACACAATGTGCAGACTTACATCTGATTGGCAAAGACGTATCAGAAAATGTGAACATAGAATACAATCAGATCTCATAATTCACAATGCTTAGACATTCAAATGCTATGAGATACTTGGCTAAGCAGCAGGTTGGGTAGCAAGACATGTATTAGTCAAATTGTTAGGTTTAGAACAAGAGAACAGCCAATGAGATGTGAGGTATTTTTTGAGTTCTCTTTTAAATAGGGGTAGTGAGGTTTCCTTGGTAACAGCAGTAGAGAGTAGATTCCAGATTCTACTGGCTGAGTTGGCAAATATAGCATCGCCTGCAGAGTTGTTGGATTTTTGGGTCAATATCATTAGTTTATCAGCTGAGCGTAATGGCCTGGAAGCACTATGAGGGGTGAGAATATTTTTGAGGGCAGGGGTGTTATCAGGTTGATGGAGTATTTTATGCACTACTATAAGCTGGTTGAACTGTAGAGGGATAGGATACTCTAGCCATCCCAGTGCTTTGAGGTTCTGGCAATGGTGGGTCCTAAAAAGCCATGGCAGTAGTGAATCTGGCTATATGATTGTAACATCCTGATAATGTGTTGAGATTGGTTTTAGATAGGTTGGTGAGTACAGGGGAGGCATATATAAGGGTAGAGAGGAGGTGTGATCTTGCAATAGCTACACTAGCTAGGGGGGTGAGGAAAGGTTTGGCTCTGTACAGGGAGCCAAGTTTTTTGTTGACGGACTTAATAGTGTGATTGACATGTTTATCAAATTTAAGGTTGTTGTCTATTATTACGCCTAGAAGCTTTGTATGGTCATCAGGGGAGATAATGGTGTCACTGATAGATTTGATGTTGAAGGAAGGAGGAGAAATTCTATGGTTAGGGGAGAAAAGTAGTGGTTTTGTTAGGATTTAGAAGCAGGCGGCAATTAGCTAGCCATGTTTCTACCGTGCTGAAAGTGGTCTGGGTGAGGGTTAGAAGTTGTGTAGGAGAGGAGGCAGAGCATATTAGCACTGAGTCATCTGCATATTGGATGCAGGTGGCTCCTGGGATGGTGGTGTGCAGATCATTGATAAAGATAGACAAAAGAAGGGGACCTAGTATGGACCCTTGTGGGACACCTAAGGCTAGAGGAAGTTGGGATGACAGCTTGCTCTGCCATAAGACAACCTGCTGTCTACCTTTTAGGTAGGGGTGAAACCATTGTATTGCATGTTGGTCTAAACCAATGGTTTGCAGGGTATTGACCAGTAGCTGATGGTTGACCATATCGAAAGCTTTTGAGAGATCTAGGAAGAGTGCTGTAGATAGTTTGTTGTTGTTATGATGAAGACTGATGACATTCGAGAAAGATAGAAGAGCTGTGGTGGTACTGTCGAATGGCCTAAAGCCGTGCTGAGAGTCAGCGAGCTTTCCATTTTGAATAAGATAGTACATGATTTGTTTGTGTATGCATCTTTCCATGATTTTAGCTACTGGTGAAAGAATGGCTATAGGTCTAAAGTTAGATAATTCTGTGGAACTTCCTCCTTTATGGAGAGGTATAACGTGATATTTTCCTTATTGCTGGGATGGATCCTTCTGAGATGGATCTGTTGATCAGAATAGAAATGAGAAGTGCTATGGCATCAGCTGCTTTTTGAAGATATTCAGCTGGGAGGTGGTTGGCAACTAGTGTAGTAGGTTTTAGCATTTTGAGTAAGGTCCAGATCAGGTTGGTAGTTACAATTTGAAAGGTAAAGGTGGGTTGGGTGCTGGGTGGATCAGGGCTAGATGTGCCAGAGCTGGTGTTTGTGTCCGATGGAGTGAGATAAGTAGCTAGAGACTGAATAGTTTCAGTAAAGAAGGAGTTGTAGCTGTTTGCAATTTCTACAGGGGATTTATCAAGGGCAGCTGATGGGGTAGGAGTGGCAGATCAGCCTGGGTGGAGAAGATTGGTAATACTAACCCATAACCTTTGAGGTTTTAGCTGACATTTTTGTTGGAGGGTGTAGTGATTTTTTTTTGTCTAGAATGACAGCTTTTTGGTCTGGTTCCTTAGCCGCTGGTATCTTTCTTGGTCCATAGGGGCTTTGTTAACATGCCACCTTACCCAGGTGTTGTTTCTTAGTTTAATTTTGTTTTTTATTTCTTTAGATAGCCACGGTGCAACTGTGGCTTTTACACAGATGGTACAGGTAGGAGCATGGTGGCTAAGAATAGCTAGAAATCTGGTATTGAAGTACTCAACTGCTTCTTGAAATGGGAGTCTTTTCAAGACATTCCAATTACATGCTTTGAGCTCATTCTGTAAGTTGTCAAGGTTAAAGTTCCTGACGTTTCTTATAGTTTTGTAGGTGGGCTGGTTTGGAATGTCGGCTTTGAGCCTAATAATATAGGTAAGGCAGTGATCACTTAGATCATCGGGTAATGTACCTGACTTGTATTTTTGGGGGTGTAAGTATCCAATCAAGGATACTATCTTTGACTCTATTTTTGCTAAATCTGGTGGGGGTGGCAATAATCTGAGTAAACCCGTGGAGGTTTAAATGGGTGGAGGGAGTTTCAGAAGAACAGGTGTTCCAATCAATGTTACATTCCCCCAAGACAATGGTTTCCTGGGGATAGTTAGAAGCTAGCCAATGTAAAATATTTTCTTGAGTATTATCATTCTTGCCAGGTGGAATATAAATGCAGACAATGTATCTGCATTTATTTTTGTTTATTATTAGTTTGGTGATGAGAATTTCTGCATTGCCAAACTGGGGTGGCTGTTGGGTGTCAATTGTTATTATTAGGGTAGACTTGTTTAGTACAGCTAACCCGCCACCTTTCCTGGAGATCCGGTCCAGTCTAAGGATGTTGTACTGTGGGGTGGTTATTTCATTATCTTTGGTTATTGGTTTTAGCCAGGTTTCTGTGAGGCAGAGGATATCAGGGGAGTGAACAGCTAAGAGTCCATATAGGCTATGGATCTTGTTGTTTAGGTTTCTGATGTTGAGATGACAGACCAGAAATGAGTTTGGATGTCTACCAATCTGGGTAGTACATGTTGGGTTGTTATATGGTATGCTTGGGTCTACTGTTGTGGATGGGCCAGGGGTGGGGTGGATGTCTCCATCCTTCATAAGATTAATTTTTAGTTGCTTATGATTCTAAAAAAAATTGTTTATGATTTTTTCGTAGCTTTTGGTTTTTAAGCTAATTAGCAGTATTTAGTTCGGTGATGGTAATTGGGGGGGGGTGAAGAATTAGGAAAGGGGGTGGTTATGTGATGGATAAACTTATTAAATGCTGGGTTGATGTCTGTTTGAGAGTTTGGGTATTCGATTTCAAGATGCCTTACATATTCATAGGAGCTTAGGTGATAAGGAATGAATAGCAGGGATACTAAGGGTAGCAGCATTAGTGTTTTAGCTGTAGTCATAGTAAATTACTAGGGTAGGGTCTGTATTGAGTGTATGTGGTGGATAAAAGATTAGAGAGAATAGAATAGCTATGAGTGGGCTAATATGGGTAGTGGGGTGGATAGAGGGTGTATTATTGTGCTAGGAGTTTGCTGGGTTATAGGAGCATGTGTAGTTGGTTAGCTAATTAAGGGGTCGTGCCAGTGGTACTTTAAATGTAGTACTACTGGGGGTGGGTGGAATATGGGGGCAGGGTGGGGTGCTGAGCGAGTGAAGTGTGCGGAGCAGGGCTAAACCAGTAAAGCAGATGCCTAGAGGCAGCATGTGCAGGTATGAATTACAAGCACACTTTTTTGTTTCTTTTTATATGCCCAATACTCTGTTCCTAGGCCCTACTGTTAAAAACTACACAGTTTCCTGCCTACTTCTCAATTTACAATGCAGATAGCCTGTTTTCCAATTCCCTTTTGTAGCACACTTGTTTCACTTAGTTTATTGAGAAATGCACTATTTGGAGGTGCAGAGCACACTCCGCTCGTCTATCGAACAGTAGAAAGCACACTGTTTTTACCTTAATTGGGGAAGAAAAAAGGCTACAGGAAAGTCTAACCCTTCCAACCTAATGCTTATCAGCATAAACAGATTACAGGCGGGAGTTATGGGGACATTCACCAGTGCTTTTTTGGACCCAGTTTGTTAGGTTTACAGGTGACAAGGTATTTTAGTGGATATTGACCATATTAAAACAAATTCCATGGTGGGGGAAAGTCTTCCGTACTTGTTGTTATTCCAGGAATGACTCTATATGCTTATACAAACCTTTCAGGGGGAGGTGAGGTAGGAACACCTAGAGAGGGGATATGATTATTAGTACTATACCAAGAACAGAGTTAATCATTCTAACATTCAGTATACATGATTATCAAACAAGTCCACGTGCTCCTTTTAGTATTAGCAAACAGCAGCACTCTTTCCTATATATCTGCCTTAAGGGCTCAGTTAATATTCATTATCTCTGTCCCTTATTAATGTTTGTTCATTATTTCTGACCCTTATCAATGCTACACTACCCAGGACAGACCACTAAGTCAATGCAAATGACAATAAATGGATGCAATATCAACAACAGTTTGCAAGTAATTTGTAGCAGCCGGTACCAATAAACATGCCTTAATTCATCAAGGTTTCAGTTTGCGAGTAAATGCAGTAAACAGTTAGTACACTGAGCTCAGATAAAGAAACAAGAATTAAATACATAAGTATGTGAACATACCTCAACTGACTGGGACCTGATGCACTGGTTTATTTGAAAATGGCTGGTCAGGTAGGTGATTATGTAACCTCTGATTACTTTATATCATCACTGAATACCTTACCAGATCCAGGCAAATGTGTTGGGTGCATATGTGTGTGTGTGTGTGTGTGGGGGTGGGGGGGGGGGGATGTGACAACCACAAAGATGGAGATCATGGTAGGGGTCCAGACTTCATGAAGAGGGTCTGCTAACCACTATTATATTTCTTATTCCATATAATCAGTAGAAAATACAAAGCCCATGAATAACCACTTCCACACCCGGTAAAACACCAAATCTCTCTAATCTTTGTTTCCTGAATGCATTACTTTTGAATGTGAGTGATACAGTACCTATATGTGAGTGGTACAGTATCTGAATGTGAGTGATACAGTATCCATACATAAATGGTACAGTATCTGAATGTGAGAGATACAGTAACAGTATCTGAATGTGAGAGATACAGTTACAGTATCTGAATGTGAGTGGTGTCCATTTGTGAGTGATACAGTATCTGAATGTGAGAGATACAGTTACAGCAATGGAATGTCAGTGATACATTTACGGTATTGAGCCTCAAGCAGGTGATAGTGGATTGAAAAATATACGTATACATTAATTCCTTTACTGTACTTACATATTTTTTAAATAAGCGTTTTGTCTCACTAGTATGCTGCATAATTTCATCAGCCATCTTCTGTTGATTTAAAGCTCACTTTCATCTTCGTTAGCCTGTGAATATATTCTGCAACTACTTTCAAATGTATTTTTCTCAGAAGATGCTGTTGGAAGGAAAAAGCATAATGTGTTATAACAAGCATGTTCTAAAATAATATATTATGGCAAGTATTTCAGATTTTAAAACCTGAACAATAATACATGTATGTGATGTCGATAACATTAAAAAATGACAGTTATCAGAATCAGAACCCTACAAAGGGTAGTTCAGCTGCCATGATAAACAGTGATATTTTTTTCTCAAAAGCTGTTGAGTTCAACTGTCTTTAAGGAAATGGAAATGAGTCAAGGAATCGTAGGCAAAGCTATACAGGAGAGGGAGGAAGTCAGGATCAGGAAGGGGTGGGGGGTTCATGTAAAGGTAGATGGGTAAGTAGAGGAAGGGTTTAAAATGGCACAGGTAGGCAGGTAAGATCTCTTTTCAACAGCAGAGCAGGATAGAGCAGAACATGGATAGAAGAAGCAATGGTGCATAGGAATGAACAGGAGAAGCAATGGGGAAGTAAGTAACACAGAAACTGTGATGAACAAGGATCACAGAATTCCTGTAAAGAGTTCAGCAGCATTTGGAAATAATGGGAATTACTATGAATTCATACTTGAGTCTTATTACAAGATAAATGATGTTTGGTTAATTTCTTACACACACACCTTTTGTAGCATACATTATGTTTTCCAAATTACCTGTATTAAAAAAAAGTTTATACTTAGTTGATGCTTTGGTTCAAGGTAAAGCATTTGAATGAGTGAGTGAGTGAGTGAGTGAGTGAGTGAGTGAGTGAGTGAGTGAGTGAGTGAGTGAGTGAGTGAGTGAGTAGGTTCTACCCAGCTGGTGTTTAGTGCACAGTAAATCACGTTTGATTCACTAATTGGTTACTGTTTAGTATGAGGTAAATTATGTTTGGTTAATTTTTAATTAACCTAAAGAAAACGTGGCTGTTATGATAAACCTTATCTAGGAATTGTGGGATTTACCAGCCAGCTGCAGCTAATAAGTGAATAAGTGAGTATTATTGCATAGAAATGTTTAACTAAATATCGTGTGGCTACACCAAATTTTAGGTAACCTTTCTAGAATTTTTTTATTTAGGACCAAATGGCAGAAATAGCTAAGATGGAAACTCCATAACAACCCCCACTCCAACAAAACCCAAATCACATGCCTTGTAATTGATGACCCTGTGGACTATGGTTTGTTTATTTACTTATTTAGTAACAAATTTCTAAAATTAATGTAAAAATAGCACCAGGACACTGGCAGCCCTGTAGCTGGTAGTAGAATATTGTACCCATTTCAACTTTATTCATGTTCACTTCTTTAAAAAGAGAAGGGGGAAAGTAATGGGGCAGTGCACAGAACCTGTTCAGAGAAGACCGGAACATTTCAGATGAGGGAAAAGCTTTTAACTTATCTTTTAGATTTTATTTCTTCTTCTTCTGGCTTTTTCCCGGCTAGGGGTCGCCACAGCAGGTCCCGTCTGCTCATGATTGGCAGTGGAGTTTTACAGTGTCAAGTTGCCAGCCCGGCACCCAACCTTCCACAGAAGGCACACACATGCACACACACACATCTAGGGCCAATTTAGAGTTTCCAATCCACCTACAGCATGTCTTTGGGATGTAGGAGGAAACCGGGGCACCCGGACGAAACCCACGTGACCACAGGGAGGACATGCAGACTCCACACAGAAAGCACCCCAACCGAGAATCAAACAGGAGAACCTCTTGTTGTGAGGTGGCAATGCTAATTGCTGCACCACCGTGGCTGCCCCATCTTTTAGATTTTATTTATATTTTGTTTATTTTGTTTATTCCTGCAAAGCTTCTTGGAGGAATAGAAAACAGATTTAAGAATTTAAGGCATGATCCTGTGTAAGGAAGGAAGGAGTATTCCTAAAAAGGCAAAATATTTCATTTTAGCTTCTAAATTCAAGCTATGATCTTGGCTCATGACTAAAAAGGTTTTTGTAAGAACAGTAAAACGTTTAGCTTTCTCATCCCTTCCCCCAGAGTCATTAGATTTTAAAGGGGGGGGGTGAGTGGAGACAAAACTGTTAGCATTATGCAAGTTATAAAAAGGTTGTATGACTTTCCACATAAAATTCCTGAGGGGAATGTTTTAGAGGTTTATCTTGGTAAGTTTTGGGTATTGTAAGTGCCTTGGGTTGTAAACCTTTCCTAGTAATTGCTGTTAATTCATATATTCTTGTAAGCTTAATTTACAAAGCTGTAAATGTATAAGTCTTCAAACACACTATGCCTCCACCCTTTTTTATCTCAAATGAATGCATGTTTTCAATGGTTTTCACAGTTTTTTTTTATTTGTATCCCCATACCTTCTATGTATTTAAACTTAGTGTAAGCACATCACCAAACCCCCAAACCCGAACACCTTATCTTTTCCCCTACACCCCCCCTTTTTTGTTTATCATATCTTCATGCTGTTCTCTGGTCTCATCTTAGCTAGCATGCCATCCCTCCTTTTATTTTCATCTATTGTTCCTTTTCTCACCCCCCCTTAGTCCATTATTCTCTTCTCCTAAGTAACTAACCATCTCTCACTCTTTCTATTCACTTGACCCCCCCCCCCTTTTAATCCTTGCCCTTAGACTATACTAAATTCTACTGTTCTGATTTCCTCTATATTTAACTTTTTGATATTCAGACACTTTCAGTTGTCTATCACCTGTTCCCCCCACCCTAATATAATGCTATTCTAATCCATTCTATCATCCACACCCTGGCTCCCCCACCCATTCAGCTACAGGTTTCTTGACACTCTAAAGCCTTTTGGTCTTTTTGTTAAAATACTTACAATTTCACTTATTGTTTCTTCAGTTTCCACTCACCCGAGAGCTGATGGGGTAATAAAAGTCACCCATGAATATGGTATTGGGTTGAATGGTTAGTGTTTCTAATAAGTTTAAATACATGGTATGTGTTTCCTGGGTTATAGAGGGGTCCTATAGCTTTCATGGAAGTAGTATTGGATCTTGCCTATGGTGATTTGAACATGGAGCAGCTCAAGTGCATTGTTCTGTTTGACCAGCCATGAAGTATCTTTAGTTTTGATGTACATAGAGACACCTGTACCTTTAGTCCCTGCCTGTGAAGTACCTGGTCTAATTGTGCAGAAGGCATAATAACCTTGCACTGTTTGGTGTGCTCTTCGGCTTTAAGGCATGTGTCAGTGATTGCACAGATGTCAGCACTCTCTCTAGGGAGAATACATCTTCTAAGGAGTGGAGTTTTTTGTATAGACTCCTACCATTTAGCAGTTTCTTGTTTTTGTTTTGCTATGTCTGAAGTAGTTTCAGATTGGCATTGCCTACAAATGGCACTATGGAGGAAGACAGTTTTAGCTAATATTTGAATATCTAGAGGGGAGAGGTGAAGACCATCCCTGCCAAAGCAGCCTGGTCTGTTAAACATCTCCTTCCAAGCTGACGAATATTGTGCCCCCTTAAAATGATACCAGATGCCAAGCCAATTATTAACTTCAATGATCTTTGTTTGTATGGTAGGAGTCTTTCCCTGAGCTCTCCAATTCCTGGCCCTCTCTACCTCCACGATTTTCCTGACTTTTCTAACTTTCTCCTGACTCCAACTTACTTTTTGCACATCTATGTATTTTTGTTATTTTACTCTGCACTGTATTGCTTTATTATGCTTCTCATTATGCACATTTTATGTAAATGTATTTCCTGACTGCATGAATCTTACTCTTGTATTATACCATTAACTTTATGTTACCATGTTTCATTGTATTGCTTGTGGAGCTTTTCATGAATGAATGGACTGCATGAATCTTTACTCTTGTATTTTACCATTAACTTTATGTAATCATGTTTCATTGTATTGCTTGTGGAGCTTTTCTCCCCGGGCCTCCACTGAAAATAGTGGACTTCCCCGGTAATCAAACTGAAATAAATAAATAAATAAATAAATATTGTGGCATCATCCTTGGAGAAGGTGAAATGCTGCTCAATGGTCACCTTTAAAGTAAAAATAAAAACTGGAGTACCAGCTACACCTCGAATATTCAGGAGCTATTCTAAGGCTAGCCTCCTGTTATTAAGTAATAACCTGGCAAATTTTCAAGCCCCCATAAACCCTGAGGACACTGCTGCCTAAGCAGAACTGTTTACAGAAACCCTATACAAGCATGTTAACAGCTGCATAGAGGCAGCTGTACCCACCAGGAAGAAGTACAGAATTAACTCAACAAACCACCCTGATGCAATCTCAAAATCAATCTCCTGTATAACAGAAGGAAGAAAATCATGGCAAAAATTAGGAGGTGCAGCACCCAGTGTGGTAAAAGCACTCGCATCAAACTAAAGAAACATCTCAAAGGACAAATATAGTCTACCAAAGCCAGATTTGGGGTGAATTTGGCCTCCCAGACCAAGAACAACCACAAGGCATTCTTTAGCTATGCCCGCAAACTCAAAGGCAATACACAGTTGTGTGCAGATCTCATTGTAAATGGAGCCACCTACACTTAGCCAGAAGATGTATCAAACCTTCTGGCTGATAAATTCAGCTCCAACTTTACCCCCCTCTCTCCCCCTCAACCTTCCCTCAGGAAATGCCATCAAATATAACTCCCCCTGCCATCACTAGGGAATAGGTCCATAGTGCTCTCTAAATCCAAGAACACTGTATCAATGGGCCCAGACAATATCCTAGGCTACCTTCTAAATAGCATGAAACATGACCCATCAGGGCCTCTGAAATTGCTATTTACCTATAGCCTTCAAAAAGGCTTCATGCCTCATGAATGAAAAACAGCAACAGTCATTCTGCACAAAAGTGGGCCATCTACAGACCCTGGAAACTACAGAGCCATAAGTCTCACTAGTTTTATATGTAAAGCCATGGAAAGAATTATCAGGGAAATGATCAATAGTAATATAGTAAACCTCCAGACACTGGACCCAACCCAGTTTGGTTTCATCAAGGGAAGATCATGCCTATGCAACCTGGTGGACTTCTTTGAGAAGATCTCCAAAGCAATGGATGAGGGCAAAATGGTTCATACTGCCTACCTTGACCTGGCCAAGGATTTGACACAATAGCCCACTTGGGCATTGTTGACAAACTCGAGGTTAGGTACAAACTCGTATGTTACCCGGTGGATAGCCAACTGGCTCACAGACAAGACCCAACAAGTTAGAACAGGGGAGTCCACCTCTACAAAGAGACCAGTCTCAAGTGGAGTCCCTCAGGGATCAGTATATGGACAGCTCCTTTTTAGCATTTACTTCTCTGAAGTCAAGGCCAATATCAGTGGTCTCTGGCTGACTAAATTTGCAGATGATTGCAAATTAGGAACTCATTGAATCACACACTGACATAAATGTTCTCCAGGAGGGGCTGACATAGACAAACAACTGGTGCTAAAGCCATGGACTAAAATTAAATGCCTGAAATGCATAATAGTATCCTTCGGGAACTTATTCACCCCTGGTAACTATCATATTGACAACATACTCCTTAGAGCTGACCCAGTAGTCAGAGACTTAGCGACACACGTAGATAATAATCTAGCCTTTGACCATCACGTGTCTACAGTAGTGAAAGAATCATTCTATGTTGAGCAACTTATAAACAAAGGTATGGCATCTAAGTCCAAGGAAGTCATTGTTCCACTGCATTGGGCATTCATAAGACCTATCATTGAGTATAATGCCCTCTTGTATGTACCTACCCAAGCATATCCAACAAATGGAATATTTACAGAGGTTCCTCACTAGAAGAATACAGGGCTTAACTAAAATCAGACTGCTTCAAGGCTGTGTCCCTGTATTCTGTCTCCTACAGGCTTTTGAGAGGAGATCAATTCCTGACATACAGGGCATTGTTAGACCCCACTCTGATAGGTTCATAGGTTCATAGGTAGGTACTAGGCTATCTGCTTGAAGGCATTTATAAGCCTAGCCAGAATGTGTTGGCTTTCGCCGCCCCCTTTGATTAGTTCCCTGTGCCTCTATCCAGCAGAGCCATTGAAGTGATCCCTGGGGTAAACTTTCTGTTTCCCATCCACTCGTCAAGGTTTCTCTTGAAGAGGGTTAGCAAGGAGCTCTGCCTAATGTAGATTGGAATCTTGTTCCAGAGCATGGGAAGTCTCTGGGACAGGAATCTATCCCCCCAGCACGTCCTCTTTATTGTGGTGAGGTTTAGATCCCTGGAGCGTGTGGCTTCCTGCATATCCGCAAAACAAGCAGCACCAGGATTACTTGTTCTAAAGATTTAAACCTTGCCTGTGATATAAATAAGACATGCTGGAGAGGCAGGTATGTATCCCAGAGATTACTCCATCTCTGGAACAGGCTCCGCATCCTTGTGAAGCAGAGTTCCTCCCTAACCCAATTCAATCGCAACCTGGACAATTGGATGGGAAACAGGAAATTCATCCCTGGTATGGCACTTATGTCTCTAATGGACACAGACAACCTGTAAATGGTTCATCTCCCAGGGCTAGCTTGTAAATGTTTCATCTCCCAAGCCTCTGCTTACAAGACCTTGGCAGAGATTTGAGATGCATGGCTAGGATTAAGAAGGCCCTTGTGGTCGTTAGCCTAGTAAAGAACTATGAACCTATAATGCTAGGCTCACACCAGCCTGTGACACATATTCTTGGAGCTCAAATATGTCTCAGTAAGTATAGTCTAGGGAGGTATGTTGCAGGTCATGTACTCACACAACATGGATTATGACTGAGTCATATCATAGGATAATAGGAATTTACTAAGCTAATGGCCCTAGGGCCCTCACAAGCCTAGCAGAGTTCTACCCTTATTTTCACAATCAGCACCAATTGCCCCTGTCCAAGATGGACACAGGTGGAACCCCTGGGGTGAATTTACGGTTACACATCCAATCGTCCATACTGCATTTGAAGAGGGCCAACGAGGTGCTCTGTTTGACATGAAGTGGGAGTCCATTCAAAAGGTATGGTAATCTCTGAGAGACAAATCTGACCCTCCAGCATATTCTATTATTGTCACATACCAGATTAAGATCTTTAGAGTGAATAATGGTGGCCATTTTCCATTAATTTGGGACAGAGTGAGTGCTTGGACTATGATTGAAAAGAGTATCCAATGGTGTTGCTAATACTTGTCAGAGGCCAAGTAGGATGCAGCCTGGGATGTTATCAGGTCCCATAGATGCTGTGTTTTTGGCCTTGGAGAGGGAATTTATGACTTGATCTTTAGAGATACAAGGTAGGAAACAGGAGGTAGGGATGTCATGGGGTGCATGTGGCCGGGACAGGGGAGTAAAGTTTTCACAGAACCTGTCGGCTAACAGTTTAGCTATGTCCATAGGCTCAGTATATGTGGTATGATTAACAACCAGTTCAGCACAGAGATGTTCCTTTCCTTTTAGGTTATGGATGTAGCTAAAGAACACCTTATGGCTGTCCTTAGTTAAGTAATCTAATTTGGATTCATAGTCTGCTTTTGAGAACTTCACAAGAAGTTTTATTGGCTTGTTTAAGCTGAGGAGGGAGTGTTTCCACTTTAGGGCTCACTCCCTCTTGCTGTTAGACAGAAGTTTCTTCTTCTAAAGTCTGTTAATGGCAGTTTGCTATCAGGCAGGTTTGCTCTTCCTTATGGAGCTTGTTTCAGTTATGTCAGGTACGACAGAGTCAATGCAGTTAAACAGGTGTTTGCATAAAGCACTGGTGTAGAACTCCGCATAATTGCTAGTTCCATCGGAGGAGAGAGGTGCAGTACAGGTATTTATACCATCTCTTAAGATGTAATGACATGCTTTGGAGAAGTGTTTTAGTTTATTTGCTGCTGGGGGGAGTCAGTGCGATATTTACTTCGAATGAGACTGAGTCTGTTGTCAGACCTCACTAGGAAAGACCTCACAGTGTGACAGTGGGGGTGTTACAGTGATCCCCCATATTGGTAAGCACTAGATCCAGGATGTTGGTTCCCCTTGTGGGGGTGTCAACAAGCAGGTTCATTGCATTGTAGTTAACGAAGTTGAGGAACCTTTAGACAAGCAAATTACAGCATGAGTACTTTACCTGATCGATGGATGGGTAGTTAAAGTCACCCAAAGCCAGGGCATTTGTATGTATCTTGATAGACTCAAGTAGATCCAAATAGACTGAGTGGGTGTCCTGATTCATGGAGGGGTCCTGTAACTGGCAATGACTTGAATAGGTGTCCTATCAACAGTTAATTGCACCTGAAATATCTCCAGAGAATCCTACTGTTTAACAAATCTGGAGGTGTATTTATCTTTAATGAATATGGATGCATCACCTCCATTAGTTTTCACACCTTCAATTTCTGGTCTGAATGTATGGAAGGAGGTGTAGCCTGATATGGTTGGGGTGCTCTCCACAGCTGTGAATCAGGTCTCCTTCACTGCACAAATGTGTAAGTGTTCCAAGGTGAGGACTACTTTCAGTGTGTGCAGTTTCATGTAAAGACTCTTAGCATTTAGCAGCATAACCCTGAGGTTGGTATTATATGGAGTTTTCAAGTCTGGAATTTTTTCCTTGAAACACTGCCTAAAAAGGGCACTTTGGGGGTGGCAAGAGCCTTTGCCAGTAGCTGAAATCCCAGGGATGACAGATGAAGACCATCTCTGGCAAAGCACTGAAGTCTGTCAATCATGTTATCCCAGACTGACAGATACTCGATCTCCTTAGAAACTAAGGTAATTATTGAGGTCAATCATTTTCTGCTTGTAATGAGGCTTCATCCTAGGTGAAGGTAAAATGCTGCTTAAGGCTAGGAACATACCTGCCTGAGACATGTAGTCCAAGAGTTCAGTCATATCTCTCTTCATATAGTCCAGAGAAGTACTTCTCAAATCATTCACACCAACATGGACTATGACAGAGTCACAGCAGGATCTGTTTTTGGGATACGTGAGTGCATGTGTGATATGGCAGATCCTGGCACCTGAAAGACAGCTGACTGTGACCTTCTCCTTATCCAGCCTGGTGAGAGGGACATCCATGTGTCTCACATTGGGATCACCTATGACTAATATTTTTTTAGTGTTTTGGCTTAAGGGCTTGAAAGGTGAGACACTAGTGCGAGAGCTATTATGTGTGTTGTGTTCTGCAGTGGACATATAGGTTCATAGGCTGGTACTAGGCTATCAGCCCTAGGGCCTATACAAGCCTAGCCATAACAATTCCCTGACTATTTCTTCCCACACTATTTACTTCCCTGGACCCCTGTCTAGCAGGGTGACTGACGTGATCTCCGGGGTGAATTTCCTTTCCCACATCCAATCGTCAAGGTTCCTTTTGAAGAGGGCCAAAGAGGCGCTTTGCTTGACATGTATGGGCAGTATATTCCAGAGTCTGGGGAGTCTCTGGGTCAAGAACCTATCCCTCCAGCATGTTTTGCTTATTGTAATGACAAGGTTTAGATCCCTGGAGTGTGTGGCTTTGAGGGATTGTGATTTCTTTAAGTGTAGCATGTCCAACAGCTCTGGGTTTGACATGGCCTTGTTTGTTAAGCAGAGATTGCCTCTAAGTAGACGATATGCGATAGAGTACAGCTGGAGTTTTTTAAGGCAGTCAGCGTAGGGCATCTGCTTTTGGCCTGTGATTCTTTTAGTGAGGTATTTCTGCGGCCTTTCCAGTTGTTGCAGATGTATTGAGAGGTACATACCAAGTGGGGTGTTGTATTCTATAATGGGTCTAAGGAGGGATGAATATAGTGGGACAATGACCTCCTTTTTTCTGGATGTAAAGCCCTTAGTGATGAGGTGTGCCACATAGAAGGATTTCCTGACTGTTGTGGCGATGTGGTTATCGAAGGTGAGACCACTGTCCACCTGTGTCCCTAAGTCTCTTATCACACTTTCAGTGTTTAGTGTACTGCCACCTATGTGGTAATTCATGGGTACATGTTTTTTCCCAAAGGGGATAACTATACATTTCTTGGCATTGAGCTTGAGCCCATGGCTCTGGCACCAAGCATCTGTTTCTGTAAGGCCTTTTTGTAGAGTATCCACATCATTTGTGAATTCAATAATGGCTCCAAGTTTGCAGTCATCTGCAAACTTTGTTAGCCAGAGTCCCTTAGTGTTGGCCTGTGCTTCAGAGAAGTAGATGCCAAAAAAGAGCAGTCCCAGGACTGAACCCTGAGGTACTCCACTTGTCACTTGTCTGGAGCTGGATTTGGAGTTGGCTACTTTTACAGTGTGGGTTCTGTCAGTAAGCCAGTTGGTAACCCATAGAGTGACATATGGATTAATGCTCAGTATTATGTGCAGCATGCCTGTGTTTGTGTTTGGGAGGTCTCTGGTGTTTATGTATGCCTCTGGTGAGAACCTCTGCATATGTAGGTATGTTTGATGTGGGTTTGGGTGAAGTGGGAGGTGAGGTGTGCATGGTGAAAACCCGTTCATTGCATATGCGCTGACTGGTATGTCAGAGAGCATGTATTCAAGGCTGTTAATATAGTTCCATCTCTGACATGCTGAGTTTGTGTTACTTGTGGTCAAATGACATGAGTGCATTCATAATGTGGTGGATCCTAGCCCCTGATAAGCAACTGAGCATGCCTTTCTCCTTATTCAGCTTGGTGAGAGGGCCATCAGTGTGTCTCACAATGGAGTCTCCAATGACTAGAATGTTGGATTGTGTTTTAGATTGCCTTATGAGGTTAAAGATTGAGCCTTCATGAGATATAGCTCTATGCGTTGATATGGGTGTTTTTACAGAGTGCATTTGGGGCTGCTGAGGGTATTTGTTATCTGTACTTTGTCTATGAGGTCTTTGTGATTTATGCAGGTAACATTTCAGCTGCCCCATCATATGTCTGCTTTGAATTGTGTGTGATGAGTGCGGCATGAGGAGTATTTTCATGTTAGAGCTTTGTCTCCAGTAATATTGTGTAATTACATCTCTCGCACACCATATCAGTTTGTTTGAGAATTAACTGATTGTCGGTAAGCATGAGGCAATTTCTACATTGCCTCAGGATCCCTGTATCCACCAAGATGGTAACAGCCACAGTGGGAAAGTTCATATTCATGGCAATATACCCTCTTATATTGATTAAACAGTTGTATTGAGAATATCAGTCAATGTTAGGAGTACCTGTTTTGCAACTATGGGGACAGTGCTTGTCACTGCAGGTTATTTGTCATGTGTGCAACTCGGTATTGGAATAAAGTCTATCATGCTTTCCCAGGAAAAATGTCACTCAAGGTGTCTGAGTCTGTACAGAGCACTGCCAAACACTGGAAGGGAAACTAATATGTATACCCTGAAAAGTTAAGGATGAAGTATTTAGGACGTTATTCTGAAGTTAGAAACAAATCAAGCAGTGCTTACTGAAAAAAAAAATTACTTTGTCAAGAATACTGAAAAGAGGAGAGTCACGTGAATGGCTATTAACTGGCTACTCCTACTGCTGGTCTCACCATGGCCTTACTCTGCTGGTATACAATGCTCCTTTTCTTTCTCTTTCACCAGAAGCAAAATGTTAGCTCCAATCTCAAGATAAGAAGCAGGCCATAGCCTGTTTGTTGATCCACACTCTTGTCCCAGATGATGCAAAGGGTCTGTAGGCTTGTTGTAGCCTTTTCCAGGTAGATGCCTTGAGTAGCAACCAGACCAATCAGTTCAGCTTTGCATGTATTATGCCTTGGGTTTTGAGGTTCATAAGATTTGACTAGAGTACTGACCTGACAGTGATTAGGAGCATAGCTGCTGCATCACAATATAATGTTATATGTCAGGTGAGATTGATGTCCAAGGTTGTTCTAGCAAGGTCCACAGTGGCAGTGATCCATGTTAGGTAATAGTTCCACAGCAATTCATACAGCCTGCCCTTCAACAGGGTAATGGAGGTGATCTGCTTGACATGGATGTGAGGCCTACTGCAGAGGAGTGGCCACCTTTCGGAGATGTTCCTGTCCCTCCAGCATGTCCTAGGTATGTCATACTGTATATTTAGGTTCTCAGAACACAAAATTGTAGTCCCACATTATTTTGCACAGCATCCATTTGCTGTCTGTTTGATAGGCATTGTAAACTTGCAAGGCCAAAGTACTTACTGCAAAGTTGAACAAGCATTCTGTACATGCATAGACTTCCATGTTTTCATTGCAAAGACTGCCTACACATTGTGAACCCCAAGGATGTAGCAGTATGACCATTATTTTGCTGGAGTTGTACAGTCACATTTGTAAGTATGATCTTGCGACCCTGCCTAATAACATGTAGAAATTTAAAAAATAAAAAATATATTAATTTCACATAATCCCTGCTGTTGTCAGACATACACAATGTATGTGATCTTACATTTTCAGGGGAATTATGTCCATATTTGTGGACTTCTACACCGCCTTTTTTAGTGTAGACTCCTTTAAGCAGAAAATTTGCACTTACACTACTAACACAGACTTGGAGTCTACACAGATGCATTATGGCTTTTTGGATCACTCCACTGGGTTAATCTGCATAAACTTCAGCTAATTAAGGCAAAATTTTCATTGCATGAAAGGTACTTTAGTTGCGCATGTTTGCATATGTGTAAGCACTGCTATACAGAGTTTACTGGATCTAAAACTGTTCGTGGTTGTGTTAGCTTTATTGAATTTCCCCTTATATTTAATGCAAAGACAGGGTCTGGGACCAATGAAACACACTGCTAAAATAAATAATTTGTACTGCAAGAAACCCACCAATATTTAATAGGCTTAAAGTCTATCCTCCCTTATGGCAACTCCCAAATTAGACAAAAGTAAATAACAGTAACGACTTAAAACTATTCCAATGGTAGTCTTCTTACAAAATGGTTATATTCACCTGACATAACAAATACAGTAGAGTACATCTCCACTATCTCCAAGCACTCCTAACTCCTCCTAACTCCTCCATCTTCATTTTATGATCCATTCATATTCAGAGTCTACCGTAGAATAATCACCCACACTTTAGAACTCAAGCTATTTTCAGGATTCCTGATAAGGCACCCTGTACAGAAAAAGAACTATTTCCATACTGTTTACAGAAATGTGCGTTTGTCTCCTCATATAATAAATCCACATCTTTAATATATAATCAATTCAGGATGACACTGGAGTAAATGGAAATCCTTGGTAATTGCACATTTACCAAAATGCCCAATTACAAGAAACCCTGATGTTTAAGGTACATTTCAAAATTGAAACCTTTCCCAGAAATTGTATTGATGCTACTATAGAAGCAACTAATCAAAGTCATTGTGAATATAAAATTATAAGCCTTTTGCAGCATGGTTTCTGGTGGGAATACAATATGCTATCAGATCTTTCCATAACAAACCATACTCTAGCATAACAGCCACCAAAAAAGCATTTGAAGACTTCTCTTAGGACATGGTCTAATAATGTGTTTTTTTCAAAACCATTTAGTAAAGGATCCACAAATTTGCCTACATGGTGTAAATAGTGTGTCAGTAAAGCAAAATATAAAATTAGACAACAAAACTGAAAATAAATGAATAGCATGTTTAATCACATTAAACACACTAAACTGCATTAATTTGACCTCTTATGCCTCAGGACTCCTTTAGGTAAAATACAAAAATACAAATCAATACTAGCTTATATAACACAAACCATACACAGACTGCAGAATAACTAACAGGTACAACAGCTAATGTTTCTGTTTTCTGTATATTACTAAGGACTTGATGTTAGTTTAACTATTTAATCTTGTATACATACCAGCAATGAGTATTGTTAACCAGTTGTTAATGAGACCATTTAATCTAGTATACAAACCAGCATCGAGCGAGGAATCTATTGAGATGTTCTCCACCTGCACTAACTGGCAAACACGTTAGTTATTTAGTGCTGTATAGAGAATCTCCATTTCAGAGAAAAAGTAAAGCTGCAGACAGGAGCAATTCATTAACAGGTTAATAGCATGTCTCTAAATTGAACACTGTGTTGTCAGACCTGAAAGCTTTCGCATCTCCCTGCCAGCCTTCTCATTTCAATAGTATAGGTACCCTTAAACATGAACACACACTTCCCATACATTTCCCTTACATACATGCATCCATGCTACTAAACCAGCACAGTTCCTAATTCCAAGCAGCAGAACTAAACACCTCCAATAAGCACAGTCAGAGAGGTGAAACTCATCAAAGATCAACATTTGAAATATTATGGCATGTTTTTTTACTTATTTTAATGTGTCAGTATTATTATGCGTATTTGGTTCAAAGTAAGTGTGCTTTTATAATATTATTAGCTGTCGATTGCATTATTTAAGTGTTATGTAAGGAACAGTATTAGTTTTATAGTTGTATATTTTATATCACATACAACTTTTTATATTTTATATTGTGTTTATGGGATAGGAACATTTTAGTTAGATTGAAGCTACTTGTGCCTGTTCCTTTAAGGTAAATGGAGGGTGTGTTTTGCAATAGACTTTGCTTGCAATGGCTTTAAATGTAGCAGCACTTAAGTGTGAGTTGTTATTTTTCAAAGTCTGAAGAAGTTGGTGCAGGGCGCCGATGAAAAGCAGTATCGTGGTGCTTAATAAAATTGAAGTCATTCGTTTATTGGCGTCTTGTTTGCTTATTCCTTTGGAATTTAAAAAGACCTGCTTCAGTGAGTTTGGCTATCTGGCTGAGTTTATCTTTGATGAGTTTCTCCTCTCTGACTGTGCTTATTGGAGGTGTTCAGTTCTGCTGCTTGGAATTAGGAACTGTGTTGGCTTAGTAGCAGCTTGTTGCTTTTGCCTTTGACTTCCAGAACAAGCATACGTGTGTTTGGGAGGTGTTTAGTATTGCTGTTTGGCATCAGGAGCTGTGCTGGTTTAGTAGCAGTTTGTTTTTTCTTGCCTTTGATATACATGCATCCATGCCGGTACAAACACCTACTGGTAACTCAAAGGACTGCTCACTCACAAAGCTTCATACACACACACACACACACACACACACACACACACACACACACACACACACACACACACACACACACACACACACACACAAAACCATTCAGCCACATTCATGTCCCTACAAGTATGCATGGATATTTCCATACACACATGAAGACACGGACACATAACACACACACGGCTCTGCTAAACTTACCTGTCGTTGCAGTATGAGATGTAACCAGTGCAAAAGGGATGGGGCACTTTTTCCACCATGTGAAAAAAAATAACTTGTCAGAGCAATTTTCTGAATATATCTGTTGATTTAATACAGAGAAGATACAAATTCCAGAGGAAAGCAAAGGGCTAATTAACATTAGACGCTCACCTGTACTGCAAAATCTGTACACAGCTTTCCCAGTGATACTGCTGTCTGTGCTATGGCCATTGTCATTGGAACATTAGCTGCCCTCCCTGTAGTGCTGAAACTGGATGTACCTTTCCCAGTGATACTGCTGTTTGTGCTATTGCCACTGTCATTGGAACATTAGCTGCTCCCCTGTACTGCAGAATCTGGATGTAGATTTCCAAGTAATACTGCTGTCTGTGCTATGGCCATGGTCACTGGAACATTAGCTGCTTCCCTGTACTGTTGAATATGGATGTAACTTTGTCAGTTATACTGGTGTCTTTGCTATGGCCACAGCTACTGGAACATTTTCTGGTCCCCTGTACTACTGAATCTGGATGCAGCTTTAGCAATAATATTGATCCCCTGTACTGCTGAATCTAAATGCAGCTCTCCCAGTGATACTGCTGTCTGTGCTATTGCCATGGTCACTGGAACATTAGCTGCTCACCTGTACTGCAGAATCTGGGTGTAGCTTTCCCAGTGGTGCTGCTTTCTGTGTTACGGTCACTGTCATTGGAACATTAGCTGATTCCCTGCACTGCTGAATATGGGTGTAACTTTCTCAGTTATATTGGTGTCTATGTTATGGCCACAGCTACTGGAACATTTGCTGGTCCCCTGTACTACTGAATCTGGATGCAGCTTTAGCAGAAATACTGCTCCCCTGTACTGCTGAATCTGAATGCAGCTCTCCCAGTGATACTGCTGTTTGTGCTGTTGCCATGGTCATTGGAACATTAGCAGCTCCCCTGTACTGCAAAATCTGGATGTAGCTTTCCCAGTGATACTGCTGTCTGTGTTACGGCCGCTGTCATTGGAACATTAGGTGCTTCGCTGTATCACTGAATCTAAATTTAGCTTTCCTAGTGGTGCTGCTTTCTGTGTTACGGCGACTGTCATTGGAGCATTTGCTGCTTCCCTGAAGTATGATTGTGGGCATACCTTTCCCAGTGATATTGTTGTCTGTGCTGTTGCTATGGTCACTGGAAAGCTGCAGTGGTACATCAGTCTGTGAACAGGAAAAACTTATCACAATGGAGATACCTTGGGAGTTAAGGCTTTCCAGTCTTAGTAATACTTTGTCAGTTCCCATGTGAGAATTGTTAGCCAGTATTACTCTCCTAATTCAACATAGTTAGTAAATGTAGTGTTCTTTATATACGTAGTGTTGTGATATATGTGAATCTATATCGCTACCAGGAATTTGGAAGGCAAATTCACTGTGCACACCTATGCCTTCAGAAACTCAGTGGACACTAATGCTTTGCATTGATACCAGAATAATCAGGATCATTATTTTTCTCATTTGCTGACATTTATAAATATATATATATATATATATATATATATATATATATATATATATATATATATATGGATCTACCTGACTACATCGAAACTTCAAAACAGTGAAAACGACTTCACCGACACCACATAATCGACAGTTCACAAACACGACACCTCATACACGCGACACAGCATAACAATAAACAAAACAAATCCCCTATCCAAAACCCACACACACAACACAAGCACACCAAAATCCTTACAAACCAACACTAACCCATACATACACAACTATCTACAACCCTAACCCAAACCCTTACCCTAAGGTCCGTCACTATCGCACACTCACCTAACCCGCGCCCTAACCCTAACTCACTTAACCCGCCCCTAAACCAAAAACTATCACTACTGCACCCTTACCTAACCCGCGCCCTAACCCTAACTCACTTATCCCACCCCTATCCCTACAGACCGCCAACATTGCACACTTACCTTACTCGCACCCTTACCTAACCCGCGCCCTAACCCTAACTCACTTATCCCACCCCTATCCCTACACACCGTCAATATCGCACACTTACCTTACTCGCACCCTAACTTCCGTCACTACTGCATACTTACACATCCTTTCCCCATCTCAGTGTTCTCATCGTCAGTGTCTTCCTCTGTCGGTCTTCTGCCTTGTCGATCTTCTGGCGTCGGTGAAGTCGTTTTCGCTGTTTTGAAGTTTCGATGTAGTCAAGTAGATCAATATATATATATATATATATATATATATATATATATATATATATATATATATATATATATATATATATATATATATATATATATATATGTGTGTGTGTGTGTGTGTGTGTGTGTGTGTGTAGGCATTCAATGAGCCAAGTGCCGCAATCCATTTTCTAGATTGAGTGTCGTTACTTTTTTGGGCCATTTTTTAGTAAAAAGCTTCATAAACTTTTCATTAGAAGATGGCCCCAAAAATTTAGGTTTTCCGTTCGTGACATTACAATAGGTTAACGTGAGCTATGTCCCTACACTTTAGTGGGGCACCTTAGTGTATGGGCAGTAGTGCTTCCATAAAAGTCTGTGGATGCAACAGACTCTTTTCCTTTGCCTATACCGCTTCCTTGTTTTTCCTCAGTGATATCAGTGCAAGGAAAATGCAAATCTTAAAATTAATTTTAAATATGAATGTAATAACCAAAATGTTTCCTGATGAGAAAAGTGCTGTTCAGGAGTTTATGCACTGCATGCTGTGGAGGAAAGGCATGTTTTAAAACCTTGGAAAATGACTTTTAAGTCCCGGGGGTTATAGTATTACTGATAATTAATGAAACTAGTGCGTCGTTCAGTGCCTACTTGCTTTGGCTGAGTTTTTTACATTTAGTCTGCAAAAGTGCATTTTGCTGTTTTATTTTCAAATTAGTTGCACTGGTGAGCAACAAGAGTTCTTCTGTAAAGTAGAAGAGGTGAAGCTAACACAAAACCATTCCCTGCTAGACTGAAACAGCCCCTTATGAGTAAAAATATGTTATTGTAAACAATGATGCTATACTCTTACTGTCTGAGCTGGGAATTGCTGGTGATGGCTTATTGCACCTGTTATTCTAAGTGTCTTTATTCTGGTTTAAGCACATGGGCTCCAAACCAGTTATTTTACATTAGAAAAGTTTGTGTCTACACCATTGTGATATTATTGTCTAGACAGATTTTCTTAACCACTAGAGCTTCTATTTTACTGATAGCTGAGTATTGCTCATCAAGTTCCTTGTCTTAGTGACTTGTTCAATATTTTTTCCTCACTCCTCCTAGTAGATCAGTAGCCATCCATATGCACTTCCTGACTCTCTCAGTGGCCAGTCTGGTTGAGATGTGTATTCTGAGGCACTGTAGCAATTGTCTCATGTACTCTGACAACCCACTTATTATTAATAAAACAGATACAGTATGCAAGAGGTGTAAATACACTTTAGTGCTGGAGGAAAAATTCTCTCACACAACCAAAACTAATCCTATAGAGGCTATCTGTGACACTTGCACCACTCCTATTGCACAGGGTAAAGACCCTACATGTAAAACTACTTATGCTGAGGCAGTCAGAGGCAACCTTACTAAAACACTAAGATCTCCTGCACAGTACATTCAAAGAAATGCTCCTCAGCCATCACGTAAACACTCTGTTAAAACAGCACACACCCACAGCTACACTACTATAGTAACACTGTATCCAGTGCCTCCATTGCTAAGCTCTTAAGACAAACCAGCACACAGCCAAATGTCCTGGTCATTGGTGATTCTATAGTAACAAGAGAGAGTCACAGTTAACTGCCTTTTCAGGGATAGGATCCGTCAAGTCGCACAGGCACTTAGGTCATTGACCCACAGGTACCAGTATGACTCTGTCATAGTTCATGTGGGTATTAATGACCTGAGACATACCCCCCTTGACTATGTGACATGAGACATGATAAAGCTTGCTGATTATGTGTCTCAGGCAGGTATAAGGCTAGCAATGAGCAGCATATTACCTTCTCTAAGGATGATGCCACATTACCAACAGAAAATAATTGATTTTAACAATTACGTTAACTTCTGGTGCCAGTCCAGGGGATACAGTATTTGATGGCTTGGGAGAACATGGTTGATAGACCACATTGCTTTGGTCTCCACTTACACACTCTATGATTTCAGATATTAGCAAAGACCTTTTCCACCCCACAGTGCTTTTTTAGACAATGACAAACTGATAAACCTATCAAATTAACTGACCCAATGAAGAAATATCTGAAGGTGCTACTGCTCAATGATAGATGTCTTAACAAGAAAATCTACTCCCTGCAAGCCTTCCTCTCCCTAGAGCATAACCATCTGTGTAGTAATGGAGACATGGTCTACAGTTGCTAAGAGTACGTCTTCTATAGAATGGGAATCCTACACCACTTCTAATGCAGAAGCCCAGCGATTCCTAAACTTTGTTAATACCACCGTCCTGGAACAGTTGGTTCATTCTCCTACCAGGGATGCAAACATCCTTGACCTTGTGCTCACAGACATGGGGGGGAGTGGCTGATGTTCTTCACCTAACGTAATATCTTTGCTTGCCAGATCTGACCATAGGGCAGTATTACTTGAAACAAAAATTAAATCTGAGTGAAACCAAAAACCTTTATGAACTATTCCAAGGCTAACCTGTCTCTACTAAGCATCACCTTGGCAAAATTTCAAGAACCCTCAAACCCAGTAAACTCCATAGTATACACTGAGCTATTTACAAAATATCTGTACAGCCATATTGACAGCTGTATAGACCAAGCTGTGCCCACTTGTATGAAGAATAAGACAAAGTCAAAATACAAGCCACTCTGGTGGAATCACAATATCAATTGGTTATATAACAAAATAAAAATATTTCTTGGCCAAGCATAGGAAGAACAAAGCCATACATACTAAAATCCCCCTAAATGATCTAAACAGGCAGCTAAGAGGGTTAATTAATACTTCAAAGGCTAAATTTCAAGAAAAAAATAGCTTCTTGGGGAAAGACCAACCACAAAGCTTTCTACAGCTCTATCTGTAACCTCAGAGGAAATACATAACAATGCACAGAACTTATTGTAAATGGCATCACCTCCACTGAACCAGAGGCCATTGCCAACCTTTTGGCTGACAGTTTCAGTTCAAATTTCTCCCCCTACTCCCTCTCTAATAGTTCACAAAGAAATACCACATGTAATCCCCCAAACAATTACTAAGCAACAGGTCATCAATGCACTTTCCAAGGTAAAAAACAGTGCATTGATGGGCCCCAATAACATCCCTGGATATTTAACAGCATGAAACATGACCTTTCTGTTCCACTTGAATCACTTTTCAACTGGAACCTTCAGTCAGGTTTTTTGTCCAATAAATAGAAGATGGCTACAGTCATTCCCTTGCACAAAGGAGGTCCAACCACTGATCTGCGAAACTACAGGCTCATAAGTCTTACCACCCTCATATGTAAGGTCATGGAAAGAATCAACCTGGACATGATAAATGGGGACCTTGGTAACTGGCAAATGCTGGATCCATCACAGTTTGGCTTTGTTAAAGGAAAGTCCTGCCTATTAAATCTGGTGGACTTTTTTGAGAGGGTCCCCAAAGCACTGGATAAAGGTAAGAGAGTGCACACAGCTTACCTCGACCTCACCACAGCTTTGAATACAATACCCCACTCAGGCATAATAGACAAGGTCACTAATTTAGGTATAAACCCATTTATTATCTGCTGGATAGCCAACTGGCTCACTGATAAGACCCAGGAGGTCAAAACAGGTGAGGCCTCCTCCACCAAAAGGCCAGTGACTAACAGAGTCCCCAGAGTTTGGTACTGGACCTGCTCCTTTTGGCATCTATTTCTCTGAAATGGAAGTAAATGCTGAAGATTTATGGCTGATAAAGTTTGCAGATGATTGCAAGCTGGGGGTTATCATCAACTCCCTTGCAGACACTTGCATTCTTCAAGAAGGTCTATCTCTGGATAACAAATGGTGCCAAAGCCATGGTCTTAAACTCAATGTTAAGAAATGCATAATTATACCCTTTGGGAAGTCAGCTATCCCAATTCATTAGCATGTTGATAATACACCCCTAAGAGTCAACCCAGCGGTCAGGGACCTGGGAACGCATGTAGACACAGTAGCGTTAATTTTGACCACCACGTAGCCACAGTGGTGAGGAAATCCTTTTATTTTGCATAACTTATATGTAAGAGCATGGCATCTAGGTCCAAAGAGGTCATTATCCCACTGTACTCTGCCCTTATCAGACCAATCATAGAGTACAATGCTCCCTTTGATATGCATCTGACCAGCAACCTCGTTTTGCAGAGTGTGTTTTGCAGAGTGCCTTAAAGCCCTTTCCCTGTACTTGGTCTCCTACAGATTGCTGAGGGGTTTTCTATGCCTGGCTTACAAAGCTGCAAATTCCACACTTACGAATCTCCTTTTCAAGTGCAATATATTCATAAAGCAGATGTTTAAAAACATCCTCTTTCCTCTTGTTAATAACTTCAATAACAATTGGCTCAACAGCTTTCTACATTTCCATAATTTCAGAGTAATTGCATATAATTAATTAATCAAAAGTGTTTTGAGATTGGTTTGCTGTGTATTTCAAAGGATGTTCACTGTAGCATTGCTTCAGATTCTGAAGAAGTTTTTTATGACAAAAGCACTAGATCTGAAGTGTGGAACAAATCAGTAAACACTGTTTTTGTTCCTATCTGCATTGTTTTACTTATCAGTTAGTGCAGTGGTTAATTTACTCTCCTTTCCCCGCTAACATTAATTTAAATTAATTATCACTATTAATCTTACCCTACACATCCATCCTCTTAATATTTACTACACCTCTAGTCCACTTTCTTTAACACCTGTGCTTACTACTGATTTTTTTTCTCCCCAGAACTCCAGCAACTTGAGGCATCAGTGAAAATGAAAGTAACTTCTACGTTTCTTTGATTATTTATATTGGTAACTTCTACGTTTTTTTGATTATTTATATTGTTGCACTGCACCTCCTCTCATATCACGTCTTACTTTTGTGATCATCCTGCACCTCCATCTTCTTACTCCTTATCCAACCCATTTGATACTACTGCTTGCTACTGACCTTTTCACCTCAGAACTCCAATAACTTCACATGTCAATTAAACAAAAGTAACGTTTCTGTTTTGCTGTTCACTGCCAAATGCTAACCTGTACCATGTGTATGTAATGTAAATTATCTTCTGTAATACTGTTACATGTTAACTGTGGAACTTTTCTCCACAGGGTTCTGCTGAAAATGGGCATTTTGCTCAGCCAGAATATCCTTGTAAACAAACAAACAAACATGCATACAGACATACATACATAAATAGATATAAAAAGGTAAATACATAAATTACCCTCTCAAGTTAGCTATTTTATTCTGATACTGACAGTGGAAAAAGACATAATAAACTTTCTATCTTCCAAAATAATTACAAAAAAAGATTCTTTAGCAGGTCCTCTGAACATATTGAAAGGAAACTGTAAACTTTTAAAAAGATTCTAGACAAAGTAATACAGTAATGTAAAGTTAATGTAGATTCCCGAGATACACTTTTGTAGCGATAATCTGCTAAGAGCAGCATTATGTTGTTACGCAAATCATGGACTTTCAGGATGAATATCATACCTCTCAACCTCTTAAAGAAAGAAATCTGGACAAAGCCATAATGAATGGAGGTACAAAGGCCCCAAAATAAGGACACATTTTAAATATTGCTCGTATAAATTTAGAAACTTGATAAAATAACAGGATTTGCATTAGCATGAATTTTATAAAGGCTGTGAAGTCTAAAACTCACATTTCTGTCATTATTTTCTAACATCAGTCCTCAAAGATTTCCCAGTGATTTGCCAGAAAACCACAATTTTTGGAGAAACAGACCAAAAATGAGGCAAAAATCTGGACATTCTGCAAAATCTGGGAAGTTAAGAGGCATGATGAATATGTAAATAAGAAAATGTTTTGTTCAACACACCTCCCTACTGCAAAAGAATAACTTAAGGCATAAGCATTAGCAGGGCAGCTGATATGCAGATAAGGAGCATTACATGTTTGCATATTAGTAGAATTCACAGACATGAATCCATAATAAGCACTTTGCATACCAAACACGTAAATTCTGTAAATGCCCCTGAACTTATACCAGTAAGCTGCAAGTTAACAGAAGAATATCGAGATGCTAGGGGGAGGGACAATTTTTCATTTTGGTGTCAGGAACAAGCTTGCATATACACTAACAGAGTATTGAAGGGTCTTTGGGGGGAAATGTTTAATTTGGAGTCAGTGAATTGCTTGTGCATACTTGGACATACAGTTGAAGGAATCATTGAGGAAGCATTTCATTTTGGTGCTTGGACATACTTGGACATAGTACTGAAGGGATCAGTGGGGGGAAATGCTTCATTTTAGTGCCTATGCATTCTTAGACAAGCTACTGATGAGAAAGTTGGAAGAAATAATTCATTTCTGTACCAGTGAAGTTCTTGTGCACACTTGGACAAACTACTGGAAGGATGGCTGGGGCAAGTTCATGGATTGCAACGTAGATTCACATTAAGCATAAATGGCCTCTGTGAATCTTACCTTTGCTGCCCTCATTCATAAACATCAGGGATACCCTTATCGCATTTGCACAAATGACTATGAATACCAGCTTATTTACTTTAGAAATAGTTGATTTTAATATTTTACTCTTGTCACAGGATTACAAAAATGTATAAATGTCCAGGAAAAAAAGAAGTTGCCTGAGGCTGTAGAAAACAAGGACATTGGCAGTGTGTATGTGAGCTATCAAACAGGCAAACATGAAGTGTAGTAACAAACAGAAGATCTTTATATACAGCAAATTTTAAAGATTGTATCTGTAAACATTATTCTTTATAAACAGTTATGATAAAAATAAACATGACAATGAAATTTATTATACAAGCAGACAATGGTAATTTTTCTCAAAGTGTGCCACAGAATTCTAAAAAAAGTTCAGACTTGACTGGAATGGTATTCCATCTTAGGTGGGTTCTTGAATTCCAACATTTGTTTACTGCGATGGGTTGCAGAATTTTGAAGTATCCACAGTGAACCAAGAGCTTTAGATAGTAAAGAAATCTACTCAATTTCACATTATTAAAATGCTTGCTACTTTGGGAAATATTAACTAGTAGAAAGTCTTGATGCAGTTCTAATAATTTCCATGGCAAATAATCCTTCGCATGATGCTAACTAGTATATGAATTTCACAGCTGTACCTAACCTATGCACATGTATTCTCTTATATGCATTTATCCATCTGTTTAAGGCTCTAGTTCATTATCTCCGGAATACACATATTTTATCTCCATGCTAAAACATATTTGCCCTTAATGGATACAACCTACACTGGTACTATTTACTCACATTAATGAATGTTAGGCAAAGTTTAAGTTCTTACGTATCTGCATATAGAGTTGCAAATATATAGCACCACATTGTCTTAAAGGCATAACATTTGTGTCAATAAATAAAATATTTCCTGATGTTAGAGTATTATTTCAGTTTTAAAGTATTTAGATATATGTATTTTTATTTAAAATATAATACAGAATTTTTATAAAAAACAGATACCTGTACAAATAAATAGAGAACAGCAATATTTTGCAATACAAGAGCTAACACTGATAAATATTTTTCACATGAGAAGAGAAGTGTTTTCTACTTACAAATGTGTTTACCTATGGTACCATTAATAATGTAGTTTGTATGTAAAGCAACAATCTTGGATTATAAACTTTCTGTAATGGAGCAATGCTCCTTACTGACTTAACTTAGGGATACCTGATATAATTTTCCACGATGTAAATATCTGCATTAAGATATTTACTAACATTTTCAAATATAATTAATTTGTAAACATTTGTTACCATCATTGTTGCCTATGGCTTGTGCCATGGCTGACAAACATCTTTGGATCAGACGATCCACACCATTAACAGCATCAGATTGTATACAATAAACAAACTAGTATCCTTTGTTACGGCTGTTCATAAAACTGAAGGACTGGTTTAGCAAGATCATTAAAGTGCACCATATATTTTAACATGCCCTTTATAAAGGTAACTTATAATAGTCCCCTGGCATAGCTTACAGTAATCTACACCACTATTTAAAGATATTCTACTGGTGATTTTTGCTATCATGCCTGCTAGCCATCAAAATTGAGACAGGCCATTAATTCCTATATGCTGGGTATACTCTTCCCAGAAGAGAGAGTTGTCCAGTAGATCATAATTCAGGCAGCATTGTTGATGCTTTGTTCCCCTAGCCTCTGTCCTTATATCTACTTCTGCTGTCAGAGGCAGCAACCTTATCCCCTAGCCATGGGCTAGTCTGGATTGTTACCCCAGAACGGGCCTAAGAGAACATGCTTACATTTTCACATGATATGAACTACACTGCACTACCATCCCCATCAGTAGCTCTAGCATTCTGGACACAGGTTATAATGGCATTTCTATATCACCTCTTCCTGACTCTGAAGTATTGATGCCAACAGTGCATCACCACGGGGTGTGCAATACCCAGCCCCTGGTATGTGTATGTTCCTACACACATGCCCCCTGAAAACTGCCATTAGTTGCTTGAGATACCAAGCTGATACCACCTTAGTCAATATGCAATGGTCCACAGTCAATGGGCAAATGCAAGCTTTCACTTGCATCGGGGCAATGGTGGACCTCTCCCTTCCCCTTGGGTGGGCAAGGCAGCAAGACCTGCTCACTCTAATTTGCCCACTCACCTCCTGCAGCAGCTGAATAAGTACTTGAACTTGGGTTACCTGGACCGTAGTCAGGACATTATACCTTTGTACCACCAAGCTGGGCTTTGAACACTGACAGACTTGATAATACAGAGCTCATGAACAATTAGGACTTATTTTATACAGTTTCTGTAAAAGCCCATGTAATACACTAATCATTTGGAAGCAACATTAAAGAATGATCACATGCAGTTGTTCTCTTGATGCATGGTGACATTAAACGACCAGTTCTGCTTCTTAAAATTAGTGTCTAGGAAATGAAATATTTCAACATATTAATGACTCCTCACAAGCTCGGTGCACTGTTCTGTATAAGGGATCTTTAACAACAGGTCTGAAAATACATCAGATCGTTTAGTCTTTTCTCAGTCACATAAAAAACGAATGGCTCTATGAGACAGCAATATGGGAAAATAGTTCTTGAGTATCTGAAGACACAGCTTCTTTTGAAACATTCAGAATCTTCAAAATGCTTTTTTCTGCACTTCTGGACAAGTTTGCCTTAATGTATAAGATAGCGGTAACATGCTCTTTCCTGTAAAATAAAAGTTTAGGTTATAATTATTGCTTATAAAATATTAACAACTGTAAACAGTCAAAGTGATTATTTCATTTATTGCACAAAATGATTTTACAAATTAAATAATGCAATGAAATATAGTATAACACCTATAAGATATGAATTGCATTACAACCCAAGATACAAAAAAATGGCTACATTATTGTTATTTATTAACGGATGGCAAATATGCTGTTATGTTATTGTTTTTGCTAATGCAAGAACATCTTAAATATGTTTTCACATAGGACTGTTGTTCATTAATTTTAGGTATGAAGAAATGAATCACTCATCTTTATACTGTTAGACATCATCTGTCATTAATCAAGAAGTTTTATGATAGACTTGAAATCAGAATACATATGGATTACAGATGGAGGATTAGAGTCATGGGTCCATAGGTGATTACTGGGATAATGATGCCAGGGGGCCTCTTTAGGCCTAGCCATGCTTCCCAAATGTAACTGACAAGTTTTGATACTCTATGGTTATTTTTAGGGGTATATGTAGGCTTGGGCATGGGTAGTCAAGCATTTACAGGCTGCTTCTGCCTAACAGAGACATTGGTACTAGACCGGGTGAAAATTTCTGATTCTCCATCCACTTTTCTGAGTTGCACTTGAATTAGGTTAGGAAAGAACTCTACTTCACTTGGACTGAAGCCTGTTCCAGAGAAGGGATCATTTCTGAGGCACACACTTGTCCATCCCAACATGCCCTATTTATGTTGCAGATGAGGTTTAGCTCCATAGGTTGGATAATTTTGATGCTATTTGTTTTGCAGATGTACAACAGTTCCATCAGTGCAGGATCAGAGGATGCTTTGTAGGCCTGGCATAGATCAGGTCTCAACAATCTGTAGAAGACCCAGTACAGGGATAGGGCTTTGAGGTGGTGCACAGAGGACATGTTGTTTATTCCTGCATTATTTTGTGAGAAACTTCTATGGACACTCAAGCTTTTCATATGTTTGGGCAGGTGCAAATCAAAGGGGGCTTTGAACTCAGTGGTTGGTCTGATGATGGTCAAGTACAGCTGAACAATGACATCCTTGGACCTAAATTGCATATCATTGCTTATAAGTTGTGCAACACAGAACTGCATCCTTACTATCATAGACACATGATGGTCAAAGGCCAGTTTACTGTCTCCATGCTTTCCCAAATCTCTGACCACTGTGTATACTCTTAAGGGTGTATTATCAATGTGGTAGTTTCCAGGTGTTGCCATCTTCCCAAAAGATAGAAAGGTATTTCTTGGCACTGCATTTTAGACTGTGTCTCTGGAGCCAGTTACTGGTCTGTGTCAGGTCTTCTTGGAGAGTATTTGTAACTCTGTGGGATTCTATTGCTGCACCTAGTTTGCACTCTTCTGCACACTTGATCGGTCAGCAGTCCTTGATTTGGCTTTGACTTCACAGAGGTAGATGGCAAAAAGGAATGGCTCCAGCATTGAGCCTTGCGGGACTCTGCTGGTGACTGGCCTTTATGTGGAGGTAGACTCCCCCTTCCTAACTTATTGGAGTCAGTTGGCTATCCAGTGGGTGACATAGGGGTTTATACCTAATTTTGTGAGTTTGGCTACAATGCCTGAGCAGGGTATTGTTTTGAATGCTTTGGAAAGGTCAAAGTACAAAGCATGCACTCTTTTGCCCTTGTTCACTGCTTTAGCGATCTTCTCAAAAACATCTATTGGGTTGAGAAGGAATGACCTGCCCTTGATGAAACCATACTCGGTTGGATGCACTGCTGGAAGGTTTCTAATGTCATAATATATATAATTATGTGCTGTTTACATTGAAATGTTGAAATAATGCATATCTGATTTCAAGGATAAGTCCAAAGAGGTTAGTATAGTCTCCAGTTAACATAAACATTCTCCATTTCTTTGTCTGTCTTTTGTTACATAAAGTAGATGATAGAATAGGCCAGTCTATTTCAGAATCCAAAGCAGGATGTTCACCAGTACCTATGTGTTTAACTGTTTCATTTATTTATTTTTTATTAACCAGGTTGTTAAATTTGTCTAGGTGAATTTGTGAGATGTGGTTAGAAGAGTTCCACAATTGATACACTATTAGTAGTTACATAAAAATACAAAAGACTGATTTACACTTGCATCAAAACATTGAGTAGAAAACCAGTGTTGTCATTCATTCATTCTTTTTCTAGTACCATTTTTTTTCCAATTCAAGATTATGGGAAATTTGGATCTTTCTTTACATTTAGTTTTACTCTTTTCTACTTAAAACCCATAAGAAAGAACTACAATTTTGACAATACTTTTCATCCTGTCTTCCTTAAAACAATTATCAGCTTACTTCACTAGCCTTCTTACACATGCACCATTTTCTTTTCAAAGGAAAACATCAATTTATTTAAATGCTGACGTTATGTAGAAGAATATAAAATGTTTTGTGTGCCCTCCATTTTTCTGTATAGAGGAGTAACAGCTTTTTAGTTTCCTGGCTTCTTCCTAGGTCCCCTTTTATAAATCCAACTCTTACTGCCTAAAATAGTTTCTTGTTTAGTTATGGTCAAATGAAATGACTGCAAAGCACAATTTCCATTTCTGATGTCAATGAAACCATGTTTTATCATTTTTCAACTATTACAGCTTAGATTATATATTAAACATGAATATTTTGCTCAGAAATTAGGGTATACGTTTTGCCCATTCCTCTAGCCTTGCTAATTTCTACTTATTTCTATTTACCATATTTCATTTCATACTTGAGACCTACTATCTGTTATTTGGAAATAGACATGTTTTACTTTCATCCTTTATGCAAGTTTGCATGTAACGATACGAGACAGGATTTTGCATACTTATGTGTTCTGCTATAATATAAGTACCAGTTCTGCGTTTTTTAGATTCATATAGTATAGCCACCTACTTGTATGCTGTTTTGCTTCTAGCTCACAAAACCAGGACTAACAAAGTAGACCAGATTAATAGCCACGTTTTAGTTTGCCATCATGGTGACACAGTAAAAGTAATCAGTTTGATCTGAATTGTTTAACCTTCCTATTGTAAATCCTTTAACCCCTGAGTTTTGTGATGCACCATCCCTTAGGTACTCATGATTTAAAATTAACAGGCAGACTAATTTGCATGTATCACAGTCTACTCAGACCAGTATAACATTATCTTTATTGTTCTATAAAATTGAAGAGGAACCAGCTTGATCATAATGCAACACTAAGCAATAAATATAATCTGTACTTATGAAGCATGCATGTTACATTTTACCTGATATCTCTGTAGACATTGGCCAGACAGGCAACTTCAATTTGAATTGCACTTACATCTTGCAGTCTAATAACTTCAGAAAGTTTGAGGAGAGCTTCATATAAAAATGTTTCTTTAGAGCCCTAGAAAAGAATATTAAAAATTAAAGAGTTGTTAGCATAATTTTTGGCACCTGAAAATTAATTATACGTATATGCAACATTAAGAAAGCTAGAAGAAGAATTAATTCTAATTAGAAGCAGCGTCACAATTCATGTTTTTCTCTGGTCATCTGTATCAGCTTGGTTACTAGCATCTCTTTCAACTTTGTTCCCATTTAACTCTATTACACCCATTATGACATTCCCTTATACAATGTCCTTCCAGTGCAGGAGGATATGCTCACTAGATAACTTAAAGAACAGGTACAATTTGTATTAAATGAATGTGTTTCTACTTGAGGTTACAATCTGGCAAATCTTTAATGTTTATGTATTTACCTCATTCATGGAAAGACAAACACACTTAGGTTCATAGGTTCATACTAGGCTATCTTCCCTAGGGCATTTATAAGCCTAGCCAGAGTGTGTTTGGCTTTCGCCACCCATTTTAAATTAATTTTGCTATGCCCTTTTTCGAGGTTAGTATACTGTGCCTCTGTCTAACAATGACACAGAAGTGATACCCGGGGTAAACCTACAATCTCCCATCCACTCATCAAGATTCCTCTTGAAGAGATTCAATGAGGGACTCTGCCTAACCTGGACTGGGATTTTATTTCAGAGTGAAGGGAGCCTCTGGGTTATGAATCTGTCCCTCCAGCATGTCCTATTTATTTCAGTGCTGAGGTTCAAGTCTGTCAAGCATATAGCTCGATGGGATTTGGATTTTCTGAGGTGCAGCATGTCCATTAATTCTGGGTTGGACATGGCTTTATACGTCAGGCACAGATCGCCTCTGAGCAGGCGGTATGCCACTGAGTAAAGCTGGAGTTTCTTTAACCGGGCAGCATATGGCATCTGTTTGAGCCCTTTGATCCTCTTGGTGAGGTACTTTTGCAGTCTTTCCAGTTGCTGCAGGTGTCTGGTAAGGTACATCCAAAAAGGGGCATTGTACTCAATTATGGCTATGATGAGGGATGAGTAAAGAGGCATGATGACCTCCCCTGATCTAGATGTGAATCCCTTCATGATTAGGTGGGCTATATAAAATGTTTTTCTAACCACTTTGGCCATGTGGTTGTCAAATGAGAGATTGCTATCAACTTGGGTCCCCAGGTCCCTAATTACGTCTTCCGTACTTAATGGATTACCACCTATGTGGTAATTTGTGGGCACTTTGTTTTTGCCAAAGGGGATGACTATACACTTTTTGGCGTTTAGCTTGAGGCCATGGCTCTGGCACCAGTTGTCTGTTTCTATGAGGCCCTTTTGTAGGATGCTTGTGTCGGTTGGAGAGTTGATTATGGCGCCCAGTTTGCAGCCATCTGCGAACTTGGTCAGCCACAGTCCTTCCGTGTTGGCCTGTACCTCCAAGAAATAGATACCGAACAAGAGAGGTCCCAGGATTGAGCCTTGTGGAACACCACTTGTAACTGGTTTGGAGTCTGACATGGCTCCAGCAATTCTAACCATGTGGGTTCTGTCCTTGAGCCAGTTTGCAACCCATCTAGTGACATAGGGGTTTATATTTAAGCTGGTGAGCTTATCTATAATGCCCAAGTGGGGAAGTGTATCGAAGGCTTTTGCGAGGTCCAGGTAGGCTGTCTGGACCACCTTCCCTCGTCAATGGCCTTGGTGACTGTTTCAAAGAAATCGACCAGGTTTAAGAGGCAGGATCTGCCCTTAACAAAGCCAAACTGGGTAGGATCCAGTGTCTGTAGGTCCCCAATATCTTTATTTATGAGGTCCATGATGATCCTTTCCATAGCTTTGCAGACCAAGCTAGTCAGGCTTATGGGGCGATAGTTTCCAGGATCTGCTGAGGCACCACCTTTGTGGTGAGGGACCACTGTTGCTGTACGCCACTCTTTGGGTACATATCCTGTAGTAAGGCTGAGACTGAACAGTAGTTTTATGTTTGGGTTTAGCTCTTCTTGGAGTTCATGTAGGATGCAGCCCGGGACACCGTCTGGTCCCATTGATGCTGTATTTTTTGCTTTGGAGAGGGCGGCTCTTACCTGAGCATCTGAGATGTCAGGGGGACAGCACTCTGCTGGGATAGATATTTGCCCTTTTGGTGGGGAAGGGGGGGAGAAGTTTGCGCTGAACCTGTCAGCTAGGATGTTGGCAATGTCTGTGGGTTCAGTGTATTTTTTGTCATTTTGGACTAATTCTGAGCATATCTGGGAATTCCCACCAAGGTTCCTAACATAACTAAAAAAAGCCTTGTGATTATCCTTAGTGTCTTGTGCAATGTTTCTCTCTAAGCTGGCCTTAGACGATTTTATGAGTACCCGTAGTTTTTTGCTAATACTGATCAGAGATGCCTTCCCTTTTTGGGATTTTGCTCTATCATGTAGTAGCTTCCTCCTTCTATTGTATAGTTTGTTTGTGGCTGGAGTCCACCAGAAAGGACGTCTGCCTTTGGAGGATTGGGTCTTGGTTTTATTTGGGATTGCATGATCCATGCATTCCTGAAGGTGTTCATAGAATGCGTTTATAAAGGATTCTGCGGTCTGGGCCATATTTTCCACAGGCCCGGGGGCTTTGAAGGATTCCACCTCGGTTTTGAGGACTGTGAAATTTGCTTTAGAGAAGTTTTTCACTGTGGTTTTCTGGGCAGGGGGTGGGGTCAGGATGTGAATATCCAGTGAGATTAGTTTATGGTCTGATCTTACCAGTGAGGGATACACTTCTGGTCTGGAGCACAGAGTCCCCATGTTGGTGATGATCAGGTCCAGTATGTTTTCCCCTCTTGTGGGAGTGGTAACAAGTTGTTCCATAGTATTTGAGTTTATAAATTCTAGGAACCTTTGGGCTAGGGTGTTGGAGCCAGAGTAATGCTCCCAGTCTATGTTTGGGTAGTTGAAGTCGCCCAATATAATGGTGTTTGGAGAGACCTTCATATTTTCCAGTGTTCTCAGAAAGAATGAGTGGGGTTCCTGGGTTTGGGAGGGTGGTCTGTAGCAGGCTATAAACTAGAAAGCAGTTTTACCCACTGTTAGTTGCACATGGATAGTCTCTGATGCTTCGTGCTATGCCACCAACCTGGAGGTGTGGGTATCTTTGACGAATATTGATACTCCCCCTCCTTTTGTGGTTCGGTCCAAGTTTTGGGGTCGAAAAACATGGTATGAGGTATAACCTGGTAGTGGTGGGGTGCTCTTGGGAGCCTTGAACCAGGTTTCTGTTATTGGCCTTGAGCGAGCTAGAAGCAGACTCTCAGGGATCTATGTTCACTCAGTCGGAAGGTAACAGTGAAAATCATCTTCATAACCAGTCCGAGAGTGATGAGGCAAATGCTGAAGGTAACCTAACGGTTTTACTGAGGTTAGTAATGGGGCGTATGGATAGCCTCACCCAAAGGATTGACTGTTTACAAGCAGCGAACCTTAACACTGGTCGTCCTTCTACAAGCAACCAGGTTTTTGGTTCTAATGTGATGGACAACGTAATGAAGCAGCAACCACTACCAGCATGTAACACGTGTTTATTGCAACCAGGAAGTAACTGTATTAACAACAACATTGGCACACGTATTCCTGAAACGAGCCATTTTCAGGCTGAACAAGGTGTTATTACCCAGCGTTTTGATGAACAAACGCAAGCGCCTGGGTTTGATCAAAATTTGTTACCTACAATCGGTAGGTTTTTAAGCAATAATAACTTTTTTGAGAATGGTTCTGACAACGACAACGACTCAATTCAATGGGATAATTCCGACCAGGTTGTGAGTAACATTGCAAATCTTTTAGGTGCTTTTGACCAAAAACTGTTCAAGTGCAGGAAACTGCAACTTGAAATTTCGTATTTACAAGAATGTTTGTCAAAGCAGTTGATCCCTAAAGGGCTCCGGCAGTGGCGCTACCCTGTTGGTCTAGTTGAAGGGTCACAGTTCCACAAAGATCTGTTAGCTCTTTTTGATAGGCAGGGCTTTGAGTTTATCAATCTACTTATTGCCCAGTACAAAACAGAGGTGCAAAATCTGCAAATTGATTTAGAGTTTCTTGAAGAGAGTATTAAAAAGGATAACGACTTCCTGAGGTACAAGTATGAATATTCTCGTACCTTTACCAGTATTGAAGCCACTATAAACAAACTTATTAACATTAAGAAGAAGAAAATTGCTAGGGACACTCGCGATTACAGCAACAACAAGACATACCCTCGCCCCCCACCAATTTTTAAAGCATCTTATGAGTCTAAACTTGCTGACAATTCTGGTACTGAACTAACAAATGAACCAAACGAGCAACAGGATCATGTGGTTAGTAACCAAGATGAAGAAGTTCAACCTCTTCGTCGTAGCGAAAGATTGCTTAATGGTTCTAATACTGGTCCCAATAACAACTGTGACAACAACGGGGCTAACAATTATCAGCAAGCCCTGGCCCCAGGAAGCTCCGGTGGTCAGAATAACATAAATGAACAGGGTTTTCCCAGGAACAACAAGAACAGACAGATGAATACGAGGGGGAAGTACAACCAAGGCAATTTCAGGAACAGGAGGAATCAGAGGAGGAAATGATGAGCCATTTTTATAATCCCCAGATTACATGTGACTCTAAGGGTGACTTTAAGATATATAATTACACGTCTTTTAATATCAGCCCCGATTTAGTGGAATTTTTTTCACGTGGTCTTTCATTTGTACCTGATTCACGTTTTGACTTGGTTAAAATTATAGTTGATCTTAAACTTTTCGTAAGAAAATTGAATCTAAGAAGTCTAATGGGTGATAAAGAGTGTGTCGAGTATAAATTTAAAATCCCTAGTACGTATAATCCACCTTTGCAAGAGTCCCTGCGCCTTTTTGAAAAAATGTGCAAGCATGATCTTCGGGCACTATCAACAAATAAACTACACTTTGTTAAACAAGGTTTTAACATTACTAGATCCCAGCAGGAATTCATCACAATGTTGCAGAATTGCAACATAAGAGTTATGAAGCCAGATAAGGGGGGTGGTCTGGTTCTCATGGATCAATTTTTGTACGCCGAGAAAATGTTACAGCTGCTGAATAGTGAATTTTATGCACCGGTGACAATGAATGAAGTTAACATAGGTTATTCCAAGATAAGATCTATTATTGAAGACCTGTTTTTGGAAAGATTCATTGACACAGAGGTATACCAGTACTTGATTATGTTAGCCCCTAAGTTACCAGTTCTTTTCGGCATTCCAAAAATCCACAAAGCGATCCATGACCCCCCATTTAGGCCTATTGTCGATGGCCGATGTTCGATAACTTATGCTTGTGCAAAATTTGTAGACACCATTCTAAAACCCTTGTTAGAACAGGAGCCTCAGATCTGCAAGGACTCATGGAGTTTTCTCCAGGATATCAGCAAGGTACCTTTCGTTAGGGAGTGGTGGTTTTTGACTATTGATATCAAAGACCTATACGCTGTGATTCCCCAAAATTTGGGTATTCAATGGGTTGTCAATTTTTTAAGGTGCAAAAAGATTGACGACAATACTGTTTACATAGTTGAAACGCTCTTAGAAGTGGTTTTAAGCTCCATTTTTATGTTATGTGATGGTAAGATCTATTTGCAAAAATCAGGAGTAGCAATGGGTTCCCCATGTGGTGGTAGCTTTGCCAATTGTGTTTTAGCTTATTGGGAAAGAATTTTTCTTTTTCCCAATGAATTGTTTGGTGAATGTGTCGCCTGGTACACTAGGTACCAGGACGATATGTTCCTGATTTGGAAAGCACCACCATCTCAGGTCCCATTGTTTATTGACAGTATTTCTAGTATGACCAACTTTTTGGAGTTCACTTATAACCTGCAGGAATCGAGTATTAGCTATTTGGACATTTTGTTGACCAAGGACTTAGCTAACTCAAAATATAAAAGTGTCATATATAGGAAACCCACCTACTCCAATTCGTTCCTCCATTTTTCTAGTTGCCACCCTAACCATCAAAAGAAGGCTGTAGTTAAGGGGCAGATGGTTAGGGCGGCTAAGATGATATCCGATGAAGGAGATTTTTTGGAGGAATGTGAGCTTTTGAGTACCATGTTTAACAATAGGGGGTATCCTTTTTCGTTTGTTTCAGAGATAAAACTTGAAGTCATTCATAAAAGGCAGGCCGGCTTTTACAAATCAATCCTGTCTAGTGATTGCAATGTCCATTCCACCCCAAGAGTAGGGTGGAGGCTCAACATTGATCAAACCCACAATACAACTAAGGATTTTATAGGAACTAGATTCCTGTGTACATTTAGTTTGGATCATGTTGACATTAGGAATGTCCTCCATAGGAATTGGACCTTTATTACTGACGATCCTTTTTTGTTCAAGCAGTTAGGTAACACCCCAAAAATTACTTTCAAAAGAGGCTACAATTTGAAATCACTTTTGGAGCTTAAGCCTAAACCCAAAGGTTATGGTAATTTGGGTATGAGGAAATGAGGGGCATGTAGGCAGTGTAGGTACGTGCACACAGTTCTTAAAGTTAAACTTAGGGACTGAATGTACAATGTCATAGGTAAATTTAACTGTGAATCTAGAAGTGTTGTTTATGTTGCCACTTGCCAAAAATGCGCTGCTTTTTATATCGGTAAGACCGAAAGGAAAGTGAAGCAGCGCATTTACGAACATGTATACGCTATTAAAAGATGAGATCTTAACAATGCCCTGGCAAGGCACATTAACGAGTTTTCAGACCACCATTTTAAATTCACCGTCCTTAAGATGGTCAATTCCGACAATGGGGTGGCCCTTGGCAGAATCAGTTAGAATTAGAAGAAGTGTTTTGACAAATTCGTACTGCCACATACATTTACCCTGGCTTGAATGACCACGTGTCTATAAGTTGTATTCTAAAAAGCCTTGCCTTAAAAAGGTGAATCTAGTTCATTAGTTTTTATCAACATTTATTAATTTTCAATATGACTTAAAACGGATTTTTAAACTAAGGTTTTAAATGTTGTACACACACATTTATGTATAATGCGTGTTTTTATTTTTATTTTTATCAATTGCATATACATATAATGTACACACATAACTAGCATATATATTTATATTCATTTATTAATTTTTTTTATAGTTATGTATTTGTCTACATCTGACAACAAATTGAACATGGTATCTTCTTGTTTGTATAACTGCTTAAATCACATATCATTTGTAGGGCATTGTAAGGCTTAGTATTGTGATTTCAACAGTTTATCATTGCGTATTTGTAGTTGCTTCAGGTTGCGTTTTTTGTACTTGACTTTGCTTAGCGTAATTTGCATAATTAATTAACTAAGTTAATTGATTTGAGGTGTATATAGTATAATTTTAGTTAGGCATTGAATTGTTTTTGTGTCTGAGGAAGGAGGGACACAGAGCTCTCCGAAAGCGTGTGCTAACAACAATTAAAGATACTATAAAGTTATTTACACTTCCCTTGAGTGGATTGTTTCAAAAGCTCGCTTTTTGTTAATTTCTTTATTGCACAGATATCGATGTTCTCCAAGCTAAGGAGAGTTTCGAGTGTGTGCATCTTGAGGTTTAGACTTCTGGCGTTGAGTAGCATTACTCTTAGTTTCTTATCCCTTGTGATACCTATGGAGGTGGGTTTGTCTTTTGAGCCTTGCCTAAAAAGGCACTATGGGGGTGGCAAGAGCCTTTTCCAATATCTGAAAGCCCAGGGGTGTCAGGTGCAAGCCGTCCCTAGCGAAGCATCGTGGCTTGTCGAGCATGTCATCCCAGGCTGACAGGCACTGGATCCCCTTTGAATGACACCAATACTTAAGCCAATTGTTGAAATTGATCATTAAGATGCTACTCAAGGTCAGGGTCATACCGGCCTGGGCTACATGCTCAGAGAGCTCCTCTATGTCTCTTTTCATGTAGTCCAGGGAGGTACATCTCAGGTCATTCACACCAGCATGGACAATGACTGAGTCATATTTGCCTTGCCTTTGTACTTGCCTTGGAGTGACCTGAGTGCTTGTGTTATGTGGCAGATCCTAGCACCCGACAGGCCGCTCACCGTGACCTTCTCCTTGTTCAGCCTGGTGAGAGGGACATCAGTGTGCCTGATGATAGAGTCACCTATTACAAGTGTATCAGGTGTGTTGTTTAGCCTTAAGGGCTGTGACTGTTCAGCACACTGGCTTTGTGAGCTATGTGTTGCACGTGTTTTGTTTTGGGGTAGCAGTTGCTTGGGTGTCTGCTTTGGAGGTTTCTGCTGCTTAGGCAGATTTTTACTTAGAGCCTCCGAGTATGTTTTTGTGTGTTTGTGTGTTTGGTTTGCTGTCGTGGTAGGTCTATGTGAGACTGGAATTGTAGTGAGTGTGGTTTCCTTCTCCTCCTGACTGGTTACGCCAGTACTGAGTTGAGAGAGCTTAGCCTCCAGTTTGGCTATATGGTTGCATCTCTCACATGTGTTGGAATTTGTTGGGAGGAGGAGAGGGTTGTCTGTGTACATGAGGCAGTTGTAACATTGCCTCAAGATTCCCAGATTCACCAGCTGGACCGGAGAGGAGATTGACAACTGACCTTTGGACATGCTAGAATAGTATTGGGAATTAATTCATAATTGAAAAAAGGGCCAATGGGGAACAAGGTACTCAAGGGGAGTTTGTGAGGGTGTAGTGCTTTTAATTTTTTAGTGCTGACTTATATAATTGCTTTAGTGAGCAAGTGTCAGGCTTTAGAGTAGGAATAGGGTGTTTATTATGAGAACTAGATCAGTTTTGAAAATTGCTAACTTTAGAAATACAAAAGGTAATAAAATAAAACAAACCACTTAGAACAGATATTAGACAATCAGCTAATGTTCAATTGCACAGGACAAAACAATATACAATGGGGACTAACTGTATAGCTGAAACCTCTGTAAGCAGGGATCTTTAGAAATAACTGCATGTCAGAAAGAAGAAAAGAACTGTGTCAAGGGAGCTAACAGAACTGGCATATTGTATAACCCTGAGGCATTTATGCATAGACTTCTGGTGAATTAACATAACTTCAGATAACCTCAAGGTTGCAACCAGAGGGCCATTCTGGCTGAAGAAGGCCTTCCTTTGAGAGATCTTAGATGGAATTTTATTTAAGGAATACAGAAGACTATTCCAGTGCTCAGGAGTATTGACTGACTGAAATGATTATATGTAGATTGACTACTGTAAGGGAAAAATAGACAACTGTAGTTGATGGGACAGAAGGGACCACTTAATAAGTGAAGCGATTGAGGAACATATTATAACAGTGTTAAGAAAGAATGGGCTGAGATAATTCTAGTCTACAAAAAGAATTTCAAGCAGAGGCAGTGATGAGCCCTAGCAGGACTGCCATTATGCTTCTTGCACTTCATAGAGCATTGCTTGTTGTTATGAGTATATGTTAGAATTGCTGGACATCTCATTTGAATTTTGTTGCTGTTTTGAATATTTGGTAAACAGCTGTAAACTCTCCCTTCACATTTTAGATTTCAAGTTGAAACCATTCTAACCAAAAGATTTGCCAGTTTTGCTGAGTTAAGAATACATACCACATCCTGCTGAAATACAACTCAGAACACCGAGACATTGTTCCAGAGTTGGGCTCTCTCACTGAAGTGGAGTTTGTTATTTTTAATGGGCTCATATTAGTGGTAACATTGTCTTTAAGTTCACTAAATATTTCTTAATTTATTTTCATGGTGGCACTAGGAGACATCACTTTCCTTCCACTCCTTGAATTAAGATCAGCTGTTTTAGCTAAAACACTTTATTATTTGTTTTTTCAAACAACACCTTAATTATTACAAGTCATTTATTTATTGACCAAGCAGGGCTAGCCACCTAATGGAGTGAACCTTGGCTCTAGATGGTTGTCACTGCTGAAGTGACACCCCAACCCTATGTGCAAAAATGGGAAAAAGGCCTTGTGGATGGATAGATGGGTGGATGGATTTGAAATACAATGCACAGCTCTCTCCATTTTTATCACTAGGGCTTGCATGAAATTATTTATCATCACTAAGCAAGCCATGACTTAGTTTACTACCCCACTAATACAAACAAGGGTACCATTCAGTAATATGACATGAAACTATTATTGTTTTATTTATCTTTGTCTTGTCATTTTTTCATTTAATTGTTAGATGTCAAACTCTGAAGTTTTCAAGGCTTTGGTTTTTAATCATGTCTGTAAATTAGTTTGGGGAGTTTGGGATACAAGTGTCCATCATGCCATAGCTGGACATTTTCTTAAATGAAGAAGAACTTTGATTAAGAGGGAATATGTATTTAATAACATTAAAAGCTATTAACAAGGTAAATGGGGCCAGAAGCCATAGTTAAGTAAAGCCCCAATGCTTAGCTACGTACTCAGTGCTGACAATTTTTTTGAGTGCTCTTCAATAAACATAACTTTATTCTTTGGATAAAATACAGGAAAACAAAACTAAACTGCTTATAGAATGTAAAATACACATTCAGTCATCATTAGCAATGCATACTTCTTTTAAGTGCCAGGGTAAACATTTTTCCATTAAGAAAACTGGAGCTTAGTTTCATACCTGTTTTGACAGTGCATATACAAAAGCATACTGCAGGGAACAATAGTCTGTGTATATGAGACTGACATACCTTTACAGGCCTACTGCAGGGAACAATAGTCTGTGTATATGAGACTGACATACCTTTACAGGCCTAAGCTTTGTCTTTCTATATGTATCCATCCGTCCATTTTATTACTGGACTTACATAGGTGAGGGTGATATTAGTGTAGATTATCCTGGCAAGCAACAGGCACAAGGGGTGAACTGGCATTGGATGGGATGCAGCCCACCTATGGTAAAGCACACTCATACATCCACGTTCACCTGTATAGCTGAAGTTATTTATATCATCACTGAATACCTTACCAGAGCCACACAAATGTGATGAGTATGTGTGTGTGTGTTGTGTGTGGGTGTGTGGGGGTGTAACAACCACAAAGATGGAAATTATAGTAGGGGTCCAGTCTTTGTGAGGATGGTGTGCTAACTACTATTATGGTATTTCTTATTCCATATAATTACATAAAAAGAATACAACACACATGAATAACTCTCACGTGGTTGAATGCGAGCAATACAGTTACAATATCTGAATGTTAATGATACAGTATCCATACATGAGAGGTGCAGTATCTGAATGTGAGAGATACAGTTACAGTACCTGATGATGACGATACAGTATCAATATATGAGTGATACACTATCTGAACGTTAGAGATACAGTTCCAGCAATGGAATGTGAGTGCTACATTTACAGTATTGAGACTCAAGCAGGTGACAGTGGGTTGCAAAATATACATGAACTCCTTTACTGTACTTACATATTTTTCAAATAAGCATTTTATCTCACTAGCATGCTGCATAATTTCATCAGCCATCTCCTGTTGTTGAACTGGTGATTTAAAGCTCACTTTCTTCTTCATTAGCCTGTGAATATATTCCACAACTATATTCAAATGTATTTTTCTCAGAAGATTCTGTTGAAGGAAAAAGCATAATGTGTTATAACAAGCATGTTCTAAAATGATATATTATGGCAAGTATTTCAGATTTTAAAACTTGAACAATAATACATGTATGTGATGCCAATAACATTAAAAAAATGACAGTTATCAGAATCAGAACCCTACAAGGGGTAGTTCAGCTGCCATGATAAACAGTGATATTTTTTTTTTCTCAAAAGCTGTTGAGTTCAAATGTCTTTAAGGAAATGGAAATGAGTCAAGGAATCGTAGGCACAGCTATGCAGGAGAGGGAGGAAGTTAGGATCCGGATGGGGTGGAGGGGGGGTTCATGTAAAGGTAGATGGGTAAGTAGAGGAAGGGTTTAAAATGACACAGTTAGGCAGGTAAGATCTCTTTTCAACAGCAGATGATAGAGCAGAACATGGATAGAAGAAGCAATGGTGAATAGGAATCAACAGGGGAAGCAATGGGGAAGTAAGTAACCCAGAAACTGTGATGAACAAGGATCACAGAATTCCTGTAAAGAGTTCAGCAACATTTGGAAATAATGGGAATTACTATAAATTCATACTTGAGTCTTATTACAAGATAAATGATGTCTGGTTAATTTCTTACACACACACCTTTTGTAGCATACATTATGTTTTCCAAATTATCTGTATTAAAAAAAGGTTTATACTTAGTTGATGCTTTAGTTCAAAGTAAAGTATATTTTGTTGAATATTAGAGAGAGAGAGAGAGAGACAGACAGACAGAAGGAGTGAGTGAGTGAGTGATTGTTGAATATTAGAGAGAGAGAGAGACAGACAGAGTGAGTGAGTGAGTGAGTGAGTGAGTGAGTGAGTGAGTGAGTGAGTGAGTGAGTTCCACTCAGCTGCTGTTTAGTGGAGAGTAAGCCACATTTGATTCACTAATTGGTTGCTGCTTAGTACAAGGTCAGTTATATTTGGTTAATTTTTAATTAGCGTAAAGAAAACCTGGTTGTTATGATAAACCTTATCTAGGAATTGTGGGATTTACCAGCCAGCTGCAGCTAATAAATGAATAAATGGGTATTATTGCATAGAAATGTTTAACTAAATGTTGTTTGGGTACACCAAGTTTTAGCCAACCTTTCTGGAAATTCTTTATTCAGGACCAAATGGTAGAAGTAGCTAAGATGTGGACTCCATAACAACCCCCACTCTAACAAAACCAAAAGCACATGCCTTGAAATTGATGATCCTGTGGACTATGGTTTATTTATTTACTTGTGGTCTAACAAATTTCTAAAACTTAATATAGAGAACAGCATCAGGATGCTGGCAGCCCTGTGGCAGGTAGTGGAATATTGTACCCATTTTAACTTTATTGGGGTCAACTTCTTTAGAAGAAGAAAGGGGGAGGTAACAGGGTATTGCACAGAACTTGTCAAAGAGGGCCAGAATTTTCATATGAGGGTGAAACGTTTAACTTATCAGTTAGACTATGTTTATAATTTGTTTATTCCTGTAAAGCTTCTTGGAGGAATACAGAACAGATTTAAGTATTTTAAGGAATGATCCCATATAAGGAAGGTAGTAGTATACCTAAAAAGGCAAAATATTTCACTTTAGCTTCTAAATTCAAGCTATGGCCTTGGCTCATGACTGAAAAGGTTTTTGTAAGAGCAGAAAAACTGTTTTTAGCTTGTGTTTCTCATCCCTTCCTCCAGAGTCATTATGTTTTAAAGGGGGGGGTGTTGAGTGGAGATGAAACAGCATTATGCAAGTTATAAAAAGGTTGTATGACTTTCCACATACAATTCCTGAAGGGGATATTTTAGAGGTTTATGTTTGTAATTATTGGACATTGTAAATGCTTTGGATTGTAAACCTTTCCTAGCAATTGCTGTTAACTCATATATTGTTGTAAGTTTCATTTATAAATCTTCAAACACACAAATATATAAGTGTTTGGCATTGGATATTCACATTAGTTTGGGGAAAGAATTCAGCAATACAGAACATGAAAGCTTAGTTAGATAGATGCAAATGGTACTCCAGATTTATTTAGAAATCTTATAGGTGTATATGTGTATGAAAAAAAATCTCCAGTCTGATAGAATGAAGGCCCTCTTTCTTGAGGTAGAAACTAAGTTGTATTGGTTCAAGAATTCTGGGCAAAGCCAAACTTAACGGATAGTCAAAAGCTAAAAATCAGAAGAATTTAGAAGTATTAATGTAATGCACTTAAAAGTTAATAAGACCACAGTTACTTTATCATTGTACATTGCCTGACAATAAAAAATAAGAAACTCTACTATCTGGCATTATTGACCGAATGTAGCCATAAGTAACTTATGAGAAAGTCAAACTTGTAGGCAGGACAGGGCAAAAAAAGGGGTGGGGTTATCGATCTACCATTCACTTGGGGGAATCTACTTTACTGTATAACTGTGTGTTGTCATACAAGTAGAGACATACTAGATATACTCTTTAGCTTATTGTATGGTAAATGCTACTCCTTAAAGGACAGCTATGGGAAGCAGAGCATAGTTTCTTCTCCACAATACATTTTCTTCCCCTATTCAATAATCCCACAACTCAGAAACAAAATTAAACATAAAATAAGAATTTTTTCTCTATTCCCACGATTGTGAGCGAGCAACTATCGGTATTGCAAGACATGTTAAAAAAATACCTTACTCTCATGCTTGTGTACTCCTTTGACAAGTCACCCAGTCATTTAGACTGCATATTTCTGTATTATTCCAACATACAAGCCCTCCTCTTCTGTTTTCACCCAGGAAACCCCCATTCTTTAATTATGTACACCCTCAGAAGCATTAACATTCAATCCCACCCTTTACCTGGCCTTTCTATTACCATAAAAACGCCCATGACAAGAAGCTGTAACTTTCTTCAGCAGATAACTGTTGCTGCATGGCTTTGTTTTCCTATTGGATTAGACCATTGCTATGGAGATGGCAGGGACTGACGTTTGAAGGTTTTGAGCTGCCATTATTGATGGGAAGGAATTATTTTACTTTACTATTTGAAGCTGTAGAACAGTTTTTGGATCGCGCTGCATGAAGGTAAACAACTAGTTACACTATTTTACTGCCAACATTTTACACAGAAGAATGAGGGACATGGCGATGATTTTTTTTTAATGGACTACTTTAATTGCATGATTATTTTGAAGAAACTGATATTGTGCCATACCTGTCAACCATTTATGCACAAGAAATCTGGACTAAGCCAAAAAATAATGGAGGGAGAAAGGAACAATATGGAGAAATGTTTAATACTGCTATTAGAAAAATTGCTAGTTAGCTGAAATGGAGCATAGGAGTCCCCTTTAAGTCATGATTAAGTTGCAGTAAACACTGAGAGTACTAGTGAGAGATAATTAGGAGCATGCATTAAAAATACTTGGGAAAACTGGAGGCATCATTTATATTTAAATACAATACATTACACAGGAAAGCATGAACCTGATCCCCCCCCCCCCCAATAAAGTGAAGTCATGGTTTTATTAATACATATAGTGCTCTCTCTTTACTGCATTTTATTGGTGATTGAATGTATGTATTTGTTAGCTACTGTGTCTCAAGTGTATTTTAGTACAGTTTTAAATATCTAATGGTCACATGGCTAATTTCTTTAACTGGTGAACATTTTTATTAAATGCACTTGCATAACTCTACATATTTCTAGAGAAAATTCTTTTGAGATACTACATTTATCTCACAACAAACATGCTGGTGTCCACTCTCAGTTTGTTTCTTGGGTATGTGTAAACACTGGTACCTTTTAAAACTGAAGTTGTAGTTTTTGGAACCCAACCTACTTTCTCAAAGTTGCTCCCAAATGGAATGCAGCTTCACTTTGCTCTGGAGAAACAGAAATAGCATACAAATCTGTTGGCATGCTGTCTGCACCCCATCCAATGCTTTTGTTCTCAGTTAATATCTCACTTACATGAACCAATGCATTAGCAGTCATGGGAGGGGGGTGTTTCAAAATATCTTTTGACCACTTATTATAAACAGCCACACGTTTTAATAAATACACTGTACCATTTTCATCTTTAGTACTCTGTTCCATCATACCATGAAAGTTACACCTCCTGTCCATCTAGGAAATGTGGGGACACTTAACAAGATTATCAACTTTTCTACTCATCAGAGTTAAAAAACAAGTCCTTTTCTAGGTCTACACAGAAATAATGAGAGGGCTGAACAATATAGTTAACTGTTATTCTTTCTTTACAATTACTTATAAGTTTTCTAGATGTGTATGATCGACCTTTCCATCCAAAATAGACCCCGCCATCTTGTGGAATCATCAATACATGAACAATGAACAAGGGTTTCAACTGATTTTACAAGTAGTTATACACTGTCAGAAACCAGAGAGTATCTTTACCACTACAAACGTAGCTAGCAGCTAAGAATAAAAGAGATTATAGATCATGTTTTGAACTATTTTATATACTGTTAAAAGCATTCAGTAACTGCAGGCTAAACATTGATTTCTGATCATAAAACCAGTGCATGCCTTACATAATGTTGAGCAAAGATGTACCACTACCATTGTCAGCATGCGGTATATACTGATAGTGAGACAGTAAGTTGTCTACGTTCCTATAATAAAGAACATGGGAGGGTACACTTTTACAGCGCTTTAGAAGTTAGAAAAAGAAGAGCAATAAGTCAGTAGCTAACAACTGGAATTGAGTGACCATATTTAGTTAAAAGAATAATTACCACTGGCTTCAAAAGTCTTTGAAATGTTGTTCAGATATGTAGTGGTTCATCAGAACAGAGAAAGAAGATGGGAAGTAGAGTAGCCATATTTATAAACTGGTGTTGTATGAAATCAGGAGCAGTGCAGCAAAAGCCAAACTTCATCAAGAGTTTATTTTTTTGCTCTTTTGACAAGACTAATTTCAGTGGTTTCAGGACTGTCTGTATAAGATCATAGGAGGTTACTAGACTAATGGCCCTGGGGCCCTTACAAGCCTAGCCAAGAGTTTATCCCCGAAAAGAAATCTCACTCAGCACTTTTCTCCCCTGTCAATGAGGGACACCGGTGGAACCCCTGGGACAAATTTGTGGTTTCCCATTTGTGGTGTCCCATAGAGGACATAAGGACAAGATGTGGTCCAGAATTTTAATAGTGTAATCGATGTGGTGAATATGTGCATAGATATAATACTGCCAAGATAGAGTCTGGATTATTCACCTATATCAGAAGAACTCAGTAGGGGAAAGCTTTGGAATCTCTTGATCAACTGCTGAAGAGAACTGTGTTGGATTGTTTCTTTTATACCTTTTGTCGCTTACTATATAGTTGTCTCTTGCATTTTATTAAGATGATGATGTGCATTTCCTGTTCACTATATAGTGATTAAAAGGGAGCGACCAGTACTGATGTAACTCTGTCCTTTTTTAGAAACTGTGATGCTATTCTCATATGTGATCCATAAGGACCTTGATGTCATGTTGGAGGTGTCTAGTTGTTGAGGACTACTACAAAAGTGGAGTTGAAATTTTCAACAGCAGACATGAAGGGATACAGGAATCCATAGCAGATTACTTAGCATGATGTTGACTGTACTGACCTCAAATCTCCTGAAGTTTCAAGAGAATTGTTTATGTGTTTTTGCCATCCAGCAAAGATGCCAAAAAACAAATGTAGACAGACAGTCAGGGATGTTTTCCCATATTGTCAGCTGATGCAATATGGGCGAATGCAGGTAGATGCATCCTGTTAAGTGTCTGTACTGTGGCAGATTTGTTTTTTCTGCTCTGATAGGTAGCATTATTAGCTGCAACATGCCAAAGTCCCATTTGATGGGTCATCTGTAGATTTTAATCAATGTCAAAATGTCCTTTAATCTTCACATCATTTGTAATGCTGAATACAGGTTCATACATAGTTACTGGGCTACTAACCTGAATGTCTTTTTAAGCCTAGTTGTGTGTACCCAGTATAATATTAGGGAAACCCAATATAAAGGATCTTGCCTGAATCTGAGATCTTAGCAACAACTGCCCATATCTAGAAGTGTCATAGGTGAAAACCCCGGCAGGAATTTATAGTTTTCCATCCAGTCATCCAGGCTATGTTTAAACTGGTTCACAGAGGGACTTTGATGTGAATTGGTAGCCTATTCCAGAGAAGTGACAGCCTCTGAGAGAGATATTTGTCTCTCCAGCAGGTCCTATTTAAGCTGTAGGCCAGGTTAAGGCCCCTGGAGCAGGTGACTCTTGTCCCATTTGACTTGTGGATGTGCAGAATTTCCACTGGGTTTTGATCTGCATTTACTTTGTAGGCCAGGCACAGGTCTCCTCTGAGTTGTCTGTACATTACTGAGTACACTGACAGTGACTCTAGCCACTCAATGTATGACATGTGCTGGAGATCCTGAATTTTCTTAGTTAGAAATCTCTGCGGGTTGCTGCAGGTACCTGGTAAGGTACATACCAAAGGGTGCATTGCACTCAGTTATTGGCCTGATGAGGGTCGAGTACAGGGATGTTATGACTCCTTCATCTATGGCTCTGGTAACATTTTCAAAGAAATCCACCAGGTTTAACAGGAATGACCTGCCTTTGACAAAGCCTAATTGTGTCAGATCAAGGGTGTGCAGATCACCTATACTCTTCATTTCATGGCATTACAGATAAGGCTGGTTAAGCTTATGGGTCTATAGTTCCCAGGGTCTGTTGCTGTACCCGCTTTATGATGGTGGATGACGGCTGCTGTTTTCCATTCAGCCAAGACAAAACCACTACTCAGGCTGTGTTTCAAGACAGTACCTAATGTGGTTGCTAACTCATTTAAAATACAACCTGGGATGCAGTCTGGTCCCACAGAGGCTGTGTTTTTGGCCTTGGAGAGAGCATTAATGACTTGCTCTTTAATAGGGCAATGTACAGGGAATGCTTTATGGAATGTTTGGAGGGGACAGGGATGTGAAATTTTCATCAAACCTGTCAGCTAATAGGTTATCTATTTTCACAGGATCAATATATGTGTGATGCCATCCACACCTAGTTCAGCACACATCTGGGTCCTACCTTTTGGGTTACGGATATAGCTAAAGAATGCCTTATAGTTATCCTTAGCTATGGTTGCTAAATTTTTTTATGTTACCCTTGGGGGATTTTATAAGCTGTCTTATTTGTTTGTTCATGCAGCGGAGGTATTCTTTCAGTGCTGAGATCTCTCATTTTTATTCTTGGACAACAAAGTTTTCCTCTTGTTATATAACTTATTAATGCTAGGTGTCCACCAGGGAGGCTTGTTTTTTCCTGAGGATCTTATTTTGATCCCATCAGGTACAGCTTTGTCAATACATTTGAATAAGTGTTTGTACAGGGCATTTGTGTGTACCTTATTATATTAGTCAATGCCAGCTGTGGGAATATGAGCTTGGAAATTATTTATGCCATCCGTTAGGAGGGTAAAATTAGCTTTGGTGAAATTTTTTCACTTGATTTCACCTAAGAGGGGTTCAGGTGTTATAGCTACTTCAAATATGACTGATTTGTGATCAGATTTAACTAGTGAGGGCCCTCTTCTTGTGGTGGTGCAAAGGTTACCCATGTTGGTGAGGAGCAGGTCAAGATTATTTGAGACCCTTGTGGGGTTGCATACTATTTGTTCCATGGCATTAGTATTAAAGTCCAGGAACTTTTGTGCAAGCATGTTGGTACTCCTATAACTTTTCCAGTCAATGGAGGGACAGTTAAAATCACCCATGATTAGAGTGTTTGGCTATAATGTGATTGACTCAAGTAGGTTTAAATAAGTAGAGTGGGTATCTTGTTTCATTGAAGGGGACCTGTATCTAATGATGACTTGAAGGGTGGTCCTACCCACAGTTAGCTAACATTGGAGTAACTCCATGGATTTTTCGTATCTAACTAGTCTAGAGGTGTATTTATCTTTGAAGATAGGTACTCCTCCTCCTTTGGTTCTCACATGTTATTCTAACATCTCAAAGTGTGGAAGGCACTATAGCTGTGCAAGGCCATGTATTCTCTGCAGCCATGAGCCAAGTTTCTGTGACTGCAGAGATGTCAACATCCTCCAGTGAGGAGTGCTTCCAGGGAGTGCAGTTTGTGAGTTAAATTCATAGCATTTAGCAGCATAACCTGTAATTTATTTGAGAGTGATATTTTGATGTCAGAAATTTTGTTATTGAGACCTTGCCTAAAAAAGACACTATGGGGGAGGCAAGTGTCTTAGCCAGTAAGCAAAAGCCTAGAGGTGACAGGTGAACACCATCCATGGCACAGCAGTTTGGTCCATCAACCATGTCATCCCAGGCTGACAGGAACTGGACCCCCTTAGAATGACACTAGAAACTAAGCCAATTTTAGAAGTCCATCATATTTTGTTTATATTATGGTATTATCCTTGGTGAGGGTAGAATGCTGCTCAAGGCTAGGGACATACCTGCCTGGGACATATATCTATACAGCTCAATTATGTCTCTTTTCATATAGCTCGGTGAGGTATGCCTCAAGTCATTCACATGATGGAGTCATTATGGTACTTGTTGTTGAGAGACTTGAGTGCATGTGTGATCTGATGGATCCTGGCACCCAATAGACAGCTGACCCTAACCTTCTTCTTGTCCAGCCCAGTGAGTGGGATATCTGTGTGTCTCACAATGGAGTCACCTATGACTAAAAAATTTGATTTAGATGTGCTTTGCCTTACGGATGTATTTGGAGAGACACTAGTGCTTGTGTTTTTAACTGTGGTGGTGGTGCTGCGGTAGCGTTGTCGCCTCATAGCAAGACATTGTCCCATTTGATTCTCAGCTAGAGCGTATTCTGTGTGGAGGCATACGTGAATGGGGCATGCCTTTGTTGAAGATTGTGCGTCAGGGCTGGTAACCCGGTACGTAAAAATCCACTACCAATCATTAGCGGACCGGAGTTCCGCTGTGGCGACCTCTAACCGGAATAAAGCTGAAAGACACAAACAAACAAACTAGTGCTTGTTTTTTATGTGTATTGAGTGCTGCATGTGCCGTAATTAGGTGTAGCATGTTTGTGTTTGGAAGGTCGCTGGTGTTTAGTTAGGGTTCTGGTGAGTACCTCTGCGTATGATGGTTTACGTGTTGAGTGCATAGTTTGTGTGGGATGTGTAGTATGTGAGCTGACTGCTCAGTGTTACTGTTCTGTGCACGAGAGAGCAAGGATTCCAGATTCTTAGTGTGGATGCATTTCTCACAAATTGTACTTGGGTGATTTAGGAGTTGATGGTTGTCAGTGTACATGAGGCAGTTGCTACACTGCTTCAGGATACCCATGTCAATCGGTAGGAGAGGTAGGAGAAATGGAGATAAACTGACCATCCATAATACTAGGTTAGCGACTACAGCATAAAGTATAATTTTGTGGAGTTTGATGGAGTACACTGACAAGCTAGGTAAGTTTTTTGATGCACTGTATATATATATATATATATATATATATATATATATATATATATATATATATATATATTAAGTGGAGAAAATTCATCCTACCTGTTGAGAATGTGAACTACATAGGCAAGAGTATATGCCTATATACTCTTTGTCAATAGTGATCATACTACTGATCCCCCTATGATGCTTACCTATGTAAAATATATTAAAAATAGGACAGTATTTTCCTGTAAACGATTCTAGATCTTACAAAAGTGTTCATAATAGCTAGTATATTAGGCTTGTAGCAGAGAAATATTGTCCATTGTATCAAGAATTCTAAGTAGACGGTAGAAACAAATCAGAAATGAAAGCAGTGCAACCATCTAGCTAGGCAAAGCTATAAGTCTCATGACTAATATTAAACATTATCCTTTAGGATGCGTGCAACATCAACATATCTATCTCCCTCTTTCTCCATTGCAGCAATCTTAGAGTCACCATTTGCAACTGACTAATGCCTGTTTCTCTGCTTCAGTTTACTTATTTGTAGAAGTATGTTCAAGGTGCTTTGCATTGTGGCATTTAGTGAATGGCTGAGTAATTAGAAAAGCACTGTAAATTTGTCTTTGATAATGACTGGAATAATGCTGGCGTGTACTGGCGTTTTGGTTCGTGCCTGTCTGTTAGGGGCATTTAGCATCTGGGACGCAAATTTATAGGTTTCATTGGCATGTGATTAAACCAACCAAAGGAAGATGCTCAGAAATGCATTAGCAATATTCTGCCCCCATCACCCCAAAACACAGGTGTAGACATAAACCCTTAGAAAGAAAAATATCAGCAGTAAATGTGAAAGAAGGCAGAGCTGATGATATATGCACTGATGAGGCAAAAACAAGTAGCACAGTATAAAAATAGATCATTTTAAGCAAAAAAAAAAAACAGTTACTGTTGAACAAAGAGGCTACTTGAGTTATTGGCGGTGGTAACAAAACACTGCTGACAGTGAGAAAAGACAGAGGAATCCATGAGAGACTACTGTCCAAGTATACACAAGCACTAAAATGAAGCATTCCCACCAGCAATCCCTTCTGTAGTATGTCCTAGTATACACAAGCACCAAAATGAAGCTTTCCCACCAGCAATCCCTTCAGTAGTATGTCCAGGTATGCACAAACAGCAAAATGAAGCATTCCCACCAGTAATCCTTCAGTAATATGTCCATGTATACACAAGCACCAAAATGAAGCATTCCCACCAGCAATTCCTTCAGTAGTATGTCCAAGTATACACAAACAGCAAAGTGAAGCATTCCCACCAGCAATTCCTTCAGTAGTATGTCCAGGTATACACAAACACCAAAATGAAGTATTCCCACCAGCAATCCCTTATGCAAAAACACCAAAATGAAGCATTCCCACCAGCAATTCCTTCAGTAGTATGTCCATGTATACACAAGCACCAAAATGAAGCATTCCCACCAGCAATTCCTTCAGTAGTATGTCCAAGTATACACAAACAGCAAAGTGAAGCATTCCCACAGCAATCCCTTCAATAGTATGTCCAAGTATACAAAAACACCAAAATGAAGCATTCCCACCAGCAATCCCTTCAGTAGTATGTCCAAATATACAAAACACCAAAATGAAGCATTCCCACAGCAATCCCTTCAATAGTATGTTGAAATATGCACTAACAGCAAGTTAAAACATTTCCCCCAGTGATCCCTTCAATAGTATGTTGAAATATGCACTAACAGCAAGTTAAAACATTTCCCCCAGTGATCCCGTCAATAGTATGTTGAAATATGCACTAACAGCAAGTTAAAACATTTCCCCAGTGATCCTTTCAGTAGTTTCACCAAGTATACACAAGCACTAAAATGGAACATTTTTTTCAAGTGACCCCTTGAGCAGTTTGCCCATGTATGCCCAAGTACTTCACTGACACCAAAGTGAATCATTTCCCTCAATGACCCCTTTACAATTCTATGTATGCACAAGCACTTTACTAACTCCAAAATTAAACATTTCTTCTAGTGATCCATTTAGTAGTATGTCTGTGAATACACTGACATCAAAATGAAGCATTTCACTCAATGACCCCTTCTGTGATATTTCTGTGTATGCAGAAGCACTAAAATGAAATGAAAGAAGTTTCTTTAAGTAAAGACAATCAGGAGCAGCCTTAGATCAACTGGTCCCCTAGACAAAAGGGCTCCACAGTGCTCTCCCACACCACCTGGTTCCCCATTCTGGTCTACCTACACCAAATAAATACTGGAAAAGCACCTCTGCTAGAGCGGCACCCTAGGCAACTGACTAGTTGGCCTATGCCTAAGGCCGGCTATGAAGACAATAATTGTACCTCCTTTTAAAATGTATGACAGTACATATTCCTTTTTTCCCACCCCCTCACAACTCTGTATTTTCATGGTAAATTGCTGCTCACTGGAGTATGTTCAGGGTCATTTACACATTTAGTATGCAAATGAGATAATTTTAGATTAATTTCTATGAAACCTACTGACATGCACATGTGTAATGCTCCTCATCTGTGTATGAAATGTGCCCCTATCTCTGATGCATTAACCATGTCAGGCTTTTGTAATGGAGAGGCATGTTTAACAAAACACTTTTTCATAATCATCCTGAAAGATGGAATTCCATAATCATATAGGATCATAGAAAGTTACTAGGCTAATGGCCCTAGGACCCTTACAAGCCTAGCCAAGTTCTATCCTTATTTCCATGATCAGCACCTATTGCCCCTGTCCAAGAGGGGTGGAACTCCTGGGGTAAATTTATGGTTACTCATCCAATTGTCCAGATTGCATTAGAAGAGGTCCAATCAGGTGCTCCGACCTGAAGTGGGAGTCTGTTCCAAAGGTGTGGTAACCTCTGGGAGACAAATATGTCCCTCCGGCAGGTTCTATTAGTGTCACATACCATGTTAAGGTTTTTAGAGCAAGTAACCTGTGTACCATTTGACTTATGGAGATGCAGCATTTCCAATAAAGCAGGATCAGAGAGTGCCTTGTACTCAAAGCAGAGATCATCTCTGAGTAGTCTGTATGAACAAGAATAAAGTGACAGTAATTTCAGAAGATCCACATAGATCAGATGCTGAAAAGACCTAGAATTTTCCTTGTGAGGAACTTTTATGGTCACTCCAATTGCTGCAGGTGCTTGTAATGGTACATACCAAAAGGGACATTGCACTCCATTATTGGCCTGATGAGGGAAGAGTACAGCAAGGTTATAACTCCTTTTTTTCCTGTAGGCAATGCCCTTACTTATTGGTTGAGCAATATAGAATGCCCTTCTTACCACTGTGGAGATATAGTGAGGTTGCTGTCAACCTGAGTGCCCAGGTCTCTCGTCACTAAGTTCGTACTTAAGATGTTGCTATTGATGTGGTAGTTAGCAGGAACACTGCTTTTGCCAAAAGGAATGATAATACAATTTTTTGCATTGAGGGCTAAGGCCATGACTTTGGTAGCAATAATTTTTGTGTAAGACCCTCTTATAGGATGTTGACATCATTTGGAGATTTTATGGCCAGTCCCAGTTTGCAGTCATCAGCTACAGACCTTCAGTTTATGCTTGTACTTCGGAGATATAGATTACAAACAGTAGAAGTCCCAGGACTAATCCCTATGGAGTGTCACTGGTTACAGTTCTGCTGTTGGAGGTGGATTTCCCCTATTTTGATTATATGGGTTATATCAGTGAGCCAGTTAGCGACCCATCTAATGATATAAGGGTTGATACCTAGCTGGTTGAGTTTGTCAATGATACCTGAGTGGAGAATAGTGTCAAATGCCTTGGCTAAGTGTAGGTAGGCTGTATGCACAGATTTCCCCTCATCCAGGGCCTTGGTGACTGTCTCGAAGAAATCCACCAGGTTTAACAGGCATGATTTCCCTTTGACAAATCCAAACTGAGTAGGGTCAAGTGTTTCTAGATTACCTATGTCTTTGCTAATAAGGTCCACGATAATTTGCTCCATGGCCTTGCAGATAAGGCTAGTCAGGTTAACAGGTCTATAGTTCCTGGGGTCAGTGGAAGCACCACCATTGTGCAAAGAAATAACAGGGGCCATTTTCCTTTCAGCTGGGACAAAGCTGGTGCTTAGCCTATGACTGAAAAAAGTACCCAGTGGTGTTGCTAATTCTTGTTGGGAGCCCATGTAGGATGCAGCCTAGGATGTTATCAAGTCCCATAGATGCTGTGTTGCTGGCCTTAGAGAGGGCACTAAGGACCTACTCTTTAGAGATACAAGGTAGGGAACAGGTGGCAGGGATGTCATAAGGTATGTATGTTAGGGACAGGCAAGTGAAGCTTTCAGAGAACCTGTCCGCCAACAGGTTAGCTATGTCCGCAGGCTCAGTATATGTGGTATCATTAGCTACCAGTTCTGCACAAATAATAAATATATATATGCATGGGTTTACTATCACATGTTCGATACTACTGTGGCTGAAAGTGCAGATATCCAAGGAAAATGTTCAGAAATCACAACACCGACCACAGTAAATGCCGAACTGAGCATTTCAGTGAAGTCGAATGTCGAACATTTCAACTTCACTGAAATGCTCATAGCCGCTGCACTCCCCCCACACACCCCCTTACTTATATATACAAACTCCGAGATTACACTACACTGAGGTAAGGGTATATTTCCCAATCCCCACTCTAGTGCAATCTGCACTACACTGTCAAATCTTGCTATAGCGGCTGTTCGCTATTGTAAGGTTCGACAATATAGTACTCGCACTAGTGGTTCTGCTACCTGATCTACACACATACATTGACCGCACACAGTGTGATCAACTATGTGATTGTAAACCATATACATAGCTATACTGTGTGTGTGTATATATAACTATATATATATATATATATATATATATATATATATATATATATATATACACATACATGTATAAATCAGAGAGAGTGAGAATGTGCTTAAGTTCTATTTGATATTTGTGATTTATCCTTATTTAACTACTTTCTCTTTGAAAAGACGGAAAGGGCAGGGACTTTCATGTATTTATTTATTTTTATGAATTCTGATTACATTGTTGTGTGTGGCATAATCCTGTAAATGGGAACTGGGAACAATTTTTTCATTATTCTAGTATTTGCCTTTTGACAACAATTGTGTGATCACTGAATTAGCGTATTTAAGTAACAGGGTATGTGAACGCAAGGCGCCAATCTGTTTTGCATTAATGGAATTAGTTAGTTGTCTTAACATATTTTACACAGTTAGAGAATTGTGTTTTGATGTAAATTAATGTTGTATTCCTGCCTTTGTCATTTCAGCCCACATCCAAGATTTTCTGGCCTATGGTCAATGAGTTCAGTTTTGATCACCAGTCACTATCCACATGGAGTACACATGTTTTCCTGCATCCATTAGGGAGTCGTCTGGTTACTTCAGTTTCTGCCTATCCCCATATCATGTGGGCTGATTGGCTAATCTATAATGTTGATATACATTGCAATTACTCTTGCCATATGGTTTTGGTAATGGCTGGAAAGGGTCATTAACAGGTCAGTTTAGTTACCCTGTTACAACTGTTAGCAGACAATCACTTACTCAAATATTTTGCATTACCTGAAAGTAAGACTCTTTTAGCCCTTTTATGTCCAGAAGGTAATCATCCGTACTTGTAAGTATATTATCCATTGATTCAGACCCATGAAGCCACTTGTCTTTTACAAGTTTTTTGTAATGTTGCTGTGGAAAGAAAATACATTTACTAAGTCATTTTACTACAAAAAAAAAATGAACAGTCATAGCCTCTGGAACTAATGCAGTATTTTCTTTTACTGATCAGTTATTTTAAATGTACCTTCAGTTTCTGAGATAATAGTGACTCCAACAGTTTTAGTCCATTTTCTTCAATATTGTTTAGAATCTTCAAAGATATTCTTTTGTCTTCCATGTTAGAATCTGCACTGCATTGCTCAAGGTATTTCCTATAAAACATACCATTGTTAAATAAAAATAGACATTAATGGTCATAAACAGTTTTCAAACAGCTTTTGCACGTAATGAAATTATATGAAAAACATGCATTGAGTAAAAACAAAACAAAGCATACATTTCAGAAGCTGTGTGGCACTTTAATCCAGTCTACTGATACTTTTATCATTGCACTAATTAAATAAATGTATTACTTCTAAATGCATTTTAAATTAATCATTAAGTACACCCTATGGCAACAAAAGACATACTAATAAGAAAGTGTTACTCTGCTCATGTAAGGCAGGAATCTGCATATATTCATAATTGTATGATAACTAAGCAGATTTAAAGAACTTCCCATAGTTTGCAGGCATGTTCCTTTTTTAAGCTTTCTGCATTGTCTTTGAATTATATAGGAATTATCAGTTATCATACTGTGCGTGAGTGGGAGTAGGGGGTACTTCAGCAGGTCATGGAAGAAATTACGGTAAAGTAACCACATTTTATCACTGATGCTTGGGTGTCTGAAACTGGTTGCATTTAGTGCATCACAGGCGGAGTGCAATGCATATAGTACAAGTTTAATAACACACTATAGTACAAGTTTCATAACACACTATAGTACAAGTTTCATAACACACTATAGTACAAGTTTCATAACACACTATAGTACAAGTTTAATAACACTGTACTGGGAAAGTCCAGAATCAGATAGGGCTGAAAGAGAAAATGCATGCCAAACATCTGCAGAACACACTCATGATTTAATTTAAACATTGCCTGCCATTAGTTTATTTTCCAGACAGTGCAGCTTCAGCCAAGCCATAGTTTCCACGACATTATCATAATTCACCGAAGTTCAGAGGCTGTAGATTTACTGCTGTTCTGATTATTGCAGCTGTCTCACAGTGCTCCAGTTCAATGTGAGCTTTATTAGTAATGTCCAGCATTACTACTACCCTCATATGTAAATAAATATACACACACATTAAATCATCAACCAGTAGAAAACTTTGCAAATGAAATACATAAACACAAATCCATGCCAGTTATATTATAAAACTGAAAGCTTGTTGTAGACCTTACTGCTTCTTTTAACTCTTTTTATTTAATGCAGGCATTCAGCATGGTGCCACCAAGCAACCAAGATGTACTGGAATTTTTGAGTGTGCAGAGACAAATCAGCTTCTGCTATGTCAACTACTTCATCTAAAGTAATTTTATTAAATACTGCAATGAACCAATCTTTCCTAATTAACAAACCAGTTTTAACCACACGTCTGTATGCATATCTAGTATTTCTGTATTTGCATTATTCTGTGCTCTCTGGTTATTAACAACTAGCGTGGCTGCTGTTAAAAGACATCTAGGAACGTGTCCTCACATTATCATATCTCAAAGTGACAGTGTTAGACATGTTGTTTCTACTCTAGAAGAAATTATTGGTTCATTATAAACCACCCCTATAAAGATGACCGTACAATAGTGTTGCATGTGTAATTTGTGAGAAATGGCAACAAATTTGTTATATCAAGAAATGTTTTCGGCAATAATAATTTAAACAAATAAATCTCACAGGTGTCTTAATGACTCAATACATCTAATGCATTTATGTTTAAACCGCTTGAATAATATTTTCACACCAACTATTACTGTATGTACAGTTGACTGCTAAAATGGCCCCTGAAAATGAAAAATTATCAGAGCTACTATCTGATGTTTTAGCTGATTGTGCATATAATTTTGTATTATGTTTCACACTGAGAATTAGTATGTATCACAGATCATTACAACAAGAAAATGAAAGCTAAAAGCATTTGAGAATAAGAATAAGGCCTGGATACAGGTTACAAATTTACAAACAGGGCAACTTCATAAAAACTATTACATTTACAGAACCCTTACAGAAATTCACACATGAAGTTTGGCAACAAACCAAGTTGCCCTGGGACATCTTCATGGGGGGCGGTTAGGTCGATATTAAGGGGGGGGGGTTAAGTGGGTGAGGAGGTGAAAGAGTTAAGTTGAGGTAGGGATAGTTGGGAGGAAATTAGATAAGGATGGGTGGGGCTTAAGAGGTTTAGTCTAGTGTAGCTGGGTAAGCAATCACATTTTGGTGTGAAGTTGCTACAGTGTAAGTTCAGGTCCGAGACTACCTTAGGTACTGCTGCGGTGGTCAGGTAGGTCTTGTGGCAGTGAAGAAGGAGGTAAGGTTAGTTAATCAAAGTTTAGGTAGGTGCTTGTATTGGTTTGTTGTTTACCACAGTGTCCTTGTCTGTGGATTGTTAGATCACTAGGTGGTCCATTTTGAAGGATTTAGGGTTAGGGCTGTGCAGGTGGTTGCCGCAGTCTGAAGATCCTAATGTTAGGCTTTGGTTAGTAACTTGGTTGGTTGATGGCTGCAGTAGTAGAGCGATTAGCGGAAGGCCGCTTTTCATTTTGGCTCGGCTGCCCCCCCCTTTTTTCTTTATTTATTTAATTGTCCATTTCTTAATTTTCTTCATAACTTGTGATGCTGTGCACAGTGGGGTGAACTGGGTGTATGGTTCTTTGGTTTAAAAGGACGGTTGTGGATCGGCTCATATTTCATACCCTCTGGTAGCTGGGCTGTGCTCAACGGACTCACAGGCTCGTTCATGCATTTGTTGTGTTTGCGGGCTTTTAGGCACTGGGGGGAGCACTTCCAGAGTGAAGGCCATCATTGCGGAGTAAGTGGGCTGCCTTTCTGGTCTGCAACCAGCCCTATAGAAATGGCAGGTTTAAGGATCGTGCACTCACAACATGAACTAGTTAGACCTTAGGAGTATGGGAAAAAATATTGTGAGGATGCCGGAAATGCCTTTGTGTCTACATCATGCTGCATCTGTTTGTATCCAGTTCGGTTTTGTTGTGAATTCAGGAAAGTTGGCGAATTACCTATTATAAGGGTGAAGTCCATTCCACACGTCAGTCCCATTTGAATAAAATCCTTCAGATGAGACTTTAAGTTCATGCGGGAGGCTTGTGAAGCCTAGAGGCTTTTGGTCAAAGTCCTTTGTGTCGCTTCTCTCCAGTCGACCGGGTATTGGAAGGCACTCTCTGGTAAACTACATAATATGGGTACAACTTATTTATTTCATAAGTGGGAATGGTATAATGCTTTTGTACTTAAAAATTTCACTGACTGGAATAATCTATTTTGGTTAAGCTTGTTATACATCATGGTTTGTGTGGCTTTAATAGCTTCTAATCAAAATTAAGTGAGTAAGGAAACAATAACTATTATTGTATTCTATTTTAATAATGAATTAATTGATCTTTTATTGAGTTGCTTTTGTTGGTTCAGGATTTGTGGAGGCATCTCTTGTGAGGGCAGGCAGGGGTTTTCATTCATTGATGTCAGTGCGGCCATTTTGGGTGGCGAGTCATTGGTGGGGATTCAGTGGTGGTTGTGGGGCATTGGATATATTTTATTTATTTATTTATTTATTTATTTATTTTACATTTGTTAACCGGGCTAGTCTGGCTGGATACATGTCCATTTTCAGCAGAGGCCCGAGGAGAAAAGCTCCACTAATAGACTACGACAATACATGAAGACTACTTAACTAAGTAGATCAAACTTTTTAACAGAGAACAAAACACAAACAAATCAAAATGTCCCAACAGAATACAGATTGTCTTAACTAACTTAAGTAGGTTACAGTAAGATTAAGATCAAAGTTCACGTTATGTGGTTGAGGAGATAAATTCAGGCACAAGAAAATACAGTTGAGTAAAGGATATCTGAAGTGTAGGTATGTAAAAATTAATCATTGATCAGAGGTAGAGGAGAGTGATGGTATTACACAGAGTGAAAAGAAAGCTAGTAGTTAGGCAAGCTAAAGAAAGCAGGTTAGAAGGTAAGGAGAAAAGTTGGTAGTAAAACTTAAGGGAGAAAGGGATAAGTGGAAAAGAAAAGTGTGGGTAGAGTATGTTTAGATAGGGTAATGGTATTTAATCAAGTTAACTGTTAAGAAAGTAAAGTTAAACAGGAGAGTGAGGTATATAGGCAGTGAGACAAGGGAAAAGGGTGAGGGACCAGAAAGGGGGTTAAGAATGTTAGTTTAGGTAAGAATGGGAGAGTAAAGAAAGAAATATGCAGACTGTTCAGAGTAATAAACAGTAGTATGCTCAGTCAGGGTTAGAGCAGGGCAGAGCCAGTGGATTTGTAGGTGGTTTTTATCTGTTTTTGAAAAGGTGGCATGATGTTAGGGAGGTCAGTTCAGTGGGAAGTTTATTCCAGTATGAACCGATAGTGTTTGCAAATAGGGAATCACCTGATTTATTATGAGATTTCAAGGTAGTCACTAATAGTTTGTTGGCTGATCTGAGTGTCTTGAGGTTCTTATAAGGTGTAATGACATTATTTAGTATAGGGATGTTGGAAGGGTAATGGAGAATTTTGAAGGTGATGACTAGTTGTTGTAGAAGTATAAGGTTTGGGAGTTCAAGCCAGTTGAGTTTCTTTAAGTTTAGACAGTGGTGAGTTTGGAAGGGTGAGCCAGTGGCAAATCTGGCTATACTGTGGTAGGCAGTATTCAGTTTCTGAAGATTACTCTTAGATAAGTTGACAAAGGAGGGGAGGCGAGGTTAGTGTAGAGATAAGGTGAGTTTGGGCTAGGGCTACTCGGGAAGAGGCAGTGAGATAGGGCTTTAGTCTGTAAAGGGCACCAATCTTTTGTTAACAGTTTTGATAGTTAAATCAATATGATGGTCGGTTAAGCTGGTTATCTATGGTGACGCCTAGGAGTTTGGTGCAGTTGTCAGGTTGGATGATAGTGCCATTACAGGATGTTATAGAGAAAGAGATAGGGGTGGATTTAGAGGTAGGGGTAAAAAGTATTAGTTTGGTTTTGGGATTCAGGAGGAGGCAGATATGTTGAAAAAATTTTCTGCTGCAGTGAAGACTGCTTGGGTGGTGGAGTGGAGTTCTTCTGGGGTAGGGGCTGAGCAGATGAGAGTAGAATCATCTGCATATTGGATGCATGTGGATGTAGGTAGGGAGTTGGGCAGATTGTTGATGAAAGTGGAGAAAAGTAGGGGCCTAGGATGGATCCTTGTGGGACACCAAGAGTGACAGGGAGTAGAGTGGATAGATGGCTGTCCCACAGTACAGCTTGTTTCCTATTAGTTAAATAGGAATTGAACCACTGTAAGGCTAGAGAGTCCAGCGAAAGAGATTTTAAGGTATCAAGGAGAAGTTGATGGTTAACCATGTCAAATGCCTTTGAGAGGTCTAGAAACAGTGGAAGAGAATAGGTTATTATTACGATTTGTATTTATGGTATCAGAGAAGGAAAGAAGGGCAGTAGTAGTGCTGTGGTAGGGTCTGAAGCCATGTTGAGAGTCTACAAGCAAGTTGTTATTTAAGAGATAGTTTAGGAGTTGGTGGTGAATACAGCGTTCCATTATTTTCGATAGAGGCGATAGGCGTGCGATAGGTCTAAAATTGGATAGTTCATTAGAGTTTCCACCTTTGTGGAGTGGAATGATGTGAGATTTTCCAGCAGGATGGAATTTTGGATTCTGTTATGGTTCTGTTTATTAAGATGGATACTGGGTATGCTATTTCTTTGCAGCTAATTGAAGGAATTCAGCAGGAAGTTTGTCAGCTGAAGGTGTACAGGGTTTTAGTTTAGACAGTAGTTTCTGTATATAGGTAGTTGAGACGGTTTCCAGTTTTAGCGTATAGGTATTGCTGGGGATGGGAGTAGTTTGGAGGGTGGAGTCATAGAGCTTGCAAGTGAGTTAACAGTTTGAGAGAAGAAATTGTTAAAGGTGTTGGCTATGATGTTAGGTTGTTCTTGTGCTAAGCTAGCTGGGGTAGGTGTTTTGGTATTGCCTGGATGGAGAAGTTTATTAATTCCTGACCAGAATTTTTGGGTTTTGGTTGTGGTTTTGTTGGTATTGGAAGTTATAGTTTTTTTATCTAGGATGACAAGTTTCTTTGTTTTGTTTCTTAGATGTTTGAAGGTCTGATGGTCAGTGGGGTTTTAGTGGATCTCCATATTGACCATGATTTGTTTCTCATTCTCATAGTTTGTTTAGTAGTAGCAGAGAGCCAAGGAGCTGCTTTGGATCTGATTTTAACTAGTCGGGATGGTGCATGTTGGTTTAGAATTTGTAAGAAGGTATTGTTGAAATGCATAACTGCATCATCTATTGGGAGGTATTTTAGTGTAGACCAGTTATATTGTTTGAGTTCAGTTTGAAAGGATGACAGATTGAATGCTGTTCTATTATATTTGGTCCGATAAGTAGGTTGTTTAGGGATGTTGCATTTTTTTTTTAGTGATAAAGGTAAGGAGGTGGTCACTAATATTGTCCGGGAGTATGCCTGTATTATAGGAGAGGGGATTGTTGTTGGTAAGTATCCAGTCTAGGATTGTTTGTTTGTGGGTGGATTTGTTTATTCTAGTAGGAGAGTTAATGGTTTGGTGAAAGTTAAAGAGGTTAAGGTGTATGGTGGGTTTGGGGATATGCAGGAGTTCCAGTCGACATTAAAGTCACCTAGGATAATGGTTTCCTGGGGAAGGTGCTAGAGATCCAGCAAAGGATATTTTCTAGGGTGTGGATGTTCTTGCCTGGGGGGATGTAGGAACATATTATGTTTATAGATTTGGTTGTGTTGATTTGGAGTTTGGTGCATAGCATTTCAGCATTTACTGGTGTGGGGAAGGAGTTAATTAAAGTTAGCTGAAGTTGGGATTTAAACAGGAGGCCACCCTCCACCTTTTGTTAGTGCGGTCTAGTCTTAAGGTACTATATCCTGGGGGTGAATTCATTGTCTTTGTAGTAGGTTTAAGCCAGGTTTCTGTGAGGCATAGGATATCAAAGGCATAGAAATCAATTAAGGCATGGAGTTGAGTGATTTTGTTGTTAATGCTACGGATATTAAGATGAGCAATTGAGAGGAGTCTGAGGAAGAGTGTGGGTTAGCGTAGGTGGTAGTTTGTATTAGAGGGCTTGGGTTTTGGGGTGTTGTGGCCAGGGTGGTGATGGATATCTCCATATATATCCAAAGGAGTTTGTGGTGGTTGTAGGGTTTTGTAAATTTGAGTGATATTGGAATGAGTCTCTTAGAGGTAGTAAGTAGGTAGCGGTGGGCTTTATGGAAGAGAGGGGAGATAGGGACAGGTTGTTAGTATGTTAATGTGTGCTAGTTTGGGTAGGGGAAGTGTAGTAGTAGTATCTTTGTTTGAAGATGGAGTTTGAAGTAGTATGAGATTTTCATAGGAGGTAAGGGTGTAGTAGAAAAGTAGAATGTTTAGGAGAAGGAGAGGTGAGAGAAATTTTAGGGTAGAGGGCATAGTTATATAGAGTAGGAGGTTAGAGTTAATAGGGTAGTAGGGAAATAGGAGGTAAGGTATTAAGAGAGGGTGTGGTGTAGGAAGTGAGGTATAAGATGGTGGATATGATGGAGAAAATGTTATAGGTTGGTGAGTAATTAGGGGTGTGTCTAGGGAAGTATAAATGTAGGACCCTGGGGTGGGTGGGAATTGGGGGTAGGGAGGGGCGGAGTGAGCGTGAGCGGAGCGGGAACAACAAGGGTGAGAAGGTGAAAGAGTAAGTCCGTGAAAAGTAGAAGCTGAAAAACAGGGTCAGAGAGGTATGGTAAAGAATAGTTGTGGGAATAGATATACAGAAAGCTTATGGTAAGGCACCACCTAGTGGCCAGTACTTTATTGCAGCAAATTGTTCACCTACAGGGGGTAGCAGGCTACAGGAGAGGGGGAGATAGGCTAGTTAATAGAAGAGAGTGAGCAAGCTGGATATAAGGGTTAGTTAAAAGATAAATGATAAATGGGGGTTGTTGGCTGCTGGCTAACCTGAGTGGGAAGCTTGCCTAACCTAGGAGAGTTTTAAACATTAATATTAGTACAATGTTCTAGTAGCTGTTTCAGCACATACTTTCACTGTCTTTTAACAAAGGATGGTCTCTCAGGGAACTGGTAGGTAAATTCCTAGTTTGGGCTATTTTTCAGAGCCGTCCAGCAGGGTGAATTCTGGTGTTTTAGTACAGGGATGTACTGGATCACAGGTTTCACTGTCTTTTAACAAAGGATGGTCTCTCAGGGAACTGGTAGGTAAATTCCTAGTTTGGGCTATTTTCAGAGGCCAGCAGGGTGAATTCTGGTGTTTTAGTACAGGGATGTACTGGATCACAGGTTTCACTGTCTTTTAACAAAGGATGGTCTCTCAGGAACTGGTAGGTAAATTCCTAGTTTGGGCTATTTTTCAGAGGCGTCCAGCAGGGTGAATTCTGGTGTTTTAGTACAGGGATGTACTGGATCACAGGTTTCACTGTCTTTTAACAAAGGATGGTCTCTCAGGGAGCTGGAAGGTAAATTACTAGATTGTGCTATTTTTCTGAGGCGCCCAGCAGGGTGAATTCCGGTGTTACAGTACAGGGATGTACTGGATCACAGATTTCAACGTCTTTTAAAAAAGGATGGTCTCTCGGGGAGCTGGTAGGTAAATTCCTAGTTTGGGCTATTTTTCAGAGGCGTCCAGCAGGGTGAATTCTGGTGTTTTAGTACAGGGATGTACTGGATCACAGGTTTCACTGTCTTTTAACAAAGGATGGTCTCTCAGGGAACTGGTAGGTAAATTCCTAGTTTGGGCTATTTTTCAGAGGCGTCCAGCAGGGTGAATTCTGGTGTTTTAGTACAGGGATGTACTGGATCACAGGTGTAGGTCAAGCACCCGAGCAGGGTGCACAGCAGCCAGGTACAGGGCTGGGTTTGTTTTCTCTTTTGGCATGTTCGTTGCCATTTACCTGGTTTGTGGGCAGAGTTGGTTTTGCATGGCATGTTGGTTGGCAGAGGCTGATTTCTGGGGTTGTGAGATGCCCGCAAATGTTTTTGCTGCTCCTTACAAAGCTGTAGGCAGAGTATGCATTTTGTGCATTTGTCCTACCAGTTGGTGGGCGTTTGTATTGGTGGGCTTCTGCTCGTGGATGGGAGGAGCAATCTGGGGGGGGTGTCCAATAGCTGCCAGTCTGCAGCTGGAGGAGCCATGACTGTTTAATGTCAAGTGCCAGAGGGAAACAAAAATTAATTTTGGAGGTTGGATCGCAAGGGTTCCAGGCCTGTACTGCTTGCCTGTTCATGGGCGGTGAGGTCATTGAAGGAAGTTATAATAGTATGCTGCACCATGTTTCTTGATGTATGTATATGTGTGTTTGTTTCTTTATTTGCTTACTTTTACTTATTGCTGAACACAGAAAAGGTTTCTTGACCCTAAGCCTTTTAAATATAAAGACAAATCCTTGTTGCTTATGCTGAGTAGTTCCCTTGTAATTGACTAGGCACTAATTCTGGCCACTGGCCGGTGCTCCATGTGCAGAAATTTGTAAATATCATTATAGGCGTAACTACAAGAGAAAGGAACAAATTTGTTAGGTAAACTGACGTAAAACAGGACCCCATTAATAAGAAAACAGATGTAATGTTTTGTAGAGGAAATTCTTTTAAATGTTTGCATTACATGAAAGAGTTGATTTGAAGCCTTCTGTATGTACGTAGATGGAAGAAATTATGTTTTAATTTGAATCTTAAGTTTTAAGCCGTATTATCTTAATATAACATTTAATTGGGTTAGTATAATGGCTTGCTTATATCATAGTGCTTTGTATTTTAATTTAATTCACAGTGGGTTCTAGAAAATGAATGCATGCGTGTTGTTCTACATCTACTTAAAGGAAGGTAATGTATTAGAAACCTGGGCTTTTGGCCAGAAGTTATTAGCTGGGAGTCAGAAAGCCTATGACTCCTAAATCGTGTTTTAGATGATAACCTGGGGAAAGGCTGCAGAACAAAGCCAGACTTTTTAGTTTTAACATCAATATAACAATTACTATTTCACCTTATTTCTGTAAAATACAAAAGTCTAGGAAATGAATATGGTAAAATGGTGAAGGGAAGCTGTCTGTAGGTCTTGGCTTTGCTGAAGTGGGATTTCAAAAAAAAAAAAAAAAAGGGAATAATGTCTTGCTGCAGACATTCACTTCTTGGACAGACTGCAGCTGTACTTTCAAACTATGCAGGGATGTCCTATACAATCTAGCTGTATCAGCAGTATTAAGACCAGCCTTGCAGTTAGGTCACTAGAAGCAGCTGAATCCATGCAAATATCTTGAGTGATTCATACTCAATATACACCCAGATTACTGCCCAGCCTTCATAGAGGGATAAAGCCCTGGGAACGACCCAGGCAACTCAAGCTTGACTTGTAGCTCAGGAACCTGAAGTTGCTGACAGGGAGGACAAAAGTACAGTTGTGTACACTTACCATAAATGTAGATGTTCAAGTGTATTCACTGTTGCAGTCATCACACTTGGGTTATCCTGCCAGGGTTAGCCCTCAGTCAGCCCAAATACCAGAAGCTTAGTATTTCTGCGTCGGTTGCTGTCGCTCCAGGACTGACGTCAGGTAGTCAGTGGTATAAAAATAGACAGCTGATGCCATTACATCAGTTTTTCTTGCCCCAAATGTCAGGAGCCCCCAAATAGGGATCTAGGTTATGGTGGAATAACACCACCAGTAGAAAGTAAATACCAAATAGCCCTGTAAAGAGTGAGGAAGACAGATATATATATATATATATATATATATATATATATATATATATATATATATATATAGAGAGAGAGAGAGAGAGAGAAAAGGGGATGGAGCGTGGGAAACCAGGACTGCAACACTGAATACACTCTAACATGTACATTTATGGTAAATGTACGCAAGCTGTACTATGATGTTCTTCTTGTTTCACTGTTGCAGTCATTACATTTGAGTTATCTGCTTGCAGGTAGCCCTCAGTCAGCCTGATTAACAAAGTCTTGGGTCTTGAGTCAGTTGCTGTCCCTTCTTCCATGACGTCAGGTTGTCAAGGGTATAAAACATGCAGCCAATGCCATTACATCAGTCTTTCTTGCTGTGCGGTGCCTGAAGCAAAAGCAGTTCACAAGTGCCAGTCGGCCGACTCCTGAAATTTTTGATTTCGAGTTTCAGAACCAAAGTTTTCAACTAAAGCTAAGTACCCCATCGGGAAAACTTTTTCTTGCTCCTTATCGATGTCAGTAAAAGTTAATAATTGCATTACTTGTGGAAAGCAAATACCTCATAAAGATTTTCATTTGTACTGTATTCTTTGCCTAGGCACTGACCACGATGTACCTTGCTGTCGGTTTGTGCTTTATTTAATCAGCGCACTATCCGTTGTCTGTATATTTCTGCCTCTAAATATTTCAGTTCTTGGTTTAATTATCCAGAAATGTCATCAGTTAGCTATCCAACTACTGGGATTCCAAAAAAATGCAAAGATAAAGACAGAGACAGGCCGCTGAGGTCCAAAACTGCTGACGACGCTTCTCCTAAGCCAGTTACCAGTTTGCCGGTACTCAGTGAGGCCCTTTCGCAGCCCCTGATACCTGCTACTTCTGATTCATAGGCCTCTACTGAGACCCATGCAGAGTCTGGTATGCTGCGAGATGCTTCAACAATGGAATCTGCGTATGTCTCAAGCTTGGATGGATCCGGAGCCGCTGTGCATGCATCGGCTTCTGAGGGTGTATTCAGGCCTACGGACTTGTATATTAAATCAACGCCTCCTTCTTTACTTAGGCCTAAATCTCAATCCATGTCTAAAAAACCAATGCCCAGGCCACAAGCTCAGGCCTCTAGGCCTAAAAAACAAATGATAAGAATGGCTGAAGATCTAATAACTCTAATCAGGGGTAACCAACCCCCCCCCCCCCTCTTCTAAGAGTCCTAGGACTGAAGTTGATTATGAATCTTCTGATCAGGATTCTGGTTTTTCTGACTCTTCTGATGATCTGGATTTGCCCTTACCTACTTATGAGGATTCTGATGCAGAGGACTCTATTCCCTCTGCTTCCCCCCTGAGGATTTTTCTTTTGGGGAACCTTACATACTCTAAGGGAGCATTTCCACTGGGAAAGCCAGGATTTTTCTGATTCAAAAAAGAGGCTTAGGGATTTCCTTCTCCTACCTCAGCATAGGCCTTTAGCTATTCCTCCTGTACTAGACATTGTTGATAATGCTTTTTCAGAATCTAGTTTGGCCCCTGATTCCCTGCCTCCTGCTCCCAGAAAACCTGACAGATACAGAGTCCCTGAGTCCCACAAGTTCCTTTTCAAAAATCCTATTGCAGTTCCAGAGACTGTTTCACAGGGGCTCAAGGGCATTAAAGCTTCTCCTGCTAAAAAGCCTACCACTTCTGATAGACACTCCAGGACGCTGGATAGATGGGGTAAGAAGGTTTACACTTCTGCAACCTTGGCCATTAAGAATTTAAACTGCCAGTTTCATATGTTAAAATATCAGCAACATGTTATTGGACTGCTTAAACAGAAAATGATGTTGATTTCTGACTGTGTGGAAAATAAAGAATTACAGGATTTAAAGCATTCTGCCGAACAAGTTGGAAAACATACTTTGCAATGTGGTTTTGATTCATTAGAGGCCTCTTGCAGAGCTGCTGTTACTGGGTCTGTAATCAGAAGGCATGCTTGGCTTAAGGAGCAATCTTTGCCTGATCATGTTAAAGCTAAATTGTTGGATGCGCCTTTAAGTCAGGATCGCCTGTTTGGCAACAAGGCTGAGAAAGTTCTTAAAATGATGGAAGATAAAGCTAAAATCTATGCAAACTCTGAAAGATATTTTACAAGTTCAACCTCCTAGATTTAGTAGGCACTGGCCCTCTAAACATTGGTCCTTTCCAGCCTCTTCCAGGTCTTCTCAAGCCAAACCCAGACACAGCAAAACCCCCAGGTTTCAGTCCCAGGGATTCACAGAACTAAACAGTGGGGGGCCTCAACTTCCACGTCTGGGAATAATAAGACTTCCCCCTATGGTAAACTGTCTCAATGACTTCCTTTTAAAATTTCTAAGCACTTATCAACTGACTGCCCCTTTGGGGGGAAAGATTGCTCTTCATGTAAAGAATTGGGAACTCATTACCCAGGACAAATGGGTTTTAAATACAGTGTCCCAGGGATACAGATTTCATTTCCACACGTTACCAACACCAAATGGGTGGCCAGACCACCCCCAAATCAGTGGGCAGAGGCCCAAAAACAAGTAATTTCTCTCTTAAGCATGGGGGCTATTCAACTGGTACTAGAAGAGGAAAAGGGACAAGGTTTCTACTCAAGACTTTTACTGGTACCCAGAAAAGACAATTCATGGCGTCCTATCCTGGACCTGTCTACTCTAAACACTTTTTTGGAGACTCCAAAATTCAAGATGCTGACTCTTCACCAATTACTTCCTATGCTAGGCAAAGATGTCTGGTTGGCAACATTAGATTTAAAAGGAGCATACCTGCACATCCCAATCAGGGAATCTTGCAGAAGATACCTAAGCTTCAAAGCAGGCTACACACCTGTGCACTGCCCTTTGACTTATCTACTGCACCCAGGGTATTCACAAAGTGCCTAGCTCCAGTTATTGCATTTTGCAGGCAAATAAATATTCAAATATACCCATACCTGGATGATTGTCTAATTCAGGCAGAAAGCCAGGACATACTTTTGAATAATCTGGCCTTTGTAAAAAGGGTTCTAACTTGTCTGGGGTACACCATAAATGAAAAGAAATCACACCTGGTACCCTGTCAACAAATTATATTCCTGGGAGCAAGCTTGAATACAACTTCCCAGATGGCTTACCTCACTCCAGAAAAGAAAATTCACTTGACAACCTACTTCAAACAAGTGGCCACAAAAACCCTGCTATCTGCAAGACAAATACTGCAAGCCTTGGGATTCATGGCCTCCTGCATTCTTCTAATTCCATATGCAATACTGCATATGAGGAAACTACAGTGGTATCTAAAAAGCCTATGGTGTCAATATTCTCAAGACCTAGAAACAATGATTCCTATCATACCTTGCCTACGCCTAGAGTTCCTTTGGTGGGCAGAGGCCTGCCACCAAAACAAGGTACTGCCTTTCACATCACCCCCTGCCACCCAAACCCTAACAACAGATGCATCAGACTATGCATGGGGGGCTCCCATGGCAGGGAAGTGCATTCAGGGCAAATGAAACCCAAGTCAAATGCACCTGCATATTAATCAAAAAGAAATGTTAGCTGTACAGAATGCTCTGACAGCCTTCAAGGACCACATTCTTCCAGGACAACTAATGGTAAAGATGGACAACACCACTGTTATGTGGTACATAAACAAGCAGGGGGTACACATTCTTATCCCCTCTGCAGACTAGCCATGGCATTGTGGAACACAGCCTTGAGCTACCAAGTGCACCTACAAGCTCAATTCCTGCCAGGAAAATTAAATACACTGGCAGATGGACTAAGCAGAAACCTCATGGACCCACATGAGTGGAAACTGGAACCAAGGATTTTCAGCATGTTGACAAGCAAATTAGGGAGCCCAGATATAGACCTGTTTGCCTCTCCCCAGAACTACCAATTGGACAAATGTTGCACAAGGACTCCCCACAAACAAAGTTAAAAAGTGGATGCTCTGTCCTTCAGCTGGAAAAACCTATCAGTCTATGCCTCCCCCCCCCCGCCTCTGTTCTCCAAAGTACTACTAAAAATCAAACAGGACAAACAAAGGATGATTTTGATTGCTCCATACTGGCCGCGCCAACACACTACACAGTGGGTCATGATTATCTCCATGGCACCTGCCACAGACTCCTTCCCTGCTGTCTCAGCAAGAGAACCAGATTCTGCACCTTCAGCTTTCAACACTGAACCTTGCAGCCTGGCAAATTACTTAATCTCTCCTTTACCATCCCTCAGCAAACCTGTGAGGGATATCATTTTAGAGGCAAGGAGGCCGAGTACTAGAAAATCTTATGCTGAAAAATGGAAAGGATTCTGTGCCTGGAACCAATCTCAAGGCATGAGCACAGCAGCTCCCAATTTACCTCAGATATTACAATACTTAACTGAGATGCTGCACAAGGGCCTGTCTTTTTCCTCCATTAAAATCCATGCCTCAGCCATTTCAGCTCATTATACCACAGAACCTCCCCTCTTCTCTCATCCACTGCTCAAGCAGTTCCTCAGAGGAGTCAGAAATTTGAGACCACCCAGGAGAGCTCCACCCCTGCATGGGACCTTAACTTTGTCTAGGAGAAACTCACTCTGCCTCCTTTAGAGCCAGCTGCTACTGCAGAATTAAAATTTCTTTCTTGGAAAACAGCTTTCCTTTTAGCAATCACTTCAGCTAGAAAGGTATCTGAATTACAAGCCCTTATGCAGTGGAGCCTTTCATCATCTTTCATGTGGACAGGGTGTCCCTCAGAACCAATCCATCCTTCATGCCCATGGTGGTATCCAGTGTGGCTCTTAATCAGTCCATTCATTTGCCAACCTTCTTTCCCAGTCCACAGAATAAAGGGGAATGGATACTGCATTCCTTAGATGTGCACAGACAACATAGATTCTACTTGGACAGGACTAAACCTCAAAGGAAATCTGAACAACTGCTGGTGGCATTTGCTGCAGGGGGGAGAGGGGAAGGCTATGTCAAAGCAAACCATTTCTAAATGGATAAGCCATTGCTTTAATTTCTGCTATAAGCACCATGGAAAACCTATCCCCCAGGGGATCAGACCTCATTCCACCAGGGCTGCATCTACCTCTACAGCCTTTCTCAGAGGTGTCCCTACCAGGGACATCCTAGAAGCTGCTACCTGGAGTTCTGTACATACTTTCACCAAGCATTATCATTTGCCAATTTTCTCTAAATCCAGAGCTGGCTTTGCCACTGCAGTCTTGCAGGGCCTTATAGCGGGCCCTAATGCTATCTAAATTCCTCCTCCTAACCATAGCTTTGGGAATCTACCCAAATGTAATGACTGCAACAGTGAAACATGAAGAACATAGTACAGTTGTGTACATTTACCATAAATGTAGATGTTCGAGTGTATTCACTATTGCAGTCCTGGTTACCCTCCCTCCAGCCCCTAACTTCTATTGGCTGTACCTCTACTTTCCTTTTACTATGCTTAAAAGACTTTTTGGTGTATTTGCTTTTTTGTTGGAGGTATATTGTTGTGCTTTTATGTTTACTTGCTTCCCATTAGGGGGGCACCTGACATCTGGGGCACGAAAAACAGATGTAATGGCATCGGCTGCATGTTTTATACTCCTGACGACCTGACATCATGGAAGAAGGGACAGCAACCGACACAGGACCCAAGACTTTGTTAATCAGGCCAACTGAGGGCTACATGCAAGCAGATAACGCAAATGTAATGACTGCAACAGTGAATACACTCAAACATCTACATTTATGGTAAGTGTACACAGCTGTACTTTCTTTGTGTTTCACTGTTGCAGTCATCACACTTGGGTTGATTCCCAAAGCTGAAGAATGGGTGGAGGCAGTCATGAAGAGTTGGGGCTGGCTAGTATGCCCTGCAGGACTGCGGTTGCAAAGCCTGCCCTGGATTTGGAAAAGATAGGCAGGTGGTAATGCTTGGTGAAGGTATGAGCAGAGCTCCACGTTGCAGCTTCCAGGATGTTCCTGGTAGGGACCCTCTCTGAGAAAGGCTACAGAGGTGGAAGTTGCCCTAGTGGAATGTTTTTTGACCCCCTGTGAGGGTGGTTTCCCATGGTGTCTGTAACAGAAATGGATATGGTGTGCTATTCATTTGGAAATGGTTTGTTTTGATATGGCCTTGCCCTCCACCCCTGGTGCAAAGCTGACTAGTAGCTGGTAAGATTTCCTAAAGGGCTTAGTCCTATCCAGGTAGAATCTGAGCTGTCTGTACACATCTAAAGAGTGCAGGATCCTTTCCCCCTTACTTTGAGGTTTAGGGAAAAAGGTGAGCAAATGAATAATTGGTTGAGAGCCACACTGGACACCACTTTAGGCATGAAAGTAGGGTTAGTCTTGAGGGAGACCCTGTCAGCATGAAAAATGATGAAGGGTTCCACAGCCATGAGTGCTTGTAGCTCAGACACTCTGCTAGCTAAAGTGATGGCCAGAAGCAAGGCTGTTTTTCCAAGAGAGGAATTTTAACTCTGCTGAAGCTGCAGGCTCAAAGGGGAGTAGCTTTTCCAACACAAAGTTAAGGTCCGAAGCAGAGATAGGGGCTCTTCTGGGTGGCCTTAGGTTGTTAGTGCCTCTAAGGAACTGCTTGATGAGTGGGTGTGAAAAGGGAGGTGGCTCTGTGCTGTAATGAGCAGAGATGGCACAGGCATGGATTTTAATAGAAGAGAAGGGTAGGCCTCTGTGAAGTAGGTATACTAGGTAATCGAGGATGAGAGGTAAGGAGGGCTGTGCTTGTTCAGCTCCTTTAGCCTGGATCCAGGAACAATAACTTTTCCACTTGTCAGCATAGGATTTTCTAGTGCTGGGTCATCTGGTTTCATGTATAACATCCAGGACATGCTTGCTTAGGCTGGCCACTGGTGGAGGGGTCAAGGAATAAGCCAGGCTGCCAGGTTCCGGGTCTGCAATTGTGGAGGCAAGAACTCTCCCTTCTGCTGAGTCAGGAGAGTTGCAATCTGAGGGAGGTGCCATGGAGGCAATGGTGACAGACTGCGCAGTAGTGGGTACCAGTGTTGGTGTGGCCAGTCTGGGGCAATCAGGATTGCCCTTGATCTTTCCTCCCTTATTTTGAGTAATACCCTTGTAAGAAGAGGTAGAGGGGGAAATGCATAGATCAAGAGGTTTACCCATAAGAAGGATAGGGCATCCACTTTCCAGCCCTTGCTATGAGGTTCCCTGGTGTAGAATTTGCTGAGCTGGTGGTTGTTGTGGGAGGCATATAGGTCCACCTTCCGGGTACCCCATTTCTGGGTTATGAGGCTAAAGGTGTTGTGGTTTAATTGCCACTCGTGTGGGTCTAGGAGATTTCTGCTTAAGTAGTCTGCCAGAGAGTTTTGGTTTCCTGGCAGGAATTGTGCTAGCAGGTGAATATGCATGGCTGAGGCCATGTTCCAAAGGGTCATGGCTATCCTGCAGAGTGGGCAAGAGTGGGTTACCCCCTGCTTGTTGATGTACCACATCACTGTGGTGTTGTCTGTTGTGATTAGTAGAGGCCCCACAGAGAGTAGGTGTCTGAAAGCTGTCAGAGCATGCTGAACAGCTAGCATCTCTTTTTGGTTGATGTGCAGATGAATTTGATTTGGGCTCCAGTGGCCCTGAATGCACCTGCCATCCAGGTGTGCACCCCAGGCATAGTCTGATGTGTCTGTGATTAGGGTCTGGGCAGTGTGGGTTTGTGAAAAGGGAAATCCCTTGTTGTGGTTGAATGCTGCTGCCCACCAAAGAAAATCTTTCCTTAGACATGGTATAATAGTTTCCAGGTCCTAAGAATGTTGACACCAAAGGCTCTTTAAGTACCATTGAAGTTTCCTCATATGCAGCCTGGAATATGGAATTAGTAGAATGCAGGAGGCCATGAACCCTAGAGCTTGCAGGATTTTCCTTGCAGATAACTGGGTTCTGGTGGCCAGTTGAGAGAAGTAGCCTGTCAGATAGGCTTGTTTTTCTTGAGTAAGGAAAGTCATCTGGGATGCTATGTCCAGGCTTGCTCCCAGGAATATAATTTTCTGACTGGGGACTAGTTTGGATTTCTTTTCATTTATAGTGTACCCCAGTGAGGTCAGTAGGTCCTTTACAAATGTCAGGTGCTGCAACAGCTTTTCCTGACTGTCTGCCTGAATCAGGCAGTTGTCCAAGTAGGGGTAAATCTGAATATTTCTCTGTCTGCAAAAAGCAATGGCTGGAGCCAGGCATTTTGTAGAAGCTCTGGGAGCACTGGATAAGCCAAAGGGAACTGCAGAGAACTGGTAATGCATAGATCCTGTCCTGAAATGTACTTAGCTTTAGAAGACTTCAATTCCGTAAATGAAAACTCAGGTAGTGGCCGACCAGCACTTATGCAAACTGCTTCTGCTTCAGGCTCCTCGGCAAGAAAGACTGATGTAATGGCGTTAGCTGCCTTTTTTTATACCACTGATGACCTGACATCAGTCCTGGAGTGACAGCAACTGACGCAGAAATACTAAGCCTCCGGTATTTGGGCCACCTGAGGGCTACCCCTGGCAGGATAACCCAAGTGTGTTGACTGCAACAGTGAAACACAAAGAGCATCATATGTATCCTGAGGAGTGAAATGTAGTTTTCAGCCTCTCTCATGGCTTTGACCAGTTGAGGCTATAAGAGGAGGCTGAGTTACTTTCAGTGGTGTGGTCAAGCCTGGAGGCATTTTTAAGCTTCAATGTTTGCTATAGGGTGTTTAGCATTGCTGGTGTGGTTGGCATTGCTCTGACTATCAGAGCAGTACAATTGCTGAGTGGTATGATTTGTCCCTCCGTTAAGTTTATTGACAGTGAGGTTAGTTTTGGTGGTGTGGTTACCATACTACATATTCTGACACTTTTATTGTTGTTAAATATTTCTGTTTTGAATTATTAATACTACCTGAGTGTATTTTATAAGTTGCTAGTTAACTATTATTAGGTTTGCTGCACTGAGTTCAATTGTTCCATATTATGTTGATTAGTGTGCCTCATTTGGAGATGGAAGGTTAAGAGCTAGGCAGATGGTTTTACAATATAAGTTAGCTTGGCTTATACAGTGCGCTAACTGATGTGGTCTGGAATCACAAAGTTACCCTGGTTGTGGATGCTGATAGGTCCCTTCATGGATGGGGTTTAGTTTAACATACTCGACTGGTAGTTAAATTTATCTTGGGTATTTGATAGGGTCATTGGAAGCATAGCTTCAGTCATGGGTGCTTTGTCATAGATGGGAGTGGCGGTGGTATATTCCTTCCCGGGTTGGCAGGATAGGTTGTCCTTGAAGATGTCTTGGAATGTATGTTATGTATTTTGGATGATTTACATGTCTTTTCTTTCATGCAGATGGGGTCTTGGAATGCTGCGGCTGTAATTTGGAATAGGTGGGTATAAGGTGGAGCCTTCTCTTTACATATTAGACGGTTTAATTTTGTCATTTTCTTTGTAGATGGTGGTGTGCCGAGTACCAGTTGTGACGATACACAGTGAATTTACAGATGATGGAAGCAGTGGTGAGCGAGGAGTTTACACATGGGGAGCACGAGTGGGCAACAGTTATTGATGGAAATTGCTGAAGTGCAAAAGGCATCATGCGGTGTCTTGAAAAAGCAGTTTGAAAGGTGATGTTTTGATAGGATGGATGTTATTGCCACTGGAATGGGGCACAAGGAGGGTCTGAGTAATCACCTTAGTAAGGCATGTTACAGCTCTGTGTTTAATTAGTGGGAGCAGATTATTGCATTGGTATAGGGGTCAAGTAAGGAAGGGGTAGGTAGGGAGGCCAAGGGGAAAAACTGTCGAGGATAGTTTGGAGAGCATGGGGATCCCACGGGATGAGTAGAGTCACAACATTAATAGGAGCACAGGAACTTTTAGGCTACAGCCCTATGGCTCTTGCAAGCCAGTAACGTTCAGTCTTGCTTTCTTGGAACCTTGGGGTGGTTGTATTCGCTCATCCATTTGTTGAACTGTAGGTGGGTGGAAGGGCCAATGAGGTGTTTGATATGATGCTGAAGTTTGTTCCTAACGGGTAGTATCTTTGGGGTGACAAATTTGTCCCTTGAGTAGATAGTGTTTATATAACCCACTAGGTCAAGGTTTTACAGAACAGCACAAGGATCATTGCATTTGGGGTTTGGGTGAATTTTGCAGATAGGGTTTTAGGAAACATGGTAGGTAGATGACTGTGTTGGGGTAGTTTAGAAGCTGGGTGCATTGTTATAGGGGAGTTGGAAGGTTTTAAAGGAAGCTTGGTTGCAGGATAAGACAGCTGTAGGACAGGTCTTAATTAGCTGCTAGTGGTATAGGCAACATAAGGAAAGAGCTTTCGAGGGGAAAGGCTAGGGAGAAACAGGGGTTAAGAATGGTTTGGTAATGAGTGAATTGGGGGTGTTTATGGCTGTGCACGTAGATTACTTCATTGCTGAGCATAGGCGAGTTTGCAGGAACTAGGTAAAGGGGTGCTGGTTTTCTGCCATCTAAGGTTAGGACATTAAAGTTTTGGAGTTAGATTATTCCCTACGAGAATGGGCTGAAAGGGTATGTATTCTCTTGGTGTGGATGTTCTGGTGGTACACTGGGGTCATGGTAATTCTACTTTATTTGGTTTCATTAGGGTGTGTTTCAGTGATGGTATGGCAAGGGGGCTTATAACAGGATTCTAAGGTGCTTTACAGATGACGGGTACATCGAATGATGTTTGGCTTGACCCTTCCCTTTAAGGGAAGTAGTGGTTGAACAAATTTGGATAGAAGGGAGGGGGAACAGCCTGGTCTGGCTGGTTGTCGGACAAGAGGGATAGGCTTTCCCTCCTCTGTTCCCCCTGTGGTGTCTGGATGTTCATTTCAAGGATCTGGGGAAAGGAAAATGAGTAGATGGAGGAATTTTGCTGAATAGATAAGCAAGCTGAGGTAAGGATGCTGCTTATTTAGTGGAAGGAAATTCAATGAATGGTGTATGAAGTGAGATGGGACGCTGCTTCATGAGTAAAGTAAGCAAGCAGAGGTATGGATCCTGCTTGTTGGGCAGGGTGAGTAGGTACGCTATCCTGATTAACATTACAAGGACAGTGTTACGTAAGTAAAGAAAGTGAGCAGAGCTATTGACGCTGCTTACTGGGGCAGGGTGAATAGGTACGCTTCCCTGACTAACATTACAAGGATGTTATGCTGTGTTTAGAATCAATTATATTACGAATAGTTGTAATTAATGAATTTGGTGAATGAAGCTATGTTATGGAAATCTAATAAAGGTTGTCAAATGTAATTTGGTGTGATGTGTTTATTGAAGGGGACTGGGACAAATAGCAGTTGTCTGGGGTTGAAAGCTTGTTTAACTTAACTATGAAATAATATGCTTCCAGATAAGAAAATATTGCATAGTGGAATCAATCTTCTCTTAACTAAAGGAAATATAAAGGCTAAGTCATGTTTTTTGCTGACTCTCAGGCAACTGTTTACTAGTTTTTTTGTACTGCATGTTCTTAAATAATATCTGTTGTTCTTAGCCCAACAAAATGTAGTATTATGCATGTACACAAACCTGAAGAAGCTCTATTAGATGAAAACAATCTGGTAGAAAAGATTTCTAAGGACGTTTGAAGATTTATGTTAACTTTCTTTTTGATACTATAATGAAATGCTTTCAGGATGTCTTAGCAATTATTAATGTGTAAATTTTAATTTAACTTTAGTTTAGTTCGATATATTTTGTAATCACAGAGCTTGAATTAGGGCAGCACTGTGTCGAATATCCCACTGGTGTATGAGGGAAGGGGTATTTGGCAAGTAAACATGCTAATTGTCTTTTACAACACAGCTACCCTAGTAAGCCACTCCCATGCTTTTAAACGGGTATATAAATGGAATGGTGAATGCATACACCTTTATTCTGTTTTTTTTTCAATTACTATTTGGATTGCTTGTCTGTGTGTTTTTACTAAAGAAGATTCAACTTGAGCCAGCCAGCTTGTGCTTCCCTACTTCCATTAATGGATTTATACTTTGGAAAGTTTAAAAAAAAAGTATTTCCACTGCCTGATATTATTTTGGATTTTTATTAGGTGCCTGAATTCTAGGGAATCTTACATCTTCCACACAGAGAAGTTTCTTTATTATTTGTTTTTGGACCCAGTATATTGACATACTGGGTTTGTGATACTGCGAGGGACACCATGGTAACTCTTTGTTTTGGTTATTTAATGAACATCACATGCAAATTAAACTTCATGCCAGCCTGAAAATACCTCTTACTTACCTAGCTGTTCATCACAGCCTGCATACATATGCCTGCATACCATGTTTAGACTAAAGTGAAAGGAAAATTTGGCTAATAGGTTTATAGGTTCCCATTAGGTAAGTGACTTCAGAGGACTATTAGAAGCCTATTCATGCACTTCCATGAAGTTTTTTGCCCATGTAATTTAAGCACAAAATAAACTATAGCAACAGAAAATTGACGTTACCCTTTTCCATAAGGAACAATGCTGAAAACATTTCAAACGCTGCACCCTTGCCACAACAGCAGCGATATTAACACTCTATACGTCTTTGTTTTCAGATTTTTGGAATCCCATACCTTTGCTTCTTTTTTTCATCCATGGAGAGCGATTCAGTTTTTATCTTGCATTTATATGGTTGGATTATTTATGGAGTAGGTATGCATTGCTTAGTACTGTAGATTACTTTCTTTTTCCTTTGGCACAGGGTTAGTGCTACATGTTGAAAAGAGCATCATTCCTCTAGCTTAGGATTTGACTCCTGCAACCTCAATTTGTTATGCCATGTGGGTGTCACTACTGAATAAGGCGCTTATGAGAGGGCTCAGTACAAATCTGTTCAGAGGCTCTTGTTGGTCCAGGAGCAGGTATCATGGAGTTATTGCATTTGTGGGAGGTTGGCATAAAGGTTAAGGTGTTTACTTTATAGTCACGAGGTGCAAGTTTTGATTCTCCCATGGGGTAACTGGCTAGGCTTAAAATGGCTAATACTAACCTATGAACCTTTTATTTGGAAGGTTTCACTTTGATTTTTTTATATTAGTGTTGTGGTTCGATTTTCTTGGTTTTATTTTTGTTTAGGGTAGAATTTAATGTTTATGTTATGGAAATTTCTTCTACATATTGTGCAGTTGCTGACTTTGGAATATGTTTTTTGACCTTGCTGTAAATTACTATACTCGTTTAACCTTATTTGAGTGGCTTGCCAGATGTCTGATGTGCTGGAGAGAGATCGTAGAGATGGGGTACAGATCTTTCACATTCAAAAGTCATCCCACTAGAAGTGCCTTAAGGGTCAGTTGGAGTTAGGTGTAACAATATGTCATCCTGATGATTCTAAGTTGGTCACACACAATAATATTATATAAATGAGAACTGCTTCTGGATGACCACTGGAGTTAGTTTTCATGAATACCAGAGCAGCTGGGCAACTGACTAATAGGTACTGTCCACCACTGTCACACAATGATTTATATATAAATATATATGTATATATATATATATATATATATATATATATATATGTGTGTGTGTGTGTGTGTGTCTGTGTGTGTGAGTGTGTGTGTTAAAAACTGTATCATAAAAAACACTTGACCTACTGTGAAGAAATAAGACATTAGTGGTGGTACTCCATACCATCAAAGTTTATAAAACTATATCCAAAATGTTATGATCTCCCATTGGTTTGTTCATATATTACATGGCTGTGACTAATGTTTTGATTGGTACATGAGATCTTTAGCCAGCACATGTCAGGGCAGCTCGCAATCACACAAATGATTGTGTCAGCAGAACAGCACAACCGTCCTCCAGTGTGGTGGTACAACAATGCTAATGGGGATCTCTGGCCCAAAAGCCAGTACTAACTACACTGAAATATTGATACAAAACTAGGTTAGTCAGACTCAGAAAAACAAAAAAACTGCAATTTTTTAATAAGAAGAAGGAGCAGCCTGAGAATTTCTTATCAAGTGACACCTGACACTGTAGAACTTAATAGACTGAACAGCAAATAAGAAATGTTACTATTCTTGTACACTTTATCTTATAAAAATGACCATGATTTATATACTAACAATCTACCAAAGCCTTAGCTGTATGTAAAATGCAGAGACATTTTATAAACGTGAATGCTTTGACAGTAAATGGTACATAAAAGAGATAAAGAGCATAATGGTGCTTTCTATTAATATAAAGTAAAAGCAGTACTACAAATGATGTTATATACAGATGTGGACACAATGGCAGTGCAGAATAACTAGGTGAAATAGATTTAGCAACAGATGAGTCTGCAGCCTTAGGTGCTAGTATAGATAATGCAATACAACAGATTGCTTTAGCAGACTATCTACACCTACAGGAGAAATGCAGTAGTAGCAAAGATTTATATTATTAAAATGACAAAAATATAAATGTAAAATCAGCTCTAGTAGTACTGGTGAAACCAGTAATCTTATTAATGATCGGGTCTAATGCCAGCGTAGTTTGATGTGCATGGAATTTAACTATGTTTAGTTTGCCATGGACCAAGGAGTGCAGTTTGTGGCAGTAATGCCATTTTGTTTTAAGAATCATGCTACTCCTGCCAGGACCATAGAGAATTTTTACTGCAGGGAAGCCATTTTTAGAACTGTGTACAATGTTTAGAAATCTACCAGGTGCATCTGTAATGTATAGGTATTTCACAAGTCACAAGCTGCACACTAGTCTATACTTTCATCACCCACATTGCATTATCTGCTCTGAAAACATGCTTTACAAAGAGGAAAGCAATGCCTTGATTTTCTGAATTCACACTACTGCAGATACAGTTTTGTGGTGACAACAAAAACGTTATCTGCCTTAACAGGGTACTCTGAAAACATGCCTTTACTGTATAATACTTGTTTTACAGTAACATTATATGAACTATTACATTAAGTACAGTACTTTACCTAAACTGGAAGCAGTTGTTAATATTTGCGATGATAACAGGTATATAATTTTCTTGATGACTGCACTTTTCCTTAAATTCATCCAGTGACTTCTTGTACCTAAGGATTTCATTATAACACTGTTACCTCAAGTAAAAAGAACTGAATAAAAAAAGAATGCTTAAACATTTGTAACATCATTTAACAAATATACGGCCAGAGTAATAAAGCAAATACATACTTGAGATGGTAAACGTGAGTGACATAATTTGGATTTTGACATATCACATATGATATACCATTTATCCTGCTCAGACTATGCCATAGGTTTTATATCTGTGTCTATCCTTATTACACCTCTGCAGTCACATCCTTAGCCTTTCCCAGACTTTACGTTCTTCCTACCTTCTTCCTGTCTCTTTTCCATACTTCTTTTTTTTCCCTTTTGTTACATTGTAATATGCATAACCATATCCACACAATACTTTTTCTTTTCATGTGTACAGCAGAATTGTGATAAAGATACGCATGTCTCATTTGCTCTGTTCTAAGAGTAGTTTAGGACTAGTTTTAATTCACTTGCTACTTTGTTAAAAAGCTAGACATGTTTGCAGTTAGTGTGGATATATATATATATATATATATATATATATATATATATATATATATATATATATACATATATATATATATAGGTGTGTGTGTCATGCACACACACACACACACACACACACACACACACACACACACACACACACACACACACACACACACACATATGTATTTTTTTTTGGTGCCATCATTGATTTTGCTGTGTTTTTGTTGGAACTGAACTGCTGCTGATTTGATGAATTTAACACTAACACTGTGGATTTGTTTGCCTCATTAAACCATTAAACATTATACTATCTATGAGTGCTGATTTTTGTACAGTTTGGATGTTCTGTTCCTTGCACCCTTTTTAGGAAGTCCATGCACCATTTCACTGTCATATATACATGACAGAACTGGTGTATGGACTTCCAAAACAGAGCGCAAGGAGTAGCACATCCAAACTGTACAAAAATCAGCACTTTAGATAGTACAACATCTAATGCTTTAGGGAAGAAAACAAATCTGCAATGTCTAATTTACCAAATCAGTAGCAAAGTATACAAAAAATGGCACTGTAATAGGAACTCAACAAAGCTGCACAAAAAAAATACAAATAAAAACTGCAGTCATGTAAGATAACGTCAGGGCCTACCTGAAGAAAGGAGGCCTGGGACTGTCTCAGTCATATCACTTCAGAACATAAGGGCAACTCAAATAATGAGCTAGACCAGCTAAGTGTTTCCTCTTTTAAGTGTAGACACACAAAAGGCATACTCTAACCAACAGTTATGTGAAACTAATGACATAACAAAAAGTTAAATTCTAGCTTACAAAGAAGTGAGACTAGCTTTAAATGTTTATCATTTCTATTCTTATGTATGTACTTAGATATCAGAAGGATTACAGGTGTACAATTTGATTCAACTGGATCACTATTTGTCCAAATGAGGAAAATAATACCCCAGCATTGTGGTACTGATGATTATGGACCACATTCTGCAATTCCTGTCTACAGCAACATTTAGTATATGGAAGCATATTCACATCTTGGTTATAGTACTACAGAGGGAAGTTAATGAGATTGGGAGACATCATCAGATGTTATGAACACATACAACTATTGTGAATTTAATAAGTAATCATAGTGTTTCATTATGATTAAACTTGCATCAGGCATTGTGTGTATCTGGAGAGGAGTAACAGTGACTGTTGATGATATAAATAGGATGGTAATTTGTAATGTGCAAAGTTTTTAAAAGGAGAACAGACAACACGACTCAGGTAAGCAAAGATGGTACAGATGTTTAAGTAAGTCCTTTTCCTTCTTTTGAAAATGATTAAAACAAAGCAAAATGAAAAGTGTTAGGTTTGATATCATAAATGTACAATACAGATACATGTTACAACTACAGATTACCTTTACTAGCATTAAAATTCATCATAAACAAAAGGCAGGCATCAGCATTGTTGCAGGACAGACAAGTAAAAGCTGCATAAAAATATACTGAGAATATTTATAACTGTTCAGAAATAAGAATATATAGATGTGATGTTTATTGTTTAGTTAGAATGACAATTGTAAAATACTGCCAAGCCTCTGATGACATTTAGGAATCATATTAATTACTAATTTTACTGTGCATCTGAATTTGAGTGTTGAAATCTATTAATATGTAGAATGTGCATCCTTGTTTGCATAAACTAGAATGAATGTCTTAATAATGAAACAGTAATATAATCAATTTGTTTAGATCTAAAATAAAACAAAAACTAACTAACTAATAGACATCTTGCATTTTCTTAGAAGGCATAGAGAAAGTTTAAACTTGATTTAATATCTTGACTGCAGTACTTGTTATGGTGTTTACAACTGTTTTGGTGATGCAGAAAAGTTTACAAAAATGTACTTCAGTTTATACATTATTTTCTGAATATTTCAGTATTTAATATACAAATGCTGCTATGTTGGACTGATTCCAAAACTCAAAGCTCCTCCCTCAACAAAAAAAAGGACAAGTGTTTAACACAACACAACAGTCTGACCTTTAAAGCAAGATTTATATTACTAATCACAGCATATTTTGCTTTCCCAAACTCTCACTGTGATTTGGGTTTTAGTCACCACTGACAAATACAAAACAAACACAAATATATTTGGTTGTATGGAGCAACAGAACTTAAAAAAATGTGTTTCTGTTATCTTCATACTGATGGAAACCCCATCTAAGCAAGTCCCCCTGCTGCTCATAAGACTGCAAACTGATTTAAAAGAAGCAAAATTCTACATGAGTGACACACAACTGCAGAGGCTGCAGTAAAGAAAAATGACATGCAATTTTAAGCATGAAATATCTGAATGCAGTTACTATAGCATGGATGGATACATTGGAAGGATACTCAAGAAAAATATTTGCAGGGTTGTCAGGACATCAGCAATTATGGATACACAATGTAATGAGGTTGACTAAATTCCTATTATACCATGACCCCCCATTAATATTCCAAAACGTGCACACTGATTGGCCAGCGTGCACGTTGTAAATCGACTTATACTAATGGAAAAAGGTCCGGTCACCCGGACTTTTTCCATTAGTATAAGTCTTTTTTAAAACACTGTCTTGCTATGTTAAAGGAGTTTAACATAGCGACACAGGTTTAAAAAAAGCAAAGGAGATCTCCGTTGTTTTTTTTTAAAGCTGTCTCGCTATGTTAAACTCCTTTAACATAGCGACACAGTGTGTAAAAAGCAACGGAGATCTTGCTTTCTCCGTTGCTTTTTTTTTAAACCTGTCTCGCTATGTTAAATGGGTTTAAAATAGTGAGACAGCTTTAAAAAAGCAACAGAGAAGCTCTGTTGCTTATTTTAAAGCTGTCTCGCTATGTTAAACCCATTTAACATAGCGAAACAGTTTGTAAAAAGCAACGGAGATCTTGCTTTCTCAGTTGCTTTTTTCAAAACTGTCTTGCTATGTTAAATGGGTTTAACATACTGAGACAGCTTTAAAATAAGCAATGGAGATTCTCTGTTGCTTTTTTTAAAGTTATCTCATTCTGTTAAACCCATTTAACATAGTGAAACAGTAAAAAGCAACGGAGATCTTGCTTTCTCCATTGCTTTTGCCCACAGCTCTGATGTACTGCGTAGGCATATGCATGCGCAGTACATCAGAACTGCCGCGGATACCAGACATTGTGGAAGGGCAGCAAGGAGGCATTATACAATGCCATTATTTAAGAAAAGTAATTATTTTTTTTCTTAAATACTGTCATTGTATAATAGCAATAACCAACTTCTGGGTGTGGGTAATGCTGGATTTCCCCACGGTTGGCTTTGTTTGGTCCCTTGGGACCAAACCCCACCAACCGTGGGTAAATCCAGCATTACTTACACCCAGGTGTGGGTTATTGCTATAATAAATCTGAAAGAACTGGAGTAATAATTGCTAATATGACAAACTAACTTAACAAACAAATCCTGGGAAGAGATTAATGTTCCTGGAGACTGAAAGATTAGGTATGTGACTTCTTTTCACAAGCACTGGGCAGCAGTGAGACTGGAAATGAAGACACTATTCACTTGACCTCGGTTCCAGTGAAAATTATAAAAATTACTGCAGAAATAAAAAATATGTTAGCTGTCTTGGATGCCAGTAAAGTATGAGTCTCTTCACCTTTGAACAATGTCATTATACCACAGAAACCTAGTATAGCTAAAAAATATATAATTTTCATTTATGAAAATCAATGGTTCTGAAAACAAAAGAGGATAAAACACCATAGTACACCTGCACCTTACCTTAGAAAACAAAGCACCAGGACAGCAGGCATTTCTTTATCTTGCTTTCCTCTCTGTAAATGCCATTTTAAAACTTGTTTTTTACATGCCTTGCAGAGTTCTTTGAATGGGTAATCACAGAATTAGATTAAGTCAGAAATTAGATTTTTATGCTCCAGCTCTATGGCACATATGGGTACAGTCACCAGTGATAACCAGTGTTTGAGTAGTGGTGCAGATGTGTAGGGACTGGGCATACAAAGAGGGAAGTGAGTGGTCAATGCTTGCTCCCCCATCCTAAGGTGGAACGGCAGCCTGGCTCAGTGCTTTAGTAACACCTGCAGAGGTGGAGGTGTACCACCTGAAACAAGCAGCTTAGTGTATAAATATGCAACAAACAGATGGACAATTCAACCATTAGATTCTGCATGTGTAGCAGCATGCATGCACCTCCTGGCTTTCATTCAGCAAGAAGATACCTGGGAAGGGGAAACAAATCCATAGTATATGCAGACTGGACCACTTTATAGCACCTGATTCTTGACTCAGTGGGGAGCAAATAGACAGATAAGGTGTCTAAGAAGTAATGGGTTGGAGGGCTCTTGACTGGACTGGTGAAGCTTGGCTCCGGCCACCACATAGGACTAAGTGGACCAGTTGGGGTCAGAATGAAGAAACCATTGGGTCAGTTCTCTGGACATAATGAAAAAAGGAAATCAAATTTTGATATTCTCTACAGTTTATGAAATCAACAAAGGGGCTTACATAGTGTTCTTCCCAAATACTTCTTCCAAACCATAAGGAAAACAAGTAAACCAGTTCTAAAACCAAAGTTTATTGTTCAAAATATTCCAGTAAAAGACATTAGTTAAGCACTTTCATCCCTTACATATAAAATGGGACATCATCAGAACTGAGCAGCAATTAAAATATTCAGTCTAATTAAAGCCCTAATAAGATCATATGATATACTCCAATAATAGAAAAACATTAATATAACTATGCAATAGCTAAGAAAATGAGCTAATTAAATTGGAGGATGATATGATAAATTTGCTAGTTGACAGTATGGATGTAATTTTGTCCAGCAATTTTATTTTATTTGAAGGAGAATATTTCCATCAGGCCAGGCTGCCAATTGTGGACCTATTTACGCAAATCTTGTTTTGCATAGCTGTGAGCAGCAATATATGCTTGAGTCCCAATGATTTTATTTTATTTTTATTTTATGGAAATGAATTAGTGATATTCCTGACAAAATTGTGAACTAGATCAACAACACTACACAGTTCATGAGGTTTACGCACACTTATTCTGTCAATGAAGTCAATTTCCTGGATGTAACTATTTGTAAAGACAATTAATGAGCATGTTTTATGTCCAAGATTTATAGGAAACCATCTTTTTCCAACATCTATTTGGATTTTTACAGTTGCCACCCTAACCATTGTAAGAAAAACATCTTTAAGGGCAACTGGTGAGAGCTGCCAGGATGTGCTATGAATAGAACCTGTTTTTGGCAAAGGTTGACAAACTATTTAAGATGTTTTTTGATAGGAATTATCCTTTAGATTTTTAACTACTATTCAGAAAACCATGGTAGAAGGTTGGGATATTAAATATTAACCCTGTTGTCCTTAATATGAATTTATACTCAGAAGTACAGTTTGGGCATGGTAGGGATAATTTCACTAATTCCATGGTAGTGACATACAACATGAGCTCTAAGAAGGTTATGGATATGTTTCCAATAATTGGAACATTTTAAAAATTAATGAAGAAGTTTATAAAATATTAGGTGAGAGACCTAATTTTGTTTATAAAACAAGCAGAAACTATAAAAACCTTCTTGAACATCTTATTATTCATAGAACTGCTGGTAAGGGAGGGTACTCATAAATGTGGGCATGTAGTCAATGTCCCCATATTTTTCAAAAATGAGATTATTGTGTTTGATAAGTTTCCATATAAAACTGTTATAGCATCTGGGAATTATGCTATACACTGCAATTTGCAAAGGTTGTTTGAAGTTTTATGATGAGAAAACTGAAAGGTAGTTTTGTAAAAGAATATATGAGCATTTATATGCAATTTCAAAATGTTATGGAAATAATGCTCTTTATAAGCATACATTAGAATATGAAAAATCCAGGTTCTTATTTGGTTTAATTGAATTAGTCCTCTGTGATTCAAAAGATGGATGCTGGGAAATTATACTGGAGTACCGGGAACTGGTATGGCAACTTCAGTTGGGTGCTTCCCAGGGACTTGGTCTCAATGATCAATTATCTGTCATCCCTATTCTAAAATTTAGATCAAATCAGTTCTGATATTGCTGGTTTTGTGGCTTTAGTGTTTTGAGACATACTTATACATATATAATTTTATATATTTCTATTTTTTATTTTCTTATATTTATACATTTTCTTAACTAAGAACTATATTAATGTTTTTCTATGATTGGATAAGTGTATCATGTGATCATTTAGGGCTTTATTTAAACTGAAGATTTTAATTGCTACTCAGTTCTGATGAAGTCCCATTTTACATGTAAGGGATGAAAGTGTTTAACTAATGTCCTTTACTGAAATATTTTGAACAATAAATTTCAGTTTTAGAACTGGTTTACTTGCTTTACTTATGGCTTTACGTATGGTTTGAAAAAGTATTTGGGAAGAATGCTATGTCAGCCATTTTGTTGATTTTATTAGTTTTACTTTCTTGGCTGCATGTTCAAACACTTGGACGTTTTGTTTTTTATGAATTCTCTAGTGTTTAACAAGACATCTGGCACCATACATTAGTGCAGAAATTTAAAAAAATAGACTTGGCATATGAGGGCTTTACTTGTTGTGTGAGAAAATCTTTGGCTAATGAACACAATGCAAAGGTCCAGGTAAATGAACTCTATTCAGATGGCAGGATACAGAGAGTCAGCACAGAGGATGGTCATTTTAAATATATTTAGAAACAACAAAAATGCAGAAAGAGTGGACGTAAATTAGTATTTGCTAAAAACCCAAACATGCAGCATTGTTTATAGATATGAAGGAATAGAATAGAAAAGCTGAGAAGAAATTGAACAAGGTTATAGAAATAGCCTGCGACACTTGACTTTACTTTAAAAATGTGAAATGAGACTGGAATAGAAAGTCCTGAGATGTAATGCTGGAAAGAAAGGAGGAGCAACAAAAAATCTGGAAAGGAACCTGGAGGAAACTGTTTACAAATAGTGCATGGTCTATATTAAAATTCAAATAAAAACAAACTGAACATGCTAAACTGTATAATTATGAAGTAAGAAGGCATGACAGAGTTAAAAGTGCCACAAGGCTGTCCAACTATCTCTTAAAAAATACAGCCGTGGAAATAGTAATCCGAGTACACAGACTGGATTGATTTAGGGCAACAAAAGAATCTGCAGACACTAAGGAAGAATGACTTAATAGAAACGATGCTTGGAATGACCAATAAAAAAATATGCAATGAAAAATAAAAATAATTCAGGAATGGATATGGCAAATGTAGATAAGTCCTGTAAGAAGTAGAGCTCAAAAGAAATAAGTTGTTTTTAATTGGAGTTTATATATTTTCCATAGTAGATTTGTCAAATCCTTTGTTTGCAGTAAAATTATTCCTTCTTTCAGAGATAATTTTAAATGTTACCATCCAGTGTCACTAAATAGACACTCTAACACAATTTGCAAATTACAATACTCTTGTGTTAAATACAATTGATAGTTCTGTTTTCTTAAAATTATTACTGCTTGGATAGGTTGTCAAATGCTGCCTTGTTATGTTTGGTTTTCCAATTTCTCTGTACAATGCTAGAAATTGATATGTTATAGTAATAAGCTTGGTCCAAAGAAATTTGGTTGCCAAACCTTCTTCAAGCCTTTGCACTACCCAAAATTCATAACAATCACAAACATTTGCATTTTACTTTTCTTAATAATGTCACAAAGTGGAAGTCAGAGATCATATTAAAGATATGTTCATTTATGCAGGTCTGTTCTGCAGTGATATAAACTAAACAATGTTTGTTTACTAATGTAGAAACAAAACAAACACACACTCACACAGAATGCCAGATCAGTATATTTAGTGCCCTCATCTTTAATTAAAACAAATCATCTTCCAAATAGGAAATATGCTCCACTGAGTTGATTAAATAGTAAGTCATAAGAAGTTGCATATTTGGCAACCTGTGCTGCATGTGATGCTTTTTATAGTGAAAAAAATAAAAAGTTGACAGCACATATTTTATAGCAACTATAAGCATTACAAAGTAAGAACATTACACAAGCTTTTTAAATACAGTGTCCAATTTTTTGGACTCAGTGATAAACACAGCTAGGGGTGGCTTTATGGACTCCATGCTGGATTACAAGCCGTTAACTTGGCATATTAAATTAAATGCTAGCCATCAACCATTCTGAATAACACCTTGAATATTTAAAGTATGTTAAAATTACTTGTATAAGATAAATATTTTATTATCTCAAAATTACATCTAAAAGAAAATGCTTTTGTATGATTAATTATATATACCTGTATAAGACGGTTCTAATATGAAATGCTGACTTCCTAAAAGTCAGCATTTCAAATGCTCAAAAATCAACAGGATAAAAGAAAGTTTTCTTGTTTTTTTTTTTTTCCCAGAGGAATAAGCCTAACTGGACCCCAATATGTGTGGGGAAATCCCCTATATCCCATGAACTTTTATATACTGACCCCATGGTTGTACCAACTTGAAGATGGGAGAAACCTCCCTAAAAATTGAATCGACAGGACACAATTAGAAGTCACACTGGCAATGATTTCTTCTGGAGAAAACCATTTGGCCCAATGCCATCTGTCTTTTTTCTGAGATCTTCAACAGCTCAAGCAATTTCTCCTTCAGCATAACTAGGGAAGCCATATAAAAGATTTAACATGCATTTTACTGTAGGAAAAAATTATTTTTAGGTGTTGATGTCTGACTGTAAAAGGATACTTATTATCAGGTGTTACCTCTGAATGTATGAGAATTTGTGTTAGATGTTATGTCTGCCTATAATGGATTAGTAGTCATAAAGTTTTATATCTAAGCCACTTATATACTTTCTTTTAAGTAAACTTATATCATATGTGTACTTTGTTTTCTCATGGCTGACTGCTAAATTTTTTGTTGAAGTTATTTCTAAAATGAAAAAAGAAAGGAAAAAAGATTATGTAGGTTATGTCTGGGTGTAAGAGACTGACTATTTATCTCTGACTGTAACTGAGTGCTTGATGTTAGGCCAAACTATAACTGAATGTTTCTTGTCAGATATGTCTGATTCCAAGAGAATGCTTGTTGTTAATTTCTGCCATTACACACAAACACACACACACACACACACACACACACACACACACACACACACACACACGCATGTGTGTATATATATATATATATATATATATATATATATATATATATATATATATAATGGTTTCAATTTAGAACATAGAATTACCTCAATCCGGAAATCCAGAATATCGAGACAAAAATAATGAAACAGCACTACACTGAAACCTGAAAACATCGATACTCATAACATCGAAACAAACACACCAAACCTACATGTCCCATACTTCACCACAAAAGCATACTAAAACAAATATAAAACAAACTACTTTAAACTGCTCCAAGTATAAGCAGGGGGAAAGCCCCCTGCACCTCCCATCACACCCTGCTACTTAAATTTCAATTACAAGATTGCACTACACAGAACAAAACAGTAAACATACTATTCTGCACTACACAGAACAAAACAGTAAACATACCATTCTGCACTACACGGCTGACTGTTTACATTGCAACAAACTCTTCTCGGCCTTCTCTACTCCACTGCTGACAAACTTCACATTATTATAAACTCTCTGACACTACTGGAGCTTCACAGGTAAGCCCAACCATGTTTCCTGCTTATTTACTATACTGACACATAACACGTCTTAAATCCATACCATGCAATTTACACATCATAACAGTGTTTCACTAAATGATTCAACATTCTAACATTTGACATTCTGACATTTCGACAAACTGCACTTTCATTGTTTTTGTCTCGATATTCTGGATTTTGCGTTTGTGGTAATTCGATGTTCTAAAGTGAAACTATATATATATATATATATATATATATGTGTGTGTGTGTGTGTGTGTGTGTGTGTGTGTGTGTGTGTGTATACATTCATTAAAAAGTGCAATGATAGTTTCTAGGGCAGTATAAAAGCAGTCATTTTGTCAAATATTGCATATCTACAGAAGTATGTACTTCTGTGGGAGTGAGACAACAGTGGGATATCAATGTTTCATATGCTTCAATCTGCACACAAACAAAACAAACTTATCTTACAGGGGGACTGACACCCTGCACTCCCATCTGAGGAAAAGGCCTGCTACCATTATACCCCTCAATTAAATATTCTAATTTCATGGTCATAAAAATCGACACCCAAGACTTGGTAATGAATTCCAACACATTGTCTGCCACCATAAATATATACTTAAATTACAGTTGTAGTACAAAAAAACAACTAAATAAAAAGCATGCAAAATCAAGCAAGACTGAATATCCACTACGGTGAAAACTTCAGATTCTCCCATAAACCAAACATACATATTGAAGTTCAACTTTGGTCTAACACAGCAAATCAGTCTGCCTTTGAATGAACTCTGACTCTGTTTATCAACTCAGCATTCATTTATTATACATGACTGGATCTAATAAAAACAAATGATTACAAGCAATCTCTACAACTAAAATTATGCACTGCTTCTTAGCTATTACTACTGCTGGGTTTGTGGTATACTTAAGTAAATAAAACAATGAGAAAGCCACATGTACTTACTCTTTTTGTATTCTGACAATTAAAATAAACATCTTGTACAAACACAATGGTACAGATGCAATGTGTCAATTTGTGTTATAAGTTACCAGGGTTTGTGAATGACCTCCACTGTCAAAACTGGTCAGCTCTCCTTTCTATGGTGGAGGGTACGGAAATAAAAACTGTTTGTGTGATCTCTGAATAAGTCCAGAGATCTTGCAGGTAACATTTTTGGAATAAAGGGGATTACAATACATTTAGTGCATAAAGTGTAGTAAGTGTGACATGTTAACCACACATCACTGCATACCTCACTATATTTATAATTCCCGTGTTATAATCTCAGACTGCTAGCCACCCAGTGGTGCAAACCTTGGCTCAAGATTGTCACTGTTGAAATGACATCCTGACTACATGTACAAAATGGGAAAAAGGGGTTGAGGATGGATAAATGGATGGATGTCATAATATCAGACATATCCGTTTGTCAGATAAGCATCCAGCCTGCATGGAGGGCAAAGCCTGGTGGTAATTAATTTATAGAACTGTGTGCAGGATATAATCACACACTGGTCCCACACATTGATCCCGATCAGCCACCAAATAATAATGCCACACTGCACTCAGTCACTGAACACAATTAATCCTCATTCACAACTTCTAGTTGCACAAACTGACTCTCAGCAGGAAAAGTAGGAAGGAAATAGATGTTTCCGCATTTTAAAAATGGTAGAAAAATATAATTATCTATCAGAATGTAATGATTGCAAATTAAAATGCCAGTTAGGAAGTTAATATTGATAATCTTTACCTTTCTAGAAATTGTGAGAATTCAGCCAACAGACATTGTGACATGGTCTCCTCAAGTTTAGGTTTGATTTCTTTTGCACGGTCTCTTGCTCCATAAAAATTCTGGAAATAAACATAAAGAAGATATTAGTTTTACTATCCATCTTCTTTCCAGGCATTCCACATTAACCATTATTCATCATTTATATACTCTTATGTGACAGTATTTATGTTGTATTACATTTTAGAATGACCCTAGTATATCTGAAGTTATGTGCCATGTTCTAATACCAAATTAAATCCTACCAGAATTAAGATTATATTTAAAGCATTTATTAACAGAGGTGTTAGGAAAGGCATCATGGAAGGACAGTATGTGCCAAGGTGATGAAGCAAGTTATCACTCTCTGAAAACAATGCTTCCCCTTAAAGATTAAATCAGATCTGGTTGCTTGTATTAATAACTGCAAGTATTTCTTATGGGCCCAGGACTATAAAAGCTTATCAAAGGTGCCTATATCCAATGAGCTTTTTTTTATTTTGATATTCATGTGCTTCCTCTGTATCTGAGTTGTCAAAGCCCAATTGGTTGAGATTTTGAGCTGAATAAACTAGCCAGGCTGACAGCTGCAAATTTTATAGCTTGCCTGTGGTTTTGGAGACATACGAGTTAGTTTAAGGATTACATAGGCTACAGCCCTCTTTACCAAAGGAGTTGGGCTCCTTTTGTGCATGTAAAACATTTGTCACTGTTAGCCATTCACTCCATTTGGCTCATCTGAATAGATTTCAGTGAGTTTTTTCACTATAATGCGGTAATAGTTTGAATATAAAATCAATATAAAAGGTATAACAGTATACTGATGAAATAAAGTATTGAAAAAGCAATGATTCTTTCAACAAAATCTCACAAAAGAAAGAAACAAAGAGTGTAGTGTGTTGTGCACATTAGAATAACTAAAGGATATAATAACACAGTGCAATGTTATTGACAATATAATGATCCTTAGATCAGTGCTGAGGAAAATTTTGAGACATTTTCAATTTTTTCGGGATATAAAATTAATGAAGACAATGTAATGATCCTGTACACCAGGAAAACAGTAACGGTTAAACAAATATCTGAAAGTATATATTTAACATAGACTTTAGCAAGCATAGTAAGTGAATGTCTGAAAAGTACATATTTAGCATAGACTGCAGCTTTATAAATTAAAAATGCCACTGCTTAAATTATAAACCTCTGTCTCAGATACATTGACTTTCTTATGAATGAAGAGAAGTATTCAGTCCAGTTGTAGAATAATCATTTTTATAAATACTTTTTTTAATTGTGTGTGTGTGTGTGTGTGTGTGTGTGTGTGTGTGTGTGTGTGTGTGCGTGCGTGCGTGTGTGTGTGTGTGTGTGTGTGTGTGTGTGTGTGTGTGTGTGTGTGTGTGTGTGTGTGTGTGTCTTTATCTTGTGGAAACCCTACTGTCACACATATACCCACAGACGCATGCACACACATTCACTCTTCGTAGACATAGAGTTGTTTATGCTTCCCAGTAAACTTCACTTGTAGTTTATCAAGAGAACAGCTGAAGTCTCTACAATTCTACCAGAAACTGGAACTTGATACTAAGGGGGCTGAGTACATCATGTGCTACCCTAATGGAGAGGGGGTGGGAATAATACTGTATTGGGGTGGCATGGAAAAGGCAGCATCATTGACCTTTTATTCTGCCTCTTCAGGAGGGAGCACAAGCAGAAAGAAAAGTATAATATTTGTAAGCCAACATTGGAAACCAGCCCAGTCAATAAATAAGACACAGCACAGGCTACTAACAAAGGCAAAGTAATTGCTGTAATGGTGCCCTTTGACATCTTCGCCTTACCACTGGAGTGTGATACAACACTTCTGTTCTCAGCACTGAACTGTTATAGAGGGTTCACATTTCTAATGCACCTGGTTTTACTTAGTGGCTATGAAAATGCTTAGTATAGCAGGAATTTAATCATTTGTTTTGTTGCGCAGTTTTTGTAGTTCTACCACTATGGTTTGTTCTTGAATTTCTAATTACATCTGCATTGAATGCAGACAATGATTTAGTAAATAATTTAAGTATAATTTTTATGTATATAATTTGAATGCTAGTAATTATGGGATACCAAATCATGTTGAATAGCCATCATCACTTCAAATGTTGCCATATAACTTCCCTATCATGTGTCCATCCTCTTTACCTTACGTTTAACCTTTGACCATTCCTTATCCCATTTCCTCTCCTCTGTATTCCTCTTGCCTACTGCCTTTGTGTTGAATCCTTCTCCCTCAACATAGTCATTTCCATGCCTATATTACAGCATGTGGCTGCTTATCCTTAGTGTTACACATTAGATAGTATTTATAGATTATGTATGAAGTAGTAGATCCCTCATTATTATCCAAAGTTTAGCCTGCTGAAGTTATTATATTTGTGTATTTACTGTTATTCAGTTTGAGAATCCTGTACATTTTCTTACTTAATTGGTAATCATTTCCTTCATAAGATTGTCATCTCTGAGTTTTAATTTTAGTGTTCTTGAAGCAAATCCATTCTGCCCAAATCAAAATTTTTGGTTAACAAATATATATCAATAAATAAATGTTCCCTAAAATATAGCTGTCTGACTCAGGATTGTTAGCTGTAGTGCTTTCTGCTGAGTGCAGATAGCCAAGAATCAATTAGCTTCATGAAGACACATCTAGGCATATAGAGAAGTATACACTTCCATTGTTACTTCACATGGCCTATAGTCCATATCTACATACTGTGATGTCCACTACAGGACCTGATCACATGCCAAACACTATTGCATTAATGCAGCATTACTGTTTACGTCCTTGCACATGTATGTTTACAATAGCAGTGATGTTTGGCTGAGGGAAGACATTTTCTGTGTACCCAGCAGGCAGTGTGCCCTCCTGCTTTCCAAGGCAATGTCCTTCACCAGCACATGCTCTTTCTGATATTAACTTGCAGAAATCTGCTTCAGTGTACTGATATCCAAATCAGTAACATTTCTGTAAATTTCAGAGATTTGTCTCATAGATCTTCTGGATGCTATTACATTGTACTGTCAGTGAGAGTTATTTGGCCTTCAGTCATGATTCTATCCTCAGTAACATTTCTAGAAGATGCCTAAAGGGTGCCAAACTGTTACAGCAGAAAATGTGAGTACATGGAGGGTAGGGACCACTTTTGGGAAGAAACATAACTTTTGTGTTCAGAGAACTGGAAATCTTGGCCAGATTGACAAAATCATGACTACTGATATTTCTGTATGTACTGGTATAACACAATTTGTGGTGAGTTTGAGATCTCAGGCTTTCGAGCTAACTTCAGCCATACTCAACAATATAGTGTATTAGTTGCACAATGATTAGGCTGTACCATTTTGCCCCGTACTATAACCTACTCTTTTATATAAATTCGGTTTGATGTTCAAAGGACCTGCTGAGGTTACTGATACTAACATAAAACCCTTTTCAAATGCTGGAGGCAATCAGTGTTTTTACATTGATGACATGCATTTCTCAGGTAGTCAGAAGCAGGGTTTTGATGGGGGGAATGTTAAAACAGAGGCAGTATTCAGTCTGGATATGACTATAGATTGTCCCCTCATTAGGAAAATTGTTAAAAACAATTAGAAGACTCTGGAAGGTAATAGTGACCTTTTAGATGTAGTAGGGATGAAGCCCAACTTTGTGTATCACAACAATTATAATATAAAAAAATTGTTGGAGAAGGATGGCACTAGAAATTCCTATAGCCTTCAACACTTAGCCAATAAAAAGGGAATGTACAAATGCGGTCACGGTAACTAGTGTAGATATGTTTTGGAGGGTCCCTACATTATGCTTGCCCACACACAAACACCTACAAGGTTCCAGGGTATTGTACCTGTAGAACCAGAGGGGTGATATACATCAGTTTATGGAGTGGGTGTGATGCATTTTATGTAGGGATGACCACACGTAGTTTGCTGGAACGTATGAGAGAACATATCTACTACATCAGGGTTAAAGATGAAACAAGTGCCTTGTGTAAACATTCTGCTGAATGTAATAAATACAAAACATTTTATTTTTTATATTAGAGGTGGTAGAAGGTGACTTGAGGGGTGGTGATTATAAGAACTAATTAGAACAAAGGGAAACATTATGGCAAGTGAAGTTGGAAGCTGATAAAAAAGCCAGGTCTGAATGAAAGAATTAACATAAAGTGTTTCTTGAAATATAGAAAACTGAAAGTTAGAAAGGATTGCTTCAACATTTGTATTTTATTTTGTTCATAATTATTTATTTACATAATGTATTTTAAATAATTTTTGTGAAATGCATACATTTATATATATATATATATATATATATATATATATATATATATATATATATATTTAATTTTTTAACTTAATTACACAATATAGATTTAACTGGTCAAGTATTTATTTAATTGTTTTTTATTTAATTGATTAATTGGTTAGCCTATATATAGGAAGAGAGATTTTGTGTGATTTTGTATTCTGAAGAAGTCATTCTTGACTAAAGCGTGGAATAAAGGTTTGTGTACGCTAAGTTCTTCTTCAACAGTTAAGAAGTACACTGGATGGGATAAAGACCATGTCCATAATGGAATCATTTCATATTAGCAATTTAGCCTTATTTGTAGATGTAAGGTCAGTAATACTTGCCTTGTCAGTATCTAACAGCAAACTATCCCTCTAAATCAAACTATTCATGGCAGGGCCTTTGCTTCTGATAATATCCATAAAATGAAATTAAGAGTAAGGCAGGAGCCACAATAATTTGTGGCTCATACAGCTCATAGGTTCATAGGTTCATACTAGGCTATCTGCCCAAGGGCATTTATAAGCCTAGCCTGCATAGTTATATGTGGCTTTCCTTTTTTTTTTTTGAAAAAAAAAACTATGCATTTCATTTTGCTGCCTCTGTCAGACACACTGAAGTAATCTCCGTATTATATGCGATTCTCCTCCCATCCATTGGTCAAGATTCCTCTTGAACAAGGCCAGCAGTGCTGCTCCTCACATGTGGGATTTTGTTTTTGTTCCACAGCACAGGAGTCTGGTGATGAATCTGTCCCTCTATTTATAACTGTGTCAAGGTTTAAGTCTCCTTGCTTGTGGTTCTGAGGATCTAGATTTTTGAGGTTATTCATCAAATCTGAGTTCTTTCAGTCGGGCAGCATAAGACATATTGGTGAGGAACTTTGGGGCCTTTCAAGCTGCAGCAGGTGTCTGGTCAGATACATTCCGAACGGCATTGTACTCAATCATAGGTCTAATGAGTGATGAGTACATGATCTAGATGTGAATTATAGAAGGTTTTCCGCTACTGTCAACCTGGGTCCCCAGATCCCTGATGACTTTTTCTGTGCTCAGTGGATTGCCACCTATATGGTAGCTAGGTAGCTCTTAGCTTAATTAATGTTTTGCTTCTTGAAAAGCATCCAAGTTAAATATTCTTTTTGTGAACAACTTACTTGCTCCTTATGCTATCAGAAATTATTCCATAGTTCCTCACGTGACATCAGAAGTTGGAAACACCAGCCGAGTATTCAAATGATGAGTTAAAATTAGAGAAAAAACATAGCGTCATAAAAACTTGGTATCCAGACAAGAGTGGATAATCTGGCTGTTTAAATATTTGCGTTGAGCTAAACTGTTACTGTTGCAGTATTTTCCTGTATAGGCATGGATGTTGTGTGGTTGACACTTCTTTCATCGTATCTTCATTTCGTACTGTTTAGGAAGCAGATTTAGTAGTCTTAGATTGCATCTTTTGTGTGTATTTTGTAAAGACAAAGCAAAGTGCAACCTTGACAAATGAAATTAATGTCATTGTCATCAACTCTCCTTTTCCCATTTTTAGATGGGATCAGTGTTACATTAACATTAGGTAATGTTACTAATTTACCTAGAGCCAATGTTAACACTGCTGAGTAGTTATAAACAGAAAACACTTAAAAGCTCCCTGATTCCCCTACAATTTTTTTTTTTGTCCTCAGATGACATGATCCCTTCCCCTAGATCGGTCATGGGCTATTAACCTCATGTAATGCCACTTCTGCCAAACAGCTCACTATTCCTAAGGATATCCTATGTTAGGTGTTCAGATATACTTGTTGTCCCATCATAAAATGTTTATTTGCTGTTTTTTTTCACGGCAAAATGATATCACATGAACTTTTAGTCTGTAGACTGGCTTTTGTTATGCTAAACATTTAGTTACAGACAGGAATGATACCTTGGTGAACCATTGTCTTTAGTTGTCATTTTCTTTCATCAATCATCTAGCTATTTTTATATAAGTATTCCAGGAAATATCTGACATCTTCGACACTTGCAAGTTGACCGATAGAAAAGAATTTGCATGCGGTACTGTACTGTCAGTCATATGCATAACTTCAGTGTTAGAAAACAAAGTGTGCAGGTGATCAGCAATGAATGCTTCCAATGCAACACACAAGGATATGTGCCTTCCATCAAATATTTCAAGTCTGTATTGAATTCTTAAGTTTGTTAAGGTTCTTTCTATGGTACAGCTAGAAATAAATATATATATTTTTTTACAATGGAAAAAGCAACTTATCAGATTAAGTGGAAATACACTACTGAAATGCAACTACCTCAAATAAGGAACTAAGTAAAAAAAAAATACATAATAAAAATAAAAGTAACTGTTTAGGGTACCTGGAGAACATCAATTGGGAGTTCACTGTGGTAGCAGCCGTCAAGTTGTTCTGGTAGGTTTCCTTTTATCCATCTGTCTTCTTCTATGCTTAAACTTTTCTGTAGCCATATGATTACATCATGCTACAAAGGATTTAAAAGCATGTGTAAATTAACGGAATCATACTGGGTTTACATGTTCAGATGAAGTGATGTTTAGTGTTAACCAACTAAAGTGATGTTCTTAACTAAATATCCTCCAGTAAAATATACTCCACAGACAGTTAACAAGATTTACATATTTATGTGTACAAAGTCATTACCAAAGTTAACAAGATTTATACATTTATGTATACAAGGTCAATACCAAATACACTTTAACTGTATCTCTATATAATTTTTGTTAAGTGTATTCATACGGGTTACCTTTAGTATGACGACAGCCCACTATATCGAATTCCACTTCACCGACATGGCAGAACATCGACAAATGAAGAGCCGAAGTTTCCCGCATGGTAAGTTACCGTTTGTCCACCCAGAACTGAAAAACTGCCATTAAACCAACTATTTAAACTCCTGGAATGCACTACCATGGGGATACAGGGCAAAATTCAGGTGGATGGCCAAACAGTAACTTACCGTGCGGTAAACTTCGGCTCTTCATTTTTCGATGTTCTGCCATGTCGGTGAAGTGGAATTCGATGTAGTGGCCTTTCGACGTACTAAGGGTAATCCATTCATACATATATAGCTAAAAAATTACATTGGTTCATATATTTCCTCTTTCCGAGTACCACAACAAGCAATCCGATTTGGTATCACAAAGTACCCTTTTCAGTGTCGCTGACTCCACGTTTTTGCATTTCTAACTATTACCCAAGCATGCAATGTCAGGTTTTAACACCATATCTGGAAGTATAATTCCCTGCAATATACTCATAGCATTAGCTTTAATCTTACATTGTGGTGTGTGCCTGCAAGGCCAGGATGCATAATCTGAGATGTGGGTTTGGTAAAATAGAAGTTATTGCTGCTAATAGGCTTCAGTTATTTAATACCTTTCCAGAACTAAAGACAAAATACACAACATTACATGTTACACAAGCAGGCTTCTCACACAACCATCACAATGATAAGCCTAAAACACTAAGGCTGCAATGTAAACTTCTTGCCTGCTCCTCCTTTTGAACATCCAGTGGGTGTTTGTACTGAGATCAACTAATGAACCCCACATATGCAACCTCTTTCATTTCTCTTCAGTATAAAGGTAATGCATAACTTAATTAGAAAACCGTGGTCATGTATATATTTTTAGTTTTTATCCTGGAGTTATAGCAATCATGATAATATCATAAAGGAGGTAAAACAGGTAAAATACATTCCTTAATAAAATAGTAATAAAGCTGTGATTAAATATACAAAAAAACACTTTAGTATATAGTATACAAGAAGTGTGTGTGTGGGTGCGGGTGAGCATGTGTGTGCGTGCATCCACATTTTAATCATATTATATGTTGTAACTAAATGCCGTATTTACTGTGACTACAAAGAGCACCTACAGAAACAAGCCACAGGTTCTGTAGTTGATGAATAAAACGTGGTCCTTGCACCAAAAATTATTTCGCTCAGTGCTGAGCTACAAAGTAGCTCACTCTGCAGCTCATCACTTTCAACATTTTTGGACAATATGCTAAACAACTGGGGGTGGAGAGGCTAACATTGTGCAGTGAATGACAAGTTACTTATGTTCAGTATCCACAGTTCTGTGAATCATGATTCACCACTCGATACTGAGCCAAGATGCATACATCACTTGTGGAGAAAATTATTGTGATTTTGTGCCAAGCATAACAGCATGATGTTGTGCCTGACCTAACGTGAGATAACCAGCAGAGGAAAACCAAACACGTATTTAAACAGACAATAAACAAATATGCAGACAGTATGTTAAATACGATGTGAATTACAAAACACAATTATTACTGGCAATCAACTGTATGACCTCAAGGGATAAGTAATGCTTTTAAAGTGCATCAGGCAGAGGAGAAGCTCATTAACAGATAGGGAAGGAAAAGATGGGAGAAAAGAAATCAACATTAACCAAGTTCAAATTTTCAGTAGTGCTACAGCAATTGTCTGTTTGCTTTTTGCGTACTGGAAAACTTTTTTATTTTGAGCTGTGTTTAAGAATCTTCACAGCTGAACATCACATTATCTAATATGATGCTTTATGCAATAAATATTACCTTTGTGACATGCAGAAAATACTACTGTACAGACGTGCATATTCATATGCAAACATGTACAGACACACACACACACACACACACACACACACACACACACACACACACACACACACACACATTTTTTCAGGGAAGAATGATTATGTTTGGTAGCTGAATAAATATCAAACAACTGGTACAACTACCTATGCTAAATATAGCTATTGGCCTTTAGATTTTGTTTTTGCTTAAAATTTAGATATTATTTATTTTAATCTCTATGATGGTTTTGTTGTTCTGTTAGTAAAGTAGTAGTATTATCTTTATCATTTATGAAATGGAAGAAAAAAGTCATAAAATATTCAGATATGACTGCAATATAATGGACTCTTCTATAGGTGACTGAGGTGAAATTCTTCAATAGTCAATAGCCAGAAATAAAAACATTGAGGAACATAACTTAGGTTGCTGTTTTCCAGAGGAAATAACTGGAGTTGATATACGTACGTTACTGCTGTGTGACAGCACCCCCCATATCAAGGAGTGCGGGGGAGGGTCTTGTTCCCCCACAAAAAATACCTAAAGTTAATTTTTCTCCCTTGTGGGTTTTGAGCATTATTTTTGCTGTTTCCAATGCTCAGGATTGGGAAAATCAGTTTTTCCTAGTAGAAGCCAATACGAAGGTTGAGGTTCAGAGAAAAAGAGAAAGACATACAGGTTCAAGGACATTTACTGGTAAATGTACACTGAGAGAAAAAAAAATGATCTTCTTTTTCAAGGGAGGAAAAAAGACCAGCAAAATAATTTATTCTGTAGTTTCCATGTGTGCAATTCACAAGATGCATTATACTGAATATTTAAACATGCCTTTGGTACAAGATGAAAATAATTGTATCATTACCATCTCTTCATAAACATATTCGGCTTCTAACTCTTGGGTTTTGCTTTCAGGGAGAAGTTTTCCAAGTGCGTTTCCATGTACATCATTAACCAGGATAGGGTTGTTTAGAATGTCACTGGAAAAAAATTTAAATCATTATTTAGTAATTCTCTGTGGAATAATGTGAGTTAAGTACTGAGATACAATTAAAAGTGAGTAGCACACAAACAGCAGTACTTTTCTGGAATATTACAAAGCAATGGCGTGAAATATTTTATAATGTGCTTGTGCCTATTCAATAAACAACATTTACATATATTGTAGTAAAAGTCATTTAACGTAGCATTACAGGAAAATTAAATGTATTCACTCTGATGTAGACAATAATGGTCATGGTTTCAGATGCTGGTGTATGTCAAAGTACTGTAAAAAACAATGTTCACTATAAAATATAATGAGCATTATAATGCAATGTACCAGAAGGCAGATCGTTTTCCTTTGAATTTATAAACACAAAGTATATTTTGAGAAGTTTATAAAATGCTGTCACTTAACTCATGGGCAGTTAAAGCAAACTTGTACTGTTATCATTTTACCACATATAGCACACAAATCTGATGACCAGTTATAACTATGCCCATTATAAACACAAGATCTGTTCCCATGTTTTCCCAAGCATTGTTTGATCATAAAAGAATCATGTTTTGTAACCATACTGTATTATCTAATTAATACAATTAATAATTAATTTCACTTTTTAAAAAAACCCTAAACTATTCATTTGAACCAAAATTATTTTATAAAATTTTCAAAAAAAAAAAAAAAAACAGAGTGAGAGGGACAGAGAAGAATGGTAAAGCCCGAGTCCAGAAATCAACAATCAAAAGGATACAGTCTACAGCTGATTTTTTATTCAAAGATTCCACACTATTTTTCTTTAGAAGAGTGCATGTTTTTATGTTATATTTTCTAATATTAATGTTTTTGAATAGTATGCTTATCGTAAGGTTGAGACTTTATGATTTGTGTCTGGAAACTATAAAAATGTAAGTGCTATTTAACACAAGTTACAGTAAATTTCAAAGGTCATTGTTACATATTTAAAGAGTTTTTTTGCAGGCTCAAGCCCCCTTGTACCCCCATACCCCCCTACTTATACATACTAACTTTGAGATTCCTGTGTCTCAAAGATGAAAGAATACCCTGAACTGCAACAATTTCAGAGTTAGCTTACATTTTGCAGGACTCACACAAATTCCCACAGTTCTAAGCATCATGATTGTGTCTTTCAATGTACAGTGAAATGGCATGTGAGTAGCCTTAATGCATATAGTACACAGTATATAAGAATAATCTGCAGGAGAATGCAAAGAGAAGAAAAGGACAAATGAAAATCAGAGCACACAGAATAGCACAGTTTCAGAAGAGATATGTTACTGTACACTAAGCCAGCTGTCAATGCACAAAATATATGCAAATGAGCAACCCAACATGAATGCCACCAATGACGATTTACATGCAAGTATGCAACGTACCATGCCTGGTACTGGATAATGTAACACAACACAGTTACACTGTTTAAATGCTCATGCTCAGTACTCTGTGCTGCCCACGTAGCAAAAGTTGTTGAATAAGCCATGTGATACTTCATACATCACACTGAGAAGTTACCAAGAAGTTACCCTACAAATACACACTGGGATTGCCACACATGTATGGATGAATTTTGAATAATATGCAGTTACACAAACTGTATATATTTATGCAAACAAATCAGCGTAATAATGAGAAAGCACCTACATATCCCACTGCAACTAGTGGTAGTATACATTGTTCCACTGAATCCACTGATACTCAAATATGCTGCTCACTATCCTAACGGATATTAACTTGAATCAGTATCATTTAACAAGTATGTAAGACAAAGATTTATTTACTCATAAAGAGACTTTTACTTCATTATGATATAAAAAGAAAGAAACATTCCTTATTTACAAAAGAGTCACTGTAATCGCCTCCCTGCAATGAACAACATTAAAATTATGAATGCTGGAACATATGGGATTTGGCAAAATCCAGGTCTGCATATGTTTGGCTATATTCCAAGTGTGTGATAATCTTGAATTAGACATCAAAGTATCTAAACCAGAGTGGGAAAATGGAAATGTTGACAATGGGCATAGAAATTATTATACATGAACCATTACTGATTAGGGGGAACAGTACCATGAGAACTGTAAGCTTCTTTGACCCTTGTGTACAGTAACATTCAGTGACTATGGAGACGTGAGAGAAGTGGTGTAATTTTGATTATCTCTGTGTAAAATCAGCTAAAGGATGAAAAGCAGAATGGAGCATGAGGAGACTTTGTACTGTAATAGTTGTATCTATGTCTGATCGATTTCTGGCTACATGGTGCCAGGAAAAGGTGGAATTATGGTACCACTCAACAAGTCCATCATAATTCAATAGAATTACTAGGGTTACAAGGAGTTTCTGTCACTCATGGAAGGAAGTCTTGCTCAATTTCCTTCATAACCCCATCCCCATAGGTATCAGTGGGCATGTGCAATGATGTGTTTGATGTTTATGATGTGGGGAAAATATTAGGACATAAGTAAAAATTTCAGTCTCCATGCATAAATGATGATTCTGCTGCTAGCATGCTTGAATTGTACCCTAGGTGAACAAATCACCTGGGAGGGAACAAAATCATTGCAAGAGTAACCAAGAGGTGATCTTGATGGTGAGAGGAGGAACAGAACAGGGCTATAATTTACCAAGTTGGCACTTCTAATATCTTTCTTGGACAACAGTTTTCAGGAGGTTTGCCCAGTCCCAATCTTATGAAGGGCATGCCTCAAGGGTTATGGTACCCCCTTCTCCAACACACACACACACACACACACACATATATATATATATATATATATATATATATATATATATATATATATATATATATATATATATATATATATATATATATATATATATATACATATACACACACACACACACACACAGTGGATATAAAAAGTTTACACACCCCTGTTAAAATGCCAGGATTTTGTGATATAAAAAAATGACACCATAATAAATAATTTCAAAACTTTTCCCACCTTTAATGTGACCCATAAATGCAATTGAAAAACAAACAAATTTGTTTGGGGAAAAATATAAAAAATAAAAAACGTACAATATTCTAGTTGCATAAGTGTGCACACCTTTAAAATAATACTTTGTTGTGTTGTGCTGATGCCTGTGAGACCCCCATCATGTCCCCAGTTGGTCTTTGGAAAGTACATGTAGCTAGTATCCTAAGGGCTACACGTACCTTTTTTTCCACTAGTATGGGTCCCATCTGTTGGCTGTGGGTCTGAATTGAGGGCAGCAGAGCTCGGTGAGTTCTTGTAGTATGTCCCTGTCCAGCCTGTAGTGCTCTACAATCTCCAGCTCATGTAGCTCCTGGAAGATTACCATGGGCCAGAACACTATTCTCCTTCTCAGTCTAGGGCTATGGTCAGCATCAGCAGCATCAGCACTGATCTCAGCATCTAGCACATACAAATGTAGCAGATCTGCAGCAGCCCCTAGCATTGCTTTAGTTAAAAATTCCATGTTAGTACTCCACTGATGCAGAGTATGGAGGTGAAGTCAGATTTTATGGTGTATGCATCTTTTATAGTGCTCTGTTGAAGGTGCAACCTGTGTGATTGGCTACCTGTGATGCATTCCACCTGCCAAGTACATCATTAAGTGTTTTACTGGCCTTGACTAAGTGGTATAGGGGTCATCAGTAATTTATATATGATTGGCTTTCCCCAGCCAATTTTTTTTTGACAGCCTTCCCTGCTAAGCACTGCCACAGGGCATGTGAACCCATGTCACAGGTATAAACAATGCTCAGCACTCAATGGACACATCCCCATGTACGGTCACACTCAGCACAGTGGTGTGCTATGAAAACATTCTCAAACCCACTGAAACTTGCAGCCTGAAGCTAAACAAACCTTAGCAGACACTGGACACTGCCCCGCTTAGCTCAGTGGCCCACCTCGCAAATAGATGCCGGTGAGCTCCAATGCGCTTAAAGTGATGTGGACACACCCTTTTAATGTCAGCTACCTCTTATGCAGACATTGACATGGTTCTGGGGCTACATGAATAGGATCTGTGGGTACAGATACTCATTCTTGCTATTCAGTAACTCCAGCTCATTTGCATACAGATCCGTGCACACAACCTAGAAACTACTCTATTCCAGGCCCTGGCTCCTTAGCAACCATGGCAATCTACCATTGTATATACTCCATGCAAGGCCCTATAATACATTATTATCACATATTTACTACTTTCGTTTTTACACTTTTAATTTTTTTTTTGCATAGCGGCATGTTTGTGCACTGTGGCGCACCACACTAGCATAATATGGGTATTAAAAAAATACCTTTTGGACACACAGGGCATAATTTTGCACATATCTGTGTCTGCTATGCTATTTCTGTTCTTCTAACTGTACTTTTACAGAGTCTGTTCTCTCTTTTACATCATGTACATAGAATTTTTCCATGTACACTTTGGACACCAATGCAGCATCTGCAGGACTGCCTATCTGCTTGCTGGATCACTTCAACACCCTCTTTTGCGTTCGAAAGACATGCGTGAATGGGTGTGCCTTCATTGAAGGTTGGGCATCGAGCTGGCACCTCAGCACCGTAAAAATCTACTGCCAATCATTAGCGGACTGGAGTTCCACTGTGGCAACCCCTAACCGGGAAAAGCCGAAAGAAAAACAACAGCAATAGGGGACTTCAGTAAAGCCTACATGGACTTTTTTTCCATGTAGGCATAGTGGCATGGAGCTTACATAGAAGTAACCAGCTATGTGATTCAGTAAACAGAGCTGAGGGACATGTGTGTTTAAATTATGCCTCTTTTTGAAGTGACCTGCTTTGTGATAAACAGTGGGATCTGTGTCTAACGCAGTGTCAGCAATGCAGTCCTACATTTTAACATTAAATAAATATCACCATTATTTAAAAAAGTTTTCTGATACTAAAAAATGTTATAAAATAAATATATGCATTCAAAAAACTGCTTTTCTAGACTTTGCACACCAGATATTTAAAGCAATATTTTGCACACCCCCATTACTTAAGGATTTGAGGGGTATTGACTGGTTGTGAGATAAGTGGATATATAAATCTATAATGTCACTTGACTTTAGCTCTGCACTTTATCGAGAATTAACACTGTCGTATGCATTAATACTTTCTCTCATCACTGTACTGCGGTGGTCCCCTCCTTCCAAACTTCTAATTTAAGATTGGAAAGCAACCACATTAAAATACCCAGTGACCACTTTCTAATCTGTGGAAGTCATGCCAACATCTAACTCTCAAAAAGTGTTCCTCCAGCAACCCCTATAATCCACTTTCAAGTGATAAATGCATAAATTCAGTCTAGCTTTCATAGTTTGCCTCTAAAGTATACTCCCACAGTATACTGGTTTGCAGCCTTATTTTCTCACATAAACTTTAACAGTCCTTGTGGTATTATCCACCTCTCCTCCAGAATATCAACCTCTCATCTCACTCTATAATCCCAGATTCTGCCCCATAATTTCAACATCTTCCTAACTGCAACATCCTCCTTTTCTGTTTGGCATCTGTTAGTACTGGCATGTCCTTCTTTTTACTAAGTAACTTCTTTCCGTTTCTGTCTTACAAGGATGAATTATCATTCACGCATTCCACATTAAGACTTTAGTTCTTTCCCTTCCTGATTAAACCTACCACATCACACTCCATCTGCCCTCCCTCCATCCTGAGCTAGACAAAAATATTCCCTTTGATTAGAGCAGCTGTGATCAGAAATAAGGGTCAAATAGGCAGATGTATGCATTTGGCATCCTGCATTTACCAAAACTTTCAATAAAATAAAACAACCTTCTTCTCTCTCTCTCTGCCCAGTCCATGCACAGTTCTGTCCTTACTGTCATCATGTCCACCTGACAATATTAATTTCCATCGCTACTACAAGAGTGCAGCCCTTCTAAACACCAGTCCTCCACTACTCCATATGCCTCGAGATTTGAACCATTCTCCCCACAAACTCCCAACTTGTCTGCCTGATTTCTTGTTTCCCCATTTTGCTATTCTACCTCTAATGTCTTAATAGCTTACTCTCCAAATACCTGATTCATATAGTGCTTAGCTCCTGTGTAAACTTTCGTCTAGTCACCACTCTATTGACCATGCATTCCTTCCCAGTTTCCACAGCCCTCTCTGTCTGAAACCAGCCTCAGGCTCACAATGTTAGATGGAAAGTATAGGGTAAGGGATTCTCTTTCAGTTCCTCTTAATAGCATTGCATAGCTTTTAAGGAAACCTTCTCCCGGCACAGCATTTTTCTTTGCCTCTCTCCTATACTTCTATTCAATTCCCAAGCCTTATGCAGTATGCTTACTTGACCCTGCTTTGTACACCAGCACAGCAGTCTCCTATACCCCAACACCACTAGCCAAACACTGACCTTCCATTTAACTTGCCCATAGGGCACCATTAACTACTGTAGAATATTATAGCTGGTGTCCTGGACACCCGACTGTGACCCAGATAACTCAGGTTCAGATTAGCCACCTGGATGTTGTATGAACTATCTGGAGAGGGAAAAGAATGAAAAGGCTTTTGGGCCATAAACTCCATCATGATCCAACACATATATGTGTGATACTTATATCTATATGTGTGTGTGGGTGTAGGTGTACATGCTATATGTAAGTGCAAGTATACACACAGATATTTATATATGTGAATGTAAGTGTACGTAGTACATATAAATGTATATACAGACATGCACACAGATATTTATATCTATGTGTGTGTGTGTGTGTGTGTGTGTGTGTGTGTGTGTATGTGTGTGTCTGCATGTGTCTGTGTTTGTGTGTGTGTGTGTGTGTGTGTGTGTGTGTGTGTGTGTGTGTGTGTGTGTGTGTGCGTACATAGTATATGTAAATGTATATACAGATATACACACAGATATTTATATCTATACGTGTGTGTGTGTGTGTGTGTGTGTGTGTGTGTGTGTGTGTGTGTGTGTGTGTGTGTGTGTGGACATAGTATATATAAATGAATATATAGATATATACACACAGGTATTTATGTGTGTGTGTGTGTGTGTGTGTGTGTGTGTGTGTGTGTGTGTGTGTGTGTGTGTGTGTGTGTGTGTGTAAATCTGTGCTGATTATCTGAAAATGAAACAGCAGAGCTTATACTTGAAGACATAAAAAATGACAAGCTTAATAATACATACATTCTTAACTGAATGGATGTGGGCAGAAAAGAAGAGAGATTTGATGTAAACTAAGACATTTATAAAAGAAAAAAATCAATGGAAGATTTAGTTTGTATACAACAGAAGCACAAACTAAGACATGAATCGCTGAATACTGAGAAGTCTGTTAACCAGAGCCTGCATCCTGTTTTATCTACTGAAATGAGTAGACTAAAGCACCTATCTTGTTAACCCAACCAACTTGTTCAGTCCCACTTTTGTCTAGCATTGTCATGGATGGGGGGAGGGGGGGCAGTTTCCAAATACAGAGATTGGGGTTCTCTATCAAGGGAAGCATATTTCCCTTTCTCTGTGATACTGGAGTCTTGGCACTAGCACATATAAACAGCATGGAGTATGTAAGTTCCCAGATCCCATACTGGGATACAGTGAGGCTCTGCCCCTATAAAAATCTTATGTTGGTGCTTTGAGATAGGAATCGGGTAGCTGCAATAAGTTAGAGTATTTGTATTGTTACTGGACAAGTTTGCTGTCAAATCCATGGACCAGATCTATTTCCCTCAATCTGTCTGTCATAGCTCAACTTGACTATTTTGCCATCTTTCTTCAGTTTTTAATTTCTAGTATAATAGTTTCAAAGCATTTTAGAACTGCCTAGAAACCAAATGACAAAGGCATTCTTTTAATACAGTTTTGCCTTAACCTTGCTGAATTGTTTTCATCAACCTGAAATAAAGACAAATGCAAAACAAAAGCTGCTGTACTTATACTTACTTTGGGTAAATGTTAAGGACCCAGCACAAAATACAATGAATATCTTTCTTTTGGAGTATAAAATCTGTTATATTTGTCATTTGAGAAGAGAAATGGTCATGGAGGAATCTGGCAAAAACATTGCAGATATCATAGTCTTGAGGAAAGCATTTCTTGACATGAGTTACTACTGTAATGAGGTCCTGTTTCACCTTCCTTCCTACACAATTGAAATGCTGAGCAAAGGATGTAAGTCTTTCATTCCCTGAAATGAGGCATGGGTCTTCACTTAGTCTTGTAATCACAATGCGATTCAGAGATGTTAAGAATTTTTCCTTCCACTTCCTTGGTCTTGATGGTGAAGCAGACATATGTCCTTCCTGATCTTTTGCACAGTTTTCATCTTCTTGTTCTTCCTGAACTATTGTGTTCACTGCATTTTCAAGCAGACTGGAGTTTGTCTGTGCAATATTCAACATGTCATTCAATGTAGTGATGACCTCTTTGTAGAGTATTTCATATGTCAACTCGACGTCTGCTTGTTCTTTTTTTAAAGTGTCTGCATCTCGGTCTTCATCTTCTGTGTTATTGTACACTTTATGTTCTAAATCAATGAGATGCCTGCTTGCTTCAGCAAATCTTTGTTGGCTGATCAAGTCTTTGGTCTCTGAAAATTAATGAAGTATACATTAAACAATGTAACACTCATAAATGATGTAATGCTCTGAAAATTAATGAAGTATACCTTAAACAATGTAACACTTTCATAAATGATGTAATGCTGTAAAGTACAAAGGAAATATTGCTTTACCATTCTATTTACATCTGTAGCTGTTTCTAAAATGTTTGTATCATATTTTAAAAATGAATCAAGATGAAATCATAAGGATCATTTTCTGGACCAAGAGTTGTGAATCATAACAAAAAATAAAAGAATAACTGCAAATATGGACTGTCTAGCCCAGTCAGTGCGCATTTTATTTATGACATTCATAACATGGAAAATAGTTGAATTTAATGCCTTTTATTAATTCCTTTTTGCATACTTTGTCATTCTTAAATTCCACCATCCTAATTAGCCTTAAATGCTGTTGTGGGATATTAAAACTTATTCTTTGAATATGGACTTGTCCCTGCCCTACATTCGTCTTTCTATTCTAGCTTGTGATTCCAAAAACTTTCTTCACTCCCATACTATAAATTTCCTGTGATTTAAAAATAAAACAAAATCCTGAATTTGATTTCCTGTCTTGAAAAGTCCTTTTTCTTTTTAACTACTTATGCACTTTTCTAGTTTCCGAAACCACATTCCTTCCAGACTCAGGAAATATTAGGGATGTGTCTCAGTCATTAACTTCTACCAGCTGACCTTGATCCTATAATAACTGTTTGTCTCCTTATGAAAAATGTCTGGGCATCCTATTTATTATATACCATCCATTTGCTTCAGGATCTCTACTAGGGTGTTAAGGTAGTGGACATCCATCACAATTTGACCCTCACAGAGAAGAGATTATCAGGCACCCACATGAGCTCAGGCTCCTGCAGAACCTATGGGATGATATGCATCCCTATCACAGGGGGGCATGCCGATACCTGTGTTGTGCCAGTACACCTGCTTTACAAGATCATAAGTGGTTAGGTCTGACATCCTCAAGAAACTGAACACTTAGAATGTACATGCTGTCCTTCCAGTTCCCTTGAGTAGATATAAAGTTATAAGCTATGTATCCTGTGTACAGTCCAAATATTTTTTAAACACAGATTGTTGACAGAGCTGATTGACTGAATTCATTACTAAAGGGTCAGCCTGAAAGTCTCTTTTCACAGAGACACTGCAATGTGTTTCTTGCTCTTCTTATGTAAGTGCTTGCTTCTTTGTCTGTGTGTTTTGTGAGTGTGCGTGTGCATATGTGTGTTCACATATGTGTGTATGTGTCCTTTCAGTGTTATGATTTCTATAGCTGGCCACAGTAGTTACAGTGAGATCTTTCAATAGCTGGCTATAGTAGTCACTGTGAATTACAATAGATGTATTTATGTTTGTTATGCTTAATTATAAGTATTAAAGTAACTGACTAAATAGCTGCCTGATCTGTCATGCTTTTTGGTGATCTTCAAAAACATAATACAGTACAACCTCAAGAGTCACTGGATCTAAACACTCCACTTGATTCAATGTTTTTTACTAATTTTAATGTCACATATTTAAAATGTGATTTACAACATCAAAAAAAAAAAAAAAAAACAGTCATAGCTTTGACCTGTTTATGAACTTTGCAAACCATCTGTGCATCATTTTCCCAACTTCCATTCTGAATGATTATGACTACTTTGCAAATTGTACTACTTAACACAACCAGACAAATGTCTTTGGCACTTACTTGCTTTGTAATTTATAAAGATGGGAGTGTTTTCCCAATCTCTTACAACTTTTTAAAGCCTCTTATAATTTTAGAAACTAGCCATATAACTTGCTTCCACTGGCCTGCCTCATTCTCCCAACTAAATCCTCCCTCCACCTCTCCATATATTCTACAGCATTTCTTATCTTTATGCTCTATCATCAAGTACCTACAATCAGGAGACATACAAAATGAATAACTGCTGAAAGCATGGTATGTCTAGCCCATCCTAATATTTACAAGACAAGGCACTAACAACCTAAATCTGGCACACTTAAGCACCTCGATGGGTTAACTGAGCATTCCTTACTGGTATCCAAGAGAGTGAATGGCAACATTTCAAGCAAGGAACTCCTTGCCCCAGAAAACTACTATAGCAATCATCATGTCCATGGCCAGTACCCTAGATGAGAACATAAGGACCCCGCCAAAACACAACAGTAAATGGCTGATTAATTTTGTTTATTAAGGACTCATGATTTACAAACTGTATGCCTTTTACTGCACCCCTCATTAAAAAAATCAAAAATCTCTCTTAGATTCTCAGAACGGAAGGAGGAATTGGTAGAACAAGGTACATGACACCAGTAAAAGGCAAACCTGCTGACGTACACACCTTTAATACCAGGCCACATATGTTCTAGTAATATTACTTACTTAAAATAGTGAAGGAAGTTCCTTCTTGGCGTACCAGTCACAGCATGCCAACCATCAGTATACTACTTCTTCTGGAAAGTTTAGCTGCTTCCATAACAAGAACTATGTGCCTTATTTCTACCTTTCCACAGTGCAGGAGGAATAAATACCCATTCATTGATCCCTTTTCCATCAAGGTCATAGGCATCATGAGGCAATTTGTCAGCCCTCTGTTGGTCTGATTGGTATCCATTCCATAAACTCTCATACTGTACCACTAGTCCAAAATGTCTCCAGAGCATAAAGTCAAATGTAGTCACAAAAAGCAACAATATAAGCCCCTGTATCAATGAGAGTTTTTGCACCAACCTGAATAGTGTGAATAAGGGACCAAAATGGCCAAAGTGATACTCCGAAGGCCTGTCTTTGATGAACCTCCAACTATGAGTAATCTATTAGTTTTGAGAATGGAGGGGATAACTTCTATGCCAACACCATTACCTAGATTTTAAGATCACAGTTTAATAGCGCTATTTGTTTATAATTTCTACTGAGCAGGTGATCCTTATTTACTGAAGGTAAAAGCATCAGATATACTTCTTTTATCTTTTCCATCATTATACCACCATCTACTACTTGATAATACCAATCCATCGACACTAGTCCAAAGTGACCCAATGTCATTTTATAAACCTCAATGGACAAGCATAAAGTCTAAAAACAGGACTAATGGGTGCATAGTGAAGTACATTATAATTTGAACATTATCAACACAAATTCCAGTAACAAACAAATAACACAATATTAGGATCCCTCCCAACCAGCATGTCATTTTTAAATAACTAGGAGATGAAATAGAAATGATTTCCAAAACTACTGCTGAAATCACAACAGACTGTTCTTTGTATATTATTATAATTTCAAAGCCCTCAGTAAAAATAAATAGAGACTTCACTCTCAGGGAATTAGACTCTTGGTATATGGACTACATTTGGAGAAAATTATACTCTGGGCACTGTCCCCCCAAAGAATGACAGTTCAGGTCTAGGGCCTGGTCCCCCAGAGAACTAGACTTCATGACTAGGATTCGGGTTAGAAAACAATGAAGTCTTGGGTCCTCATTGTCTTATTTTCCATCCAGCAAAATATATTCAATACAGCAAATATGTTTTCTAGTTTTATAAGTGACAACTTGTGTAGCCTGTCCTTAATGATCTTCTCTCAAACCTATTGATTTCTCTTAGTACCTTTGGCTTCTAGGCTCAGTGCAACTTCAGTGGAGTAGCAAGTAAAAGGTTGGTCCTTTTATTAAAATAAATCTAAAATATCAGAATATCCACCAATGAGCTTTGCTTCATAGCTCTCCAGGCCAAATCAGCAGCCTTTTAGACCATCAGGGACATCTTTCTGTTCTCTAAGGGTACTCAATTCCAAGAATGTTTCTACTTTAGATGGAGTGTCAAACAAGACTACGTTGTCTCTTTAAAGGACCTCTGGTTGAAAAGGAAATTCAGTTATTTAGGAAACTTCAGTTTCTAGTTTGCTTAATAATGGGTACAGCCTTCATACATCCTGCTCAGAGGGATGCTGAAGAGCTTACAGGAACTCTTGTATGACAAACTTTTATTTTAATACTGTTACTATTCAAATTAGATCACTGAACTATTAAATCTTTACTGAGAAAATGCAAGAATGTATTCTGTAATGGAAAAGATTACAGCCAGGAAGTCCATGCATCAGCAATTGATTCTAGCCTACAAACACTTTCAGATATCAAGAAAGCCAAAATGGTATAATGCTGTTAAGAGCTTTAATAATAAGGCAAACAGAATCAGGCTAAACTTTACTTTCTCTCAGTGTAGTTAAGTGCACATTAATTTGATGAAAGCATTTGCCTGTATTGTCCTATTTTAGTTGTAGAAACAAATGCTGTTCATCAAGTATAAAAGTCTTTACTGTATCTAACTTGCAGTCCTGCAGCAATCTGAGTATGTTTTATTTCCAAGTCTGCCTGCTTTACTCAGGCTGACATTAAAAAGATAATCACAGCTGAAGGACTTTTAAAAAAATAGGCTCAACTGGGTTTATTGAATGTGCTGGGTATGCATTTTTTCCCTCAGTGTAGTTAAGTGCACATTAATTTGATGAAAGCATTTGCCTGTATTGTTTTATTTTAGTTGTAGAAACAAATGATGTTCATCAAGTATAAAAGACTTTACTGTATCTAACTTGCAGTCCTGCAGCACTCTGAATATGTTTTATTTCCAAGTCTGCCTGCTTTACTGAAGCTGACGTTAAAAAGATAATCACAGCTGAAGGACTTTTTAAAAAATAGGCTCATCTGGGTTTATCGAATGTGCTGGGTATGCATTTTCAGAATTAAGCTAAATAAAGTCAGTGTTGGTGTCGACTCTGTCAGTAGTGCACCTTGTCTCACCTTTTGTTTTACAGGTTTTGAAAACAGCCACTATGGAGATGTGAGGTCTTCAGGTTTGTTGTTTACAGGTCAGGCTGTTCTCTTAACCTCAGTGACTGTGATTTGCAGTATACAAGAAAAAGCATACTACTGTCTGTGAGGTATCTTGGATTAAAATTAGGACTTCCAAATCAGAGGTCACTGTTATTTCCTAGGAAGGGGTAGATAACTCTACTGAAAGAGCTGACCAGCTATCTCATGAAAAGAAGTTAAGCATCTTGAAATATTGCTTTTGAGTGAAGTTAGATGGGATCTGGAGAATGGTCAGTATGTGGGTGTATTGGTGGATGTTAGTACATGGGTGCATTAGTGGCTGTTAGTACTTGGGTCCACTAGTGAATGTTAGTATGTGGGTGCATTGGTGGATATTAGTATGTAGGTGCATTGGTGGATGTTAGCATGTGTGGGTGCATTGGTAGATATCAGTACGCAGTTGCATTGATGGATACGTGGGTGCATTGGTGGATGTTAGTACGTGGGTGCATTGGTGGATGTTAGTACGTGGGTGCATTGGTGAATGTTAGCACATGAGTGCATTGGTGGATGTCTTGCAGACATTGTACTGGACTGATGTTATGAAGCAAGAACTGAGTCATAAAATGATGCTGTCGGTTTACTGCTTTGTCTATATCCCAATCCAGTTATTGTCATGAGCATGTGTAATGATGAAAAAGAAGAGATCATGGGTGCAAGCAGAAGAAATCATGTTCCATTAATGGGATGCTAAGCTCACACTTCAGGAATGAGTGAAGAGATCAGCAATGACCTCTTTCATGAGGTGGGAAGAGTCAAATCAGGAGGTTTGGGTAGTTAGTAAAAATGCACCTGGGTGCCTCCCATGGGAATGTACCAGGTACAGCCTACAGAGAACTGGATATAAATAGACGTGACACGCTGAAGAGGCTATAGCTCACATCTTCAACTGGAATGCCAGGGGATCTAAAACTATGAGCTGCAAATTTTTGCTAAAGTCTGGCTTGCCTGCTGAGTTTACTACAACCATAGTCATCAGAGAGCGCAGAAATGGTTTGATGGATTGGGGAGCAGTTCACCTGTTAATGTTTTCCTAGTCCTCATTTACCA